>NC_057866.1:39964097-40295972 GCF_019393635.1 Dromiciops gliroides
CCAACAATTCTTCAAAATACTCGAAGAGCATCCATTATGCCCCAACCTGGGCTTCGGGACTTTCCCAAGCTAAATATTGCCAGTTGCTTCATCCAGCATCCATACAGCATCATAGTTGCCCTTATATCTATGTTGATCAAATGACCAATGCTCTCCCTGAAGTCAGAACTGATTGCAGTCATCCCTGTGTGGCCTGACAGAGGTGGAATAAAAGAGGACCATCACCTCCATAGTCCTGGACACCCTGCTCCTCTTTACCCAGCCTGAGATTGAGCTAATTCTTCCAGTGGCCACCTCATGCTATTGACTCATACTGAGCACGCAATCCACTAAAACCCACATATATTTTGTAAATGAACAGCCATTTAGCCTTGCTTCTGCCATGTTTTACTTAGGTAATTGATTTTTTAACCCAAATGGATAATAACAGTAAAAGCTGTTTGTCAGCTAGGTGGTATAATGGATAAAGCTGAGGATGTAGAGTCAGGAAAATAAATTCATTTTCTGCTCCAGACACTTCCTAGCTCTGTGACCCTAGCCAAGTCACTTAACCTCTATTGGCCTGTTTTCCTCAACTGTAAAATAGGGTAGTGAGGTGGTGTAATGGAGAGAGTGTCAGACCTGGAATCAGGAAGACTCATTTCCTGAGTTCAAATCTGGCTTCAGATGCTCAGGTCTTCTTAACTATAAGACCAGTACTCTTAGCTGCCAAATGGTTGATAAATTTACACATAACCCTTTTCAATTTCATTTTAGCAAATATGGCCAAATATTCTAGATTGTCAATATCATTTAGGGGAACAACTGCTAGTCCACTTTGGCCAGAACTTAATGATTAAAATTCTTTGTTTTAGTAAAGCATTGAATAGTTATTATATTCATAATGTGCCATATGTTTACAGAGTCATTCCAGTCACTAGGCTGGATGGTAAGAATGTACCATCCCTTTACTTTTACCCTTTAGGACCTTATAATTCCATTGGAAGAATAAGACAAAGGTACAAAACACCATAGGGCAGCTAGGTGAAGCAGTAGATAGAGCACCAGACCTGGAGTCAGGAAGACTCATGTTCCTGAGTTCAAATCCAGCCTCAGACACTTACTAGCTGGGCAAGTCACAACCCTATTTGCTACCTTAGATTCCTTATCTGTAAAATGAACTAGAGAAGGAAATAGCAAACCACTCCAACATCTTTGCCAAGAACACCCCAAAACAAGGTCACAGAGTCAGACGCGATCGAAACAACAGCACAACCACACAAAACACCATTAATTCAGGGCTGAATTGTTAAGTCCTATCAGAAAGGTCTGAACAGTTTAAGATGGAAAAGTTTATTTCTGATGTTGGATATTGGAGAGAATTTCATGAAGAAGGGAATATTTGAGGTGCTTCTTGAAAGGTCTATAGGGGTAAAGGCAGAGAGATGAGAAAGCTGCTGGCATAGTCAAAAAATATCAATGAGCAGGTTCAGTGGAGATGTAGAGTACACAGAATGGAATACTGGGAAGAAATATGGTTAGGAGCTCGACTGTAGAGAACAAGACTGAAAAGAGTATGGACTATCTTCAGCAGGCATTGAAATTGTTTGAGTGTAGGAATACATTAGAAAGATTGATCCAGTCCATTAAGTGGTGCAGGGGATAGAGCATTAACACTTGGAGCCTCTAAGACCTGACTCAGTCATTCACGAGCCATGTCTAACCTGCCTCTCCAAATGTACACACAACTACTTTTAAGTTTACCCCACTTTAGTACCACTTTCTCCAGACAGTCAACAAAACAATGAGCCAAACCTTCATATGTAGTGTTTTCCAATTCTGAAAATGATCATGCTGCCAATCCAACAATTAGCTCTCTGGAGTTAGCACAAGCTGGTGGGAAGCACACCCCCCTGGCCACTTTACCCACTTTACGCCCACTTTGGGGTGGTTCTATTTCATAATCTTGGGAAAGTCATTTAACCACTCTCAACCTCAGTTTCCTCATCTGTAAAATGGGGGTAATAATACCACCCTTCTCACAGGATCATTGTTTGGCTCAAATGAGATAACATATGTAAACTCCTTTGCAAACCTTAAAACCCTACATAAATTCTAACTATTAATCTGTTGGTGGTAGATAGACTCGCTTGGAGGGAAGGGACAACAGAGACTGAATGACCAGTTAGGCATTTTTATCATCATTAATTCTGAGCCTCAGTCCAGGTAAGAGGAAGGAGCACCCAAAGCAGTAGCAGTCAGAAAGGACAGTCAGGAAGAAGCCTTGTCCATTGGACAAGGCATTGTAGTTGTGTTAAGAGATCAAGAGTGATGAAATGAGCACAATTCTAAGAGGAGAGAGAAGTTTTCATCAGGAAGCTTCAAACATGCTACAAAAAGTCATTCTTCTTGTTCAGTCATTTCACTGTTGTCCACCTCTGTGACCCCATTTGGGGTTTTCTTAGCAGAGATATTGGAGTGGTTTGCCATTTCCTTCTCCATCTCATTTTATCGATGAGGAAATAGAGGCAAACAGGGTTATCTGACTTGTCCAGGGTCACATAGCTTGGAAATGTGTGAGGCTGGATTTGAACTCAGGACTCCCTGACTTTAGGACCAGTGCTCTACCCACTGTACCACCTAGCCCCTTCACATCTACTCTGCCTGAATCTCTTTGCCTCTCCTTATGTTGCTCCAGACCATGAAAACAGATGCAGGACACTCTCAAGAGACATATTCTGTAGGAAAAAAAAAAAGTGTTATAGTGAGTCACAGAGATCTTACACAAAATGACAAGAATCAAGGACCACCACAACCACACATTCTTTTGTGTTAGAAACCCTTTCCAGTTCTCACACATGACACTGAAGATGGAGCCAATCTAGTCTACTTAACAACAATGACTTATGGCCACCATAGCCCATCCTAAAATAATCCATAGTTATTGTCCATCCCCCAAACCTCGGATCTGCCCCTAGGGGCTTCCAAGAATCCATTCTGTGGCCAGCTGGCTCAAAGTCTCCAAAGCGCCAAGATCATCACTGTGAACAAGCAGGTGCTACACAAGAAAATACTGGTCCGAAGCCTTGAGGAACTCAACATTTCTCCAAGAAGATAAGACAAGAACAGATGTCTATGAAACAAGGAAGTACTTCATGGCAAAATAAATAGGGGGGCTAGACTCTGCTTTAGAAAGACATGGGTTGAGTCAGGAGGACCTGAGTTCAAATCTGGCCTCAGACCCTTAACACTTACTAGCTGTGTGACCCTGGGCAAGTCACTTAACCCCAATTGCCTTTAAAAAAAAAAAAAAAGACATGGGTTCAGGGGCAGCTAGGTGGCGCAGTGGATAGAGCACCAGCCCTGGATTCAGGAGGACCTGAGTTCAAATCTGGCCTCAGACACTTGACCTTTACTAGCTGTGTGACCCTGGGCAAGTCACTTAACCCCAACTGCCTCATCAAAAAACAAAACAAAACAAAACAAAACAAAACACAGAAAGACAAGGGTTCAAATCCACTTGTAACACTCAATAGCTATGAGATCATGAGTAAAGCACTTAGTTTCTCAGATACTATGCCTATACTACCCACCTCACAGGGTTATTATGAAGATCAAAAGAGATGATGTTCATTAAGAACTTTGAAAACCTTAAAGTGCTATATAAACACCAGCTCTTGTTATGATTATGATTATTATTATTATTGGGCAAGTCCCTCATTGGAGATCAGGGCACTGGGTGGTGGTTTAGAGGAATGAGAGATTACTTCCAATGGAGAGTGGAAATCATGCCTTATACTTTGCTAATGTCCCATGATGAGCCAAGCACAATGTTCAGCACATGCTAGCAACAAGTAAATCCTGGGAAAACAATAGAGGCATTGAAAGATGGGACTTAATGCAAAATGAAGTGGAACCAAGTAAACAGTATACACAGGGACTTCAACAATATAAATTACAAAAACCAAACTTGGCTCCAAAAGAGAAATAGAGGAAGACACCTGTTCCTATTCCTCTGAAGGAGCTGGGTTGGGTTCTCCAGGTGTGGAACATTGCTGTTAATGTCAGATTTTTTTTCCATGTAATAATTGGTTTTGTTAAATTTGTTTCTCTTTTTAATTAAAAAAAAATTATTTAGAATTTCCCCCAAGTTACATATAAACAACAAAAACATTTTTTCACATTGATTTTTTAAAACTTTGTGTTCTAAATTTTCTTCCTCCCTCCCTCCTCAACCCTCCCTATGAAATCAAGCAATTCAATATAAGTCATACATGTGCAGTTATGCAAAATATCTTCACATTGTCAGGTTGTGAAAGAAAATAGACAAGATAACTTTAGAAAGAGGAACTAACAAAATTATACTTTAATCTGTATTCAGATACCATCAGTTCTTCCTCTGTTGATGATTTGCATTTTTTCATAGTCCTTCTGATATCATTCTGCTCATCATTACTTTCACAATTACTATTGCTAACTGCATTACCCTCCATCCTGTTCCATCCCCTTGATATTTACTCTATTTTCTATCCTATCGCTCCTTGAAATTGTTTTGCTTTTTACTGCCCCCTCACCGAGTCTGCCCTCCCTTCCTTTGCTTCTATGCTCCCTTATCCGCTTCCCCTCCCACTTTTCCCTCAGGACAAAATATATTACTATACCCACTTGAGTGTATGTTATTCCCTCTTTGAGCCAATTCTGATGAGAGTAAGGTTTGCTCACTCCCCTGCTCCTTCCCTATCTTCCCCTCTACTCCATAAACTTTTTCTTGTTTCTTTTATGTGAGCTACTTTCCCCCAATCTACTTCTCCCTTTCCCTTTCTTCCAGTGCACTCCTCTTACCCCATAACTTTATTTTAAAGATGTCATCATGGGACAGCTAGATGTCATAGTGAACAAAGCACCAGCCCTGAACCCAGGAGGCCCCGAGCCCAAATCCGGCCCCAGACATAAGTCACCCCACCCTGCCTGCCCCACAAATAAGAGGGATAAACAAAAAATAAATGCTTTACAGATATCATCCCTTCATATTCAATTCACACCTGTGCCCTCTGTCTAAGTATATTCCTTTCAGGTGCCCTATTATTGAGAAAGTTCTTATGAGTTAGAAGTTTTATCTTCCCATGTAGGAATGTACAATTTAACCTTTTAATATCCTTCCTTATTTCTTTTTCCTGTTTACTTTTTATGCTTCTCTAGAGTCTTATATTTGAAAGTCAGATTTTCTATTTAGTTCAGGTCTTTTCATCATGAATGCCTGAAAGTCCTCTTTTTCATTAAAGTCCCATTTTCCCCCTGAAAGATTATACACAGTTTTGCTGGGTATGTGATTCTTAGTTGTAGTCCCAGTTCCTCTGCCCTCTGCAACATCATATTCCATGCCCTCCAGTCCTTTAATGTAGATGCTGCTAGATCTTGTGTTATCCTACTGTAGATCCACCACATTTGATTTCCTTTTTTCTAGCTGCTTGCAGTATTTTCTCCTTGACCTGGGAGCTCTGGAATTTGGCTATGACATTCCTGGAAGTTTTCCTTTTGGGATCTTTCAGGGGGTGATCGGTAGATTCTTCCAATTTCTATTTTACCTTCTGCTTCTAGAATATCAGGGCAATTTTCCCTGACAATTTCTTGGAAGATGATGTCTAAACTCTTATTTTGGACATGGTTTTGAGGTAGTCCAGTGATTTTTAAATTATCTCTCCTGGATCTATTTTCCAAGTCAGCTGCTTTTCCAAGGACATATTTCACATTGCCCTCTATTTTTTCATTCATTTGGATTTGCTTTATTGTGTCCTGGTTTCTCATAAAGTCACTAGCTTCCATTTGTTCAATCCTAATTCTTAGGCATTTATTTTCTTCAGAGCTTTTGTATCTCCTTTCCCATTTGGCTTTCCAAGCTGACTTTTTTCTCATGACTCTGCTGCATCATTCTCATTTCTCTTTCCATTCTTTACTCCATCTCTCGAAATCTTCCTTCTATCTCTTCTACTTTCTCTTCAAAGTCCCTTTTGAGTGCTTCCATAGCCTGAGACCAATTCATATTTTTCTTGGGAGCTTTGGATGTTGGAGCTTTGACTTTGTTATTATCTTCTTCTGAGGGTATATTCTGGTCTAAAAAAAAAAAGAAGCAGCAGTTTCTATCATCCACTGCTTTCTCTGCTTACTCATCTTGACCCAGAAGCAGATGTCTGATTGAAATCTGATTCTCTATTGTTGGAAGCTTGGTGTGCCTGTGCCCTTCCCCCACTGGGCCTCTGCCATTCGAGTCAGCCCAATGGATCAGAACCTGGGTGCTTCACCCCAATTTCAGCATAGACCACAGCCACTTCACTCCGGCTAACCACTGAACCCCCTCACTGGTCCCAGAGCCGAGCCTCAGAAGAAGCCCCTAGCACTGAAGACTCTGAGGCCCTGGAGATGTTGTCTGTTCCAAGCTGTATCCACACCATGTGGTGAGCTCTTCTCTCAGACCAAAGAGCAGGTGGTTCCCATCATCCAATTAAGCTGTCTTTGGCTGGAAAATAGTCTTGCTCTGTTCTTTTGTGATTTGGGCTGCTCTTGGAGTTGTCTTATAGCATTATTTTTTTAAGTATATGTACAGGTTGTCAGGAGCTTGGGGGCGTCACAGCCTTTCCTCCACCATCTTGGTTCTGCCCCTCCCTTTTTCATTTAAAAAAAATTGTTATATGAGATGGCTTTCTGGGTGGATGAGGGAGATGGATATATGGGTAAAACATAGGTGATATAAAACAAAGACATTGGTAAAAATATATTTTAAAAAAATTTTGGACAAGGCAAGAAAATACTAGCTCAAATTTGTAGTGCTTTAAGATTTACAAAATACTCACCTAACCACAGGGGTGCAAAGTAAATAGATAAAGAAACTGGGGCTAGAGAGTGACTTACCAATGTCACATGAACCAATAAGTAACAGAGCCAATATGTAAACTCCAAGTTCAATATCTCACTTCCCCCTAAGACATATAGTAAGAGACAAACAAAAGCTTCTATCAGAGAAGTTCCTAAGATCCTGAACATTTTATTTCCCATCAAGACCATTTGGCCAGGAATCCTTCTTAAATGAAATCATCCCTTCACCCCTGGAGCATGGTGGGATGATTCTTGGTTATATGCATTAGTAGGGTTTAGGGTTTCTTCAGACTGGGCCCCCTACCCTATAAATGTACCCAGCAAGAGTGATAAATATGGTGGAGTGACTGGAGCTTTGGTACAGCAGGCCTGTTCTTTAAGAGAGTGGAAACAATCACTTTTAGCATCTAGTTAGCAAGAATAATTAGTTAAGGGGGCAGCTAGGTGGCACAGCTGATAAAGCACTGGCCCTGGATTCAGGAGGACCTGAGTTCAAATCCAGCCTTAAACACTTAACACTTACTACCTGTATGACCCTGGGCAAGTCACTTAAACCTTGTTGCCCTGCAAAAAAAAGAAAGAAAGAAAGAAAGAAAGAAAGGAAGGAAGGAAGGAAGGAAGGAAGGAAGGAAGGAAGGAAGGAAGGAAGGAAGGAAGGAAGGAAGGAAGGAAGGAAGAAAGAAAGAAAGAAAGAAAGAAAGAAAGAAAGAAAGAAAGAAAGAAAGAAAGAAAGAAAGAAAGAAAGAAAGAAAGAAAGAAAGAAAGAAAGAAAGAAAGAAAGAAAGAAAGATTAGTGTAACCAACCTCTTCCCATTCCCCTCAACCACCATGGTAGTTGGTCTCAGGCTCTCCCTTGAACTAAATTGAGAATGTATTGTGTGGTGCTCACCATAGGCAAATTTTGTGACTTATCCCCAGGGTGGGATTGGGGTGGGGTAGGGAAATTTTCATTACAGCTCTCCAATAAACCCACTTCTCTTCTGCTTTGGGGAAAAAAAAAGTTTCCAGATTTTGAATCTTTCTGAGTGTGGCCTCTTTAATTAAAGCTCCTACAACCTTGAAATCAGGAGAAAATCTGGGAGCACTGGGCACTCATTGGCGGTGGCTCAGCCTGTTGTTTTTGTTTCTTGTGCATTAAAAGCATCACTGGGTGCCAGCTTTGGCATGTGCCACCTTCTCCGTCTGAGGCTGCTCCTCCCTCCAAGCCCTGTTGCAGCCCATCAGTCAGTTCAGCAAAATTAAGCTCCGAGAGAAGCTTATCTCTTCCAAGGGCACATGCTCTTATTATCGAAGCAGACAGTGGCAACGTCGAGAAATCCCTCCATTGGGAGGATGCTGTGGGGTGAACATCTTTCCAGCTCAATAGGCATTTGTAGTGTCTCTGCGTGTATAATATCCAGGACAGAAAGAACAGCTGTACCACGTGTGATAAGTGCCCTGATCTCTGAGCTCCAGAGAGAGCTTCCTAATGCATAGTTTATGATCTTTCCCCCCAAAACCCAGTCCTCTCTCAGACTTCCTGATTTCTGTCAAAGGCAGAAATGTCCTTCAGGTCTCCCAGGTTCATGACCTTGGTGTCATCCTTGACTCATCACTCCCCATCACCCCACATATTCTACCACTCTCCACATCTTGCTGTTTTGACCTCTCCATCATCTCTCACATCCAGTTTCTTCTCTCCACTCACATAGCCACACCAGGGTCTCATCATCTCTCTCATCATCTCAGAGTCCTCATGGGTCTTCCTCCCGCAAGTTTCTCCCCACTCTAGTCCATTCCCCCAAATGGCCGCAAAAGAAATTTTCTTTAAGCACCCAGATAGATGATCATGTCACTCTTAAAAAAAAAAATCCAGTGGTTCCCTGTTGGATCATAGAACATCAGAAGTGGATGTACAATAATGCTGAGAAGACAGGTTTCCAAAAAGAACCCTTCTCTATTCTGCTCCAACCTATCTTTAGCCTCCTCGTATATTATTCCTCCCCCTATTCCTCCCTCTGTGCTAGAGCTGAACTGGCTTTCTCCATTTCTCCTACATAACATCCCATCTCTTGGCTTCACAGTCTTTGCACTGGCTGCCTCCCAAGCCTAAAATGTATCCCTTCCTCACCTCTACCTCATAGGAAATTTCTTTTTTTCTCTGAGACACCATTTTCTCCATGAAGCCATTCTGAGGCCCCCTTCAGCTACTGCCCTCTTCCCAAACAATGCTGCATTTTACATCTGTACTGATTCTCTTTGTGTTTATTCTGGACATGCTAATAGATTGTCTCCGTCATTATAATATGGCCTTCTTGAGAGTAGAGATGCTTTGCTTCTTTGTATTGTATTCCCAGCACCTAGCCCTGTCTGTACCTGTCCTGATCCTTAAAGGCTCTTTGGTTTCATTGATTGATTGAGAAGGGAGAGAGGGAGCTGGAGAATACTGATGGTTGATTGGGGCTCCAGGCAGTCATGTTGGAAAAGCTCACAGGTAAATCATTTCTTGCCTCACATTTCCATACCCATTTCTGGGCAGCTGTGTGAAGAGTGGTAGCAGAAAATGGGGAGAGAGAAGGGATCTCTACATAACACTGATACCCCTGTCTCTGGAAGGCCACCCCTCCCCCAAGGTATCCTTAAAGGGTGTTGGGGGAGGGTCTAGGCTCTCTGCAAATGGCCCCAGCCCCAATGACAGTGTTCCCCCAAGTTCCATTTAGCCACTAGCTAATGCTGAATTAGTTTTTCTAAAGGAATATTTACTTCAAAAGGTAGAATCCCAGGGGCAGCTAGGTGGCACAGTGGATAGAGCACTGGCCCTGGAGTCAGGAGTACCTGAGTTCAAATCCGGCCTGACACTTAACACTTACTAGCTGTGTGACCATGGGCAAGTCACTTAACCCCAATTGCCTCACTAAAAAAAAAAAAAAAAAGGTAGAATCCCAAATCTACAGATATATTCTCCCAACATGTGGGAGGCATAATCACTCCTGCCTCTTTTACCACTGGAGAGGGAAAAGGGATTAGGTCCATAGCTAAGATTGGTTCCTATATAGCAGTCTCAGCTCCAAGTTCAAAGCCCATCTTGAGCTCAAGTCTCAGGGTCCTTTCTTTTCTCAGGACCTCCCCACCCAGCCCAGGTCTATTTTGGCTCCAAGGTCACCAAGGCTTCGACTCCCCAAAGTCCAGTGAGGATCACCACTAGCATCTGAAACAGAGAAGGACAAGTGACACAGCATAGAAACAAACACCCCTGGGCCCCATTCTCCAAGCCTATTTCTCAGAAACAGGGCAAAAGAGAAGCAGGTAAAGCCCTTCCCCACTCAGCAGTTCAGTTGATGGTGCCCATGCTGCAGGTGAACTGAGATCTTCACTTTCTGGGTGCATCAGGAAGGGACATACAGAAAAGACTCTCCTAGCCTGGCCAGTTCTAAAGACTGCAGCTTTTCTGATTAATACAGCCAATCAAAGGAGGCTACCCCCATCCACTGTGAGGGAGGGGACATAGAGACCCTTCATGTTAGGCAATCTGGGCATGCCCAGCTAAGTTCTCTTACAACTATGGTGGCAAAGTTAGCAAAATGAGAAGCCTTCCCTGCTAGGGTGGTCCATGATTTGTATAGACATACAGACAGCTATGCTGGGAGGCATCTTAGACACTACCAGTTCCCATCCCTCCCATTCAGTTTCATTCTTTCAACTTGGCAGCCACAGCACCTAGCACAGTACCTGGCCCAAGACAGTTCCTTAATAAATACCTGTGGATGGATTGACTTTACAGAAGAACAAAGTCAAACCCAGAAACAAGAAGTGCTTTGACCAGGTCTAAAAGTAAATTCCTAGAAAGCAAGGCTGGAAGCCAAGTGCCCTAACTCCCACATCAGGGCTTTTCCTCCCGGAATATGATGCCCTCCTTTGCAAAAAGGTTTGAGGCTATAGTCTCTAAGCTGAGGGTTTCCTGATCAGGAAGGGTTAAGTGAATTCTATTGTGATCATGCCTGTCTCTTCTTCCCTTGTGACAAGCCCTGTCTTTTTTTTTTTTTTCTCCTTTGATGGATGGCTTTTTCATTCAAGGATTTTCCCATTGTTATAAGTTAAATCGTTTCTTAAAAGTGAGTGTAATACCCCTGCTTAGGAAATCAATGGGAAGGAAAGTGTGGCCTGCTATCCCACGGATTCTTTTTCTCAAAAAAAGTATAAGAAACACATGTTTTACAAATTAACGGAGTTCAAAACAGTGTGACAGTTTCTTCTTCTCTATCTCTCTCTCTCACTCTCTTTTTTTTTGTCCATGATTAGAGATCATCAAAGCTTTCTAAAAGAATGCCTATCCCTTCTCCTCCTCTGGAGTTCAGCCATTGTTGTTGCCTTTGAAACTGACAGGTAAATCCCAGCACAGCTACTGAACCCAATCCCCACCCCATTCAGAACACTGCCATTCCTGTCTAGGCCAGGGGTTAATAGACTGCCTCTGATATTCTGGCCTCCCACATGGGAGAGGATATTAACTGATTAATTAATTAAACAAGTATTTATTTAGCATCTTCTTGAGGCAATTGATGGTCCATGAGGAATTTACAATTTATTATGAGTAATTAAAAAAGTACATACAGAAAAAAATTTAATTTCATGTGAGTGTGTGCCTAAAAGCAATAAAAAGTGCTTTGAAATCATCTGAGGGCTCAGATCATATCATATCAAGCTGGAGGAGATAGGGGAAAGGGATAAGTAGAATATCAGTAGACTATAATTCTAGAAACAGGAAACTGAGCAAAAAAGGGAAGATTGAAGAACACAGGATTTGCTTATTTGAGTTGTGGAACATATTCTCTACTTCATTTCATTTGCGACTTATTAAGTGCTTATTGTAGACAGAACAATTAGGCATTAGCAAGATACAAAGCTTTGATAAGTAGCATTTAATTCAATAAGCATTTATTAAGTGCCTACTATGTGCCAAGAGTTGTACTAAGCTTTTGAAATACAAAATTGAAAAAAAACAACTGTCAGTCCCTCTCTATTGTGAGAAAAACAACGTTCATGGATAATTAAATGCAAAGTAATTTGGTGGTGGTGGTAGTGAGCAGGGAGTTGTTTTAACAACTGGTAGAATCAGGTGGCTCCCAAGCTGAGCCTTGGAGAATTCTGGTACTAAACTCAGAAGAGAAGGTTTTTCAGTTATATAGGACAGCATGATGAAAGACATGGAACCTGGTGATTGAATGTTAGGCCTGATCGCTGCCCTCAAGGGACTTACAATCTAGTCAAGAAAATAGATTATACAAGTGAAAACTAGTACTACCTCTCATCACATGATAAGAGAATGCATTAGTGATAGCCAAAGTGCCAAGCAAGGTTCAAAGAGGAAGACCATGACCAACAAGGATTATGGGAAGGTTTCATAGAAGATAGAGCATTTGACATAGGCTTTAAAGGATGAATAGGAACAGTGTCACCAGGTGGCATTCCAGTCATCTAGACATCTACTCACAAGCAAAGCAATTAATGATTCCATGATTGGCTTTGATGATAATTTCATCCTTTGAAAAATGGAGGAAACAATGAGGGTTCCAATTTTCATCAACAGAATAGAACTCACTTCTTGGATGAAAATTAATGAAATCTTGGGTATGAGGGGGAAGGTAGAGAAGAAGAGACATTCAATTTTAGAATTTATGACTGAGAGAGGAAAATTGAGCACACTCCAACATGTACCACAGGTTTTAGGAGAATAAATTTTGAGAGGGTTCAGAAAAAGATAGGCAAGTAACCATGACCTAAAACTCTAGAGGGGAATTAAACCCAAGAGAAATGGGAAGCTCTTGATTCCAAAGACCCAGGTGTGGAATTCCTAACAATATTAAAAAGATGGGAGTAAAGTAAGGTAATAGGAGATGAATACTACATCATGAGCATAGTCTTATAAGAAGTGTCAGGATAGGGGCAGCTAGGTGGTGCAGTGGATAGAGCACTGGCCCTGGAGTCAGGAGTACCTGAGTTCAAATCTGACTTCAGACTAGCCATGTGATCCTTGACAAGTCACTTAACCCCACTTGCCTCACCAAAAAAAAAAAGTGTCAGGATCAGTCTTGTTCCTGGAGGATGATGATGAAACATATTTTTCTCCTCTTTGTGGAAAGGTATACAACAAGTATGGAATATGATGTAAGCTGCCAGAGGTAGTCACTGTGTCATTTGGTTTTTTCTTAGTTACATGGCAATGTAACTAAGGAATGAGGAATGGTATATCTCAGGAAGTGACTGATGTTAAGAGAAAAAGGGCATCAATAAAAATCTGGCCTTTTTGTTTTGTTTTGTTTTGTTTAAATAATACAAGTGCTTAAACTCAATTAGCTGAGGTTGCAAAAACCAAGGCCCACAGAATGTTTTGTGGTGGGTTTTTTTTCCCCCGCTCTTTTAAGGAAGAGGATCAGTGAAAGGATATGACCATTGTTAAGGACAAATGAGACAATGATACCAGATGATGGAGACTAAGCCTGAACTACTTGAACTACTAGTGTGGTTTCTGTTTATTTTTCCAAGAATTATTTTGGTGCTGGAAAGAGCAGAAGATGCCTAACAGGAAGGTGATATCCAAGATAAATAGTAAGTGAGCAGCTCACTACTTTGAGAAGTTCAGGACAACCATGTGAACTACATCCTTGGTTACTGGAAAAACCGGCACGTGTGGTTGCCAAGCTTCTCTTAGCTTTCTTTGAGAGGCTGTGGGGAGAATTGGAGACTACTGAAAGACCAAAGAAGAGATAGGATTCTGATTTTCAAAAAAAGGAAAAGAACGGAGTCTTAATTAGAGGGCAGTGAGTTTGATTTCAATTCCACATTATTAAAAAGTGGCATGGGAACATCAAGAAAAGGAAGTGGTTATTCCAAAGACTTAGCATGACTTCATCAAGAACAGGTTATGCCAAATTAACCTCATTTTCTTTTTTGATAGAGTTAGTGGACTGGTAGATTAGTAACAGGCTATAGATAAAGTTTACTTAGATTTTAGCAAATATTTGACCAATTTGCTCAAGCTATTCTTTTGGACCTGATGGGGAGATGCAGATTAGAAGATGGTACCATACTGGCTGAAGGGCTGTATTAAAAACAGAGGCATTGGGGGCAGCTAGGTGGTGCAGTGGATAAAGCACTAGCCCTGGATTCAGGAGGACCTGAGTTCAAATCTGGCCTCAGACACTTGACATTTACTAGCTGTGTGACCCTGGGCAAGTCACTTAACCCTCATTGCCCCACCAAAACAAAACAAAAACAAAAACAAAAAAAACAGAGGCATTAATGGTTTAAAATAAGCTTTGATGGAGGTCTCCAATGGTGTCTGCTGGGTATTTGGTGCTTGACCCTATATTTTTAACATTTTCATCAGTGATGAAGATAAAGGCATAGATAGACTATTTATAAGTTTGCAGACTAAACAAAGCTAGTAGGAATAGCCAGTATGTTGGGTGATAGGACCCAGAAATATCTCAACCATCTAGAATGTTGGGTTGAATTTAATCAGATGAAATTGAAAAGAGACAAATGTAAAGTCCCACACAGGTTCAAAAAGTCAACTTTACATGTCAAATATGGGGCACATAGGTAGATAGTAGTTTGTTTGAATAAGATCTGTGCGGTTTAGTAGACCCCAAGCCCAATAGGAGTCAATAGTGTGATAGGGCAGCCAAAGAAGTTAATTAAATCTTAAGCTGCACTAAGAATAGTATGGAGTCTAGGACTAAGGAGATACAGTTCTGTACTAAGCCTTGGTCTCATCATCTCTAAAGTATTGTTTTCACTTCTGGGCTCCCCAGTTTAGGGAAGATATTGATAACTGGTACAGTTGGGTATAGAACAATCATAATGATGAAACTTGAGATAATAGTCTATTAGAATGAGTTGAAGCAAGTATGATTAATCTGACTGACAAATAGAAGATGTAGAGATAATAACAATAGCTATATTTTAAATATTTTAAAAGCTGTCATGTAAAAGGTACATTTGACTTAGATTTTTTTTTTTCCCTCGAGAAGGCAGAGCAAGAATAGGTGGAAGCTGAATAAAGTTTAGACTTAATGTGAGGCAGAAATTCCTAATAATTAAAAGTGTCCTTAAATGGAAAAGGTAAACACAGCAGATAAGGGCTTGCCCTTCACTGAAGGTCTTCAAACAAGGATTATTGGACAGCTTGCCAAGGATGTGGCCAAGGGAATAATTCCCTTTTAGTGACAGATTGAACTCAGTGCTCTCTGAAGTACTTTCTGAGATTCTGTTTTGCTATGAAGACATTCTAGATCTAATATAGAGTGTGAACAGCACAAAGGTTAGAAAATAAGTGGTACGGGGCAGCTAGGTGGCTCAGTGGATAGAGCACCGGCCCTGGATTCAGGAGGACCTGAGTTCAAATCCGGCCTCAGACACTTAACACTTACTAGCTGTGTGACCCTGGTCAAGTCACTTAACTCTCATTGCCCTGCAAACCCCTCCACCACCCCCCCAAAAAAAAGAAAGTAAGTGGTACATTCAGAGTTCAGACACTAGTACAGTTTAGTGAGAGAAGGCAGGGAAGGCATCAGATTGTATAGGCCTTAAATGTCAAGCAAGAGTTTTATGTCGAGGAAGCCGGGGTGGTGGGTAGGGAGAGACTTGCACTTACTTA
Source organism: Dromiciops gliroides (assembly GCF_019393635.1). NCBI lineage: Eukaryota > Metazoa > Chordata > Mammalia > Microbiotheria > Microbiotheriidae > Dromiciops > Dromiciops gliroides. Next base: position 39,979,585 of record NC_057866.1, read on the forward strand.
AGTAAGCTTGGAGGACCTGGTTTGAGATCCCACCTCTGACACCCAGTAGTTAGAAAGTCTCTAGATTATCCTCTAAAACTATAAATTGCAGAGATAATGCTGGCCTACATTGGTGGAGGGAGTTTCTTCACCCTAAAGTTCCTCATACCCGACCTCCACTTCCTATCCTCTGTCCTCACACCCCACAGAGAGCAACTGAAGATTTTTTCTTTATTTTTAAAATTTTCTTTATTTTATTCTGAACTTAAGAGATAAAACAAGCATTTCCATAACATAGTAGAATAGAAAAAAGATAATTGTATATGAAACTGCAAATTTATTCTATACAACTTGCTATTCCTTTTAAATATAATAAATTATCGTATAATTTGTTTTCCTTTTTTTTCTTCCTTCCACCCCCAATCCTAGAGATGAATACCATTATAGTGAGGTATTTATAATAGTCAAAATTACTTAGTCGCTCAAAGTTGTTCTTACAACAATATTGCTGTTACAGTATCCAATGTTCTTTTGGTTCTGCTCATTTTCACTCTTCATTATTTCATGCAAGTCTGTCCATGTTCAGCTAAGTTCATCAAGTTTATCCTTTCTTATAGCACAATAGTATTCCATCACAATCATATACCCCAGGTTGATGGGCATCCCTGCAATTTCGAGTTCTTTGCCACCACGAAGAGAGCTACTCTAAATATTTTAGAACATATAGGTTCTTTTCCTTTTTTTTTGAGCAGAGAAATATCATGACTAGATTTTTTTTTTTTTTTGCACGGGGCAATGGGGGTTAAGTGACTTGCCCCGTGTCACACAGCTAGTAAGTGTCAAGTGTCTGAGGCTGGATTTGAATTCATGTCCTCCTGAATCCAGGGCTTTATCCACTGCACCACCTAGCTGCCCTCATGACTAGATTTTAAAAAAAAATTATTCTGATAGGCACATAAAGAATTGAAAGAGGGGACTATAGGATAATAGGAAAACCTATTAGGAAATTCTTGCAATAGTCCATGTAGTGCTAATGAGTGACTAACAGGTCAGTATTAGTGGGAATAGAGAGGAGAGGATGGGTAGGGGAAGATATACTGGGAGAGATCATGGAGGAATCAGCAGAGATTTGTAGCTGATTGGATACAAGTAATGAGGGAGAGGAAGAGCCAAGGTTAAAAGCACGGGAAACAGTAGATGTCAGTGACATACACGGAAAAAGGAGAAAATTTACTGAGGGAGATGATAAGACACCAAGTTTGAGGGTCTGGTGTGACATCCAGGTAATTACGACCTTTAAGTCGTTGGAGATGTGAGTTTTAAGCTCAACTGATAGATCAAGACTAGAGATCTGGGCCCCATCTTACAAAGGGGATCAGTGGAGTAGACCAGGAGCCCAGTATCACATAAGTTTAGAAAGGTGAATGGGTAGCTGTCTTCATTTCACAACATCTCTTGCATCCATCCCCTTCTTTTAACTCATAGGCTCATACTCCCTTATTCCAGCCTCTTATCACTTCATACCTGGACCACTGAATAGCTCTCTTCCTTCCTCTGCATAGCCACAAACATAGTCTCCCCCCAGGAGACAGATTTGGTCATGTCATGAACCCCTGTTCAAAGATTGCTCTACCTTCCACTTTACCTCTAGAGTCAAAGGACTTGGGTTCAAATCCCAACTCCAACACACGCTATCAGCATGACTTATCAAACCTCTCTGGGCCTCATCTGTAAGACAGAGCTTGGACTAAATGACTTCCAAGTTCCCTTCTAGCCCCATACCTGTGCTCTTGTGAGCCTGTGAACCAATCTGAACCTCATTTTCCTCATTTAGAAAATGAAGAGGTTAAAACTACAGAGGGTTCCTGAGGTCTCTTCCCCCTCCTATGACCTTCATTTAAACTAAGGTGAAACCTGCTATATAAAGCCTTCCAAATCTTTCCATTGCTTGAGGGCAAGGACTTAACAGAACGCTTTGGATGTAGAAAATGCTTTGTAAATATTTTATTGTTCGTTCATTCAATTGAATGCTTATTGAATTGCCAAGTGGTTTCTTCTGCCTCAGCTGCATACCCAACCTGTCATACATTCAGAGCTGGAAGGGGCCTGAGAGTTCCATCTAATCCAACTCCTTCACAGAAAAGATGAGGAAACCAAGGATCATAGAAGTCCTCACTCTCAATAAATGGGAGAGTTGGGCTTTGAACCCACCCCCACCCCCAGTCCTCAGATACTAGGTACACTCCTCCCACTGTACTTGATGAGGTGGCTCTGGCTGTACTCCCTTAAAAGTGCCACAGACACTGAAAAGCTGATTCATGTCGATTTGACCTTTATCTTACACAGCCATTTTCCTCTCTTCCCATGTTGTTTGAGACTTTTCTTTTTTCATTTTAAACCTCATGTTTTCAGAGAGGGGATATTGACAAATCAGGTATGAGTGGCAGGTGTTGACCTTTGGGATGGAATGATTGGGTAAAAAGGCATCAGAAGGAGTGCTCATCCAAGACAGTTCTGTGTTCAAGAGAAGGATGGAGATTGTTGGGGTACAAAGTTGTTTACCTCCACTATGGATTCCCAGATACCTTGGGGGGGCCGGGCAATGAGGGTTAAGTGACTTCCCAAGGTCACACAGCTAGTAATTGTCAAGTATTTGAGGCTGGATTTGAACTCAGATCCTCCTGAATCCAGAGCCTGTGCTTTATCCACTGTGACACCTAGCTGCGCCCCCCCCCCCAGATACTTTGCTCTGCCGTTCTAGGACGGAGTCACACAGCTGTCCTTTCATGGGGCTCTTGACAGGCTAGGCCTGGGTGGTGAGCTCCCAGAAACCTGAGATGGTGTCCTGGTGCCTCTGTCTCAGAAAATGTTGAAACCCCTAACTAGAGGGGGCCTCACTCCCATTTACCAGCTCTCTTAATTGGGAGAAGAATCAGAGAACTTTGTAAAAGGGAATGGAGGAGTAGTCCCACCTGTTTCCACTTCATTTCTATCCTGAAATAATTCCCCTGCCTTGAGGAGATTTGAAGCAGATTAACTTGGAAAGGGCATGGAGGGTAGCTTTGAATTGTTGGCTCCAGGAGAAAACTCTGGGCCCAGAGCTCTAGGAAACCACTAGCCTGAGAGCCTCTACCTGGGGCTGGTGGCTTGCCCATCCCTTCCCTCTGCTTGGTGGGAAAGAAATGTTCTGCCTGAAGTAACCCAGATTTGGACCCAACAATCTGAACATTCAATTGACCCTGGTCTTGATTCTGGATTCTTTGCTATGACTCCTTAACCTAGTTTGGTTCCAGCTTCTACTAAAAATAAAAGTTAAACTGGTAAAATGATGAAATGTGGGCTTAATACACACCACCACCACCACCACTACAACATATGAATATTTTTATTCATTTACACAAAGCAGTCACATTATCCAACTGGATAGGAGTCCACAGAATATTAAGTGTAAAAGAATAATAACAGGATAACAACATATGCCAGGACTATTTCTATCTGAATTCCATAAGAAAAGATTAAGAATGAGATAATAAGGGACAGCTAGGTGGCACAGTGGATAAGAGCACCAGCCCTGGAGTCAGGAGGACCTGAGTTCAAATCCAACCTCAGACACTTAACACTTACTAGCTGTGTGACCCTGGGCAAGTCACTTAACCCCAATTGCCTCACCAAAAAAAAAAAGAAGAAGAAGAATGAGATAACAAGGCTAATCAATTAATTAATAAGTATCCAGTATTACTATAATGGAAACATAAGATAAAAAACAAAGTATCCCCATAGTTCCCCAAGGCAGGAGTAGAAAGAAATTAACAGCACAAACACACACACACACACACACACACACACACACACACACACCCCTAACCCCTAACCATAACCCCTTCCAAAAGGACCAAAGAGGATTGCTAGAATCCATGATAAACAGGTTAAAAGTATACAGAAATAGTTCCTGAGCAAACAGACCTCATTCTACTGAGGGACAATAAAGGCTAATACTAGTTGGTATTCACCACTGAACTTAACATATATAACTGACATTTCTCTACTCCCTGATGGAACCTATGAAAGATCTAAAGATGGAACTAAATGTCATCTAATAGGTGACACACACACAAACTCGGGTTGACGTGGAAAAATCGACTCTTGCAACTGCTTTCCAAAACTGCTTAGTCGAGGCTTACCCCAAGATCCTGACACCTCGTCCCCTGACTGCTTAAGCAAGGTTCCTGAAACTGCTTGGGCAAGTCTAGTAGGCTTGCCGCAGACCCTGTCCCAAACACCAGAAACTGCTTAGCCAAGTGCAAACCCACTAATGCAAGATATGCTATAAAAGCCCATCAAGGGGTATAAATTTCTAACACATCCTTGATTCGTGGCCCAGACCCTTTGAGAGACGCTCTCCTCTGGGCCCTCGAATTAATAAAACCACCTTTCCTTGTTCCAGAGTGTCCTTTGAGTTTCTCTGCTGAATTTTTCCAGAACAAAGTATACAAATTAGGATGAAACATGCTGCTGAGTCAAGTGAATTTGTTTCCACAAGTGGGGGAGTTCATGATAAAAGAGTAAGACTCCGTCATTCTTACCTGAAATTATAGAAAGTTCATCTTCAAGGACAAGATTATTTTGGAAAAAAATATAGGGGTTCAAGCAATCACCACCATTTGCAAAAACTTTGCACTTGCTGAATGTCTAGAAAAAGATCCAGTGGCCACAAATATACACCACATGTTTGCTATTATTTACAAATTAACCGAAAACAAATGCTCGTAGTCCAAATGCAAACTCTCAACTCCGCTTGAAAATTCAACAAACATGCTGGCCTGGAACCTGAGGCACTGTTATGGACAAAACTGTTGCCCCCAAATGCCCAGACATAAAATTGACCTACAAAAACTTAAGAACAATGTTTAATAGATGTCCTCAGACCAAACATGAATAACATCCCTACAGTTTGGAACAAAGGGTTCTCAAAATATAGAAACCTGATGGAAGAAATCTAACCCGGTATACATCGTGCCTATTGTCCTGTCTGCCACTGGAATTGTCTCATTGAGGCTTTTCAGTGAGCCTACCAAAGACCAACTTACATCCCAACATTTTCATTCAATTAAAACCCAATTATTTTCTCCAAATGCGCGATAGTTCAAACATGAAATATCAAAGAACAATTGGAGCTGAGTGACCTAGTCCTTTAACCATTTCTATCTCAACTCCACTCAACATAATGAGAAGATCCAATTGATGATGAAGAGTGGACCTGATATGATATCTGTGGAGGTGAGAGTGAGGCACAATTGTTCTGGGAAAGGGTAGGCATGAAAAGCTTTGATCCTACCCAGCCTGCATTTGTAATTTGGAATTGGAAGGAAATTTGGTATGGGAGGTCATGGAGGTGACTTGTCCAAGGGCATACATGAGTTATCAGTGCCAAGGAGGTATGTTGCAGTCAACAGGACTTGGAAGATCTGGGTTTGAGTCTCAGCTTCAGCTGACCTTGTGTGAGTCCTAGGTTGGGACTGTAGAATTTAGAACGAGGAACAACCTTAGAGGTCATCTAGTTCAACCTATTCACTTAAACAATGAGGGAACGGGGCAGCTAGGTGGCGCAGTGGATAAAGCACCGGCCCTGGATTCAGGAGCTCCTGAGTTCAAATCAGGCCTCAGACACTTGACACTTACTAGCTGTGTGACCCTGGGCAAGTCACTTGACCCCGTTGCCCCATAAAAAAAAAAAAAAACAATGAGGGAATTCATAGAACTCTGAATCTCATTTCTCATCCATAAAAAAAGAACAATCCCTTACAGTGTCTCTTAGAGGGAGTTGCTTCATAGCACTATGAATATGTCTGGCTATTGTGGCTTTTCAAATCATGATCATCAGATCAGAAAAAAAACAATGAACAGGTAAACATGTGTTTATTTTTTAAAATTTCATTTTAATCTATGGACATCACACAGTATAATAAAAAGATGAAACTGCCTTTTTTAAGTGCTTACTCTGTGCACTTACAATGAACTAAGAACTGGAGATACAAAGAAAGGCAAAAGCAATCCCTGCCCTCAAGGAGCTTACAGTTCAGGAAAAAACCCACCATATTGTGCATAGAAGAACTGTACAGAGTAGTAGAAAGTCATCCTTTAAAAGGGAAGGCACCCACAAGCCCAGGGGAAGAGTGGAGTTAAAAATCTGTGCTCCCCACAGCTGCCAAAATCAACTTCCGAAGGCATAAGTCTAATCACATCATCTCCCTACTCAAAGCACTTCCACAGCATCTCATTACTTCTAGGATGACCACATACACACAAGTTCCTCTCAAACTTTTCTTTTTCCTGGTTCATCAGTTGTCTGGATTATTCTTCAAATCGTTCAAGAAGCTCCACTGAGCAAAATTAAAAGGAGGTTGCAAATCACTTGTGGAGTATGACTGGAAGGGTCCAGGTGGAGCAGATGAAAGCTTCCCTCTTAAGGGCAGCTTGGTGGCGCAGTGGATAAAGTGCTGGCCCTGGATTCAGGAGGACCCAAGTTCAAATCCAGCCTCAGACACTTGACACTTACTAGCTGTGTGACCCTGGGCAAGTCACAGGAAAGAAAGGAAAGAAAGAAATGGAAAGCTTTCTTCTAGTAGAATGGCTGTATCCCCAGCATTTTCTTCACTTTAAGCACTTTGTTAAATTGAATTCTTGACCAGAAAAGTCAAGGAGGTGCTACTGCTGCTGCTGCTTCTGCCGCTGCTGCTATTGCTTCTTCTGCTGCTTCAATTCTTTGAAACCTAGACCTTTGTAATATTTATGGAAGAGCTGAATTGGGGGGGGGGGAGGTCAAAAAGAACTCTGGCTTTGAAGGACAGACAATTGAATCTTAGTGCTGCTGCTGGGTAAAAGTGTTTATCTTCTCTGCCTCAGTTCCATCCGATTCAAAGTGAGGGAGGTGGACTAGATGACCTCTGACATCTATGATTTACGAAGACCTTTTCAGCTGTGTTCATTTTGTCAGGCTTGGGCTGGACAGAAAGGATTTCATGAAAGGGAGAGTGAGGTGTTGGGGGTGGGGGGCAGTCTTTCATTGTGGTGGCTTATGGTCTTGGGTTGGTTTGGAACTCTAGAGAATGAATATTCTGGAAATCTTCCAGGTTGGAGTTTTTTCCCTTCACTATTTAGGCTCAATGACTTCTCTTTTCTAAATTGGATATTCCAAGTGAGATCAGGTTCCACATGGGCTGGCCATACGCATGGCCAAAGTCTGCATATAAGGTCTTTTATTAGATTGTAAGCTCCTTGAGGGCAAGGCCTGTGTTTTCCTTCCTCTGTAACCCCAGTGCTCAAGCACGGTGCCTAGCATGTAGTAGTCACTTAATAAATAAGTTTGATGAGCACCAAGGAAATTTTCTACCATGGGATCACCATAGCATCTTTCCCAGTAACATGGCCCTACCTACTAGTACTACCTACTAGTAGGTAGTACCTACCTACTAGGTACTACTAGTACCTGCTAGGCTCCATGCTGGGCACTGGGGGGAGGAAGACAAAACAGGAAATAGCTCTTGCCTTCCAGGATTTTCCATTTACCTAGTAGAGGTGGACACTCAGGGGAAGAACACAATATGTGCACAAGTCATTAATTACAAAGCACATCAAAGTAATCATGCTAATAACTTGGAGGATCATGCAAGGGATAAGTGATCTTATAAGGATAATATGGAAATTGGTACTGGTAATGCATTATAGCTAGGTAGTATAGTGCAGATCTTCTTAAACTTTTGCCACTTGCAATCCCTTTTCACTCCAGAAATTTTTTTTTTAAGTGAGGCAATTGGGGTTAAGTGACTTGCCCAGGGTCACACAGCTAGTAAGTGTTAAGTGTCTGAGGTCGGATTTGAACTCAGGTACTCCTGAATCCAGGGCCGGTGCTCTATCCACTGCGCCACCTAGCTGCCCCAGAAATTTTTATGTGGCCCTGGGGAATATAAGTTTATAAAATAGGTATATATAACCTTTTACTGTTGCCAAATTTTTCACGACAACCCATTCACTTACCAGACCCACAGTTTAAGAAGCCAGGGTATAGCACATATAGTGTTAGACTCAAAATCATCAAGATCCTGCCACAGGCTGAGTCACCTTGAACAAGTCATTTGACTGCTCTCAGATTTAGTTTCTTCATCTATAATATAGTGATAAAAATAATACCTACCTGCCACAGTTTTTCAAAGGGTGAAGTGAGATATTTGTAAAGCACCATATAAATGCTAGTTGTCAACTATTATTCATAAATGCTTACTGACCTGTTGATCTGAACAATTGTCCTGTCTGACTCCAAAAGTTCAATACCCTTTCCACTATACCATGCTGCCTCATACACCTCCAGGGATGGAGTCAGAAGACCAGAACTGAATTACAGGCTCCAAATATCTAATAGCTGTGACCTACCTCACTTTTATCATCTGTAAAATGGGGATGAGAATACTTGTGCTTCATAATTCGGAGTTGTGATATACACTCTCATGTACTAATAAATTGTGAATTGCTACTAATAATCTATGCTGCTATTCCTACTACTGCTGCTACTGCTGCAACTACTACTGCTAGTAATAATAGTAAACTTGTTCCCAGTCCTGCTTTTGTAGACAATTCCAGTCTATGGGACACTAAGAAATTCCCCTACAACTTTGCCCCAGAAAGAATGCTATAGAAACTCAAAATAAAGCTAAACTACTTTTCTCTGTGCTCTCAGAGTTGCCATAAGCAAAGACAAAGTAAGTTGCCAGGTGTCCCTGATTAAGACTTTATAAATTAAAGCTCTTAACATGGATGGCATTCATGTCACCTGCTCTCTCCAATATTGTCATCTCAAGTCCTGGGGATATAGTTTCAAAACATCCACTGCTGGGAGCCCAGATGGGGTGTAGTAATATTGAAGACAGAGCCCTATCTGCTAAAACATGCAGCATATATGTGAATGGACTCATGTGCACGCACACACACACACACACACACACACACACACACACACACACACACACACAATTCCTTTGCTATTCCTTCATTGCAAACCTTGCAATGTTTTTGCAGAGATAAAATGAAGTTGAGTTGCCCATATTCAGGAGTTAAAATATATGTATACTGTTGGCATAGACCCACACTCAATACAGCTCATCTGCCTGCATTCACTGCTAGTTTATCATAGATCAAAAGATCATTCTTTTCTTTTTTTTTTTTTGTTTATTTGCAGGGCAATGAGGGTTAAGTGACTTGCCCAAACTCACACAGCTAGTAAGTGTCAAGTGTCTGAAGCTGGATTTGAACTCAGGTCATCCTGAATCCAGGGCCAGTGCTTCATCCACTGCACCACCTAGCTGCCCCCAAGATCATCTATTTAAAGTTGGGAGAGACCCCAGATAGAGACAAGTTCAAACTCTTCAATTTACAGATGGAGAAAAACTAAGGCTCAGAGGTTATAAAGTTAGAGGTAGTAAAGGGCAAAGCCAGGATGGAAGCTCAGACCCTTTGACTAGAAACCTAGTATTCTTTCCATGTAGGCATGGAGACATAGACTGGTTTCCTTCAATGTAGCACTTAGGTACACTCTGGGCTGGTTGATGTGGAGCCAAGATTTGATGTTATCCCTGATTCCAACTGTATACTGGCTTTGCAATCTCAGGCAAGCCTTGACCTCACTGAGCCACAGTTTCCCTATTTGTAAACTAAAGGGGTCACACAGTTGGGTCTCTAAGATTCTTTCTATATTTCATTAAATTCCATGGTAGCTAAATTGTGTTATTCTAAATTATTGGGAAACTAGGCTGAATTTTCTAAAATATTTGTTACTGATATATTGAGGGCTACTGCACCAAGTATTAAATATTACTAGAATTATTGACCACATGGTATTTAACACAAGCAGAACCCCCCCCCCCAGTGCCATATCATCTCTAAGAGAACACATGGGGGGGCAGCTAGGTGGCGCAGTGGATAGAGCACCAGCCCTGGATTCAGGAGGACCTGAGTTCAAATCTGACCTCAGACACTTTACACACTTACTAGCTGTGTGACCCTGGGCAAGTCACTTAACCCCAATTGCCTCACCAAAAAAAAAAAATAAATAAAAACAAAAACAAACAAACAAAAAAGAGAACACATGGCCTAATGACCTACCTTGTCTGAAGAGGGGAGGGCTCACCAACTGACAGCAGGTCCAGGCCCAAGTTACTTACCAAGATGGCAACACCCAAGAGCCTAGGGTGTTCTTGGCTTTTATCCTCTTTTGATAGAGGTGGTCACTACACACTGATCAAAGCTAATTGGCTAGTAGCATTCAATTCCATTGGTTGGCACTGATGACATCAGGGCCTAATGGGGGAGACTCCCTTAAGGGCAAAAGGCATTCAGATAGGGGTGTCTTAATTCCCTGAATTCACTCAACTAGACACAAAGAGTCTTTCCCTGAACAGGATTAGTCCCTGAAACAGATTAGAACTTGATGAATTGGGCTTTCTGGAGCAGCTAGGTGGAGCAGTAGGTAAAGTACTGGCCCTGGCTTCAGGAGGACCTGTGTTCAAATCTGGCCTCAGACACTTGACTCTTACTAGCTTTGTGACCTTGGGCAAGTCACTTAACCCTCATTGCCCTGCCAAAAAAAAAAAAAGAACATTGAAGAACTGGGCTTTCTGGAGCAGCTAGGTAGAGCAGTAGGTAAAGCATTGGCCCTGGCTTCAAAAGGACCTCAGACACTTGACACTTAACTAGCTGTGTGACCCAGGACAAGTTATTTAACCCTCATTGCCCTGCAAAAAAAAAAAAAAAAAGATTGTAAAATCAAGTTCTTCCTGATTCATATACCACAGCTTGTTCAGTCTTTCCCCTATTGATGGACATTCCTCCAATTCTTAGCCACCACAAAGAGTTGCTATAAGTATTTTTTGTACAATTTTTTTCCTTTTTTCTTTTTCAGTTATTATTGTTAAAGGTTTCCTTCCATCCTATTCCCTTTCCCATTATATCTTTCAAAAGGAATTTGCTTCTGACTTCCCCTCCCCCAATCTGCCCTCCCTTCTTTTACCCCTCCCTCCTTATCCCCTTCTGCTCCAACTTTACTGCTGGGGTCAATGTTAACTTGGGGCCAGGCCCAGCAGATGTTAAAGACAGACTAATAGGGATTGGGGCTTTCGAAGCAGCCTACTTGGCATGCAGGTCAGCAAGGGCATTGCCCACCTTGCCCTGGGTATGGGGAGAATCTTCATGGGAATGTCATGTCACTGTTGCTAGCAAGAAAAGGGAGTTGAGCAATCTCTAGAGATGTGGGACTGCCAGACTATATCAGGAACCCTTTATATTTCCATAACATCCTGAAATCATGTGCTACTCCAAACACATACCTGCTATCTGTGTCAATGTTCACTAGTTTTCCTTTTGCTCATTCACAAGCTCTAGTCAGGGCTTCAAATTCAGCCTCTTATGCTGAGGAAGCCAAAGGAAGGGGTCAATGACCTCTTCTGTGGTGATGATAGCGTACCCAGCATCATTTAAGACAGGAACCATCAATGTACCAGGAATAATCCGGGTTTTCTATCTCAGTTTCTTGAAGATCTCGGGGGGGGGGGGGGGGTCAGGGGTGCGGTTAAGATAAAGTCACTAATTTTAATACAATCATGATCCTGTAAGTGGTGAGGGTCCCATCCTCTTTTGTCAGGAAGGAAAAGTGGTGTTGGGTTGAGAGCTACATTAGGTTTAGATAGTAGAGAGATCTCTAGTCCTTTCAGACAGATACTCTTGGCTGATATCAGATGTCCTAAAACACCCCAAAACAAGATACTTGATGGCATTTAGGTGAGAAAAATGGAATCAGCTTTTGAAAACTGGAGATCCAGGGAGCAAAGGAGTAAGTTATCTACATACTGGAGAGGGTGGGGCCTACAGGAAACTTAAGGTCAGCAAGGTCTGCTTTCAAAAATTGTGAAAATTTAGGAGGGGTTCTCTGAGGTGAGGGAGAACAGTCCAAGTGTACTGCAAGCCCTTCCAGGTAAAAGTAAAGTAAAAAAAAAAAATTAGCAATTCACACCAAAGGCCCCATTGAAAAAGGCACTACACAAAACAGTGAAAACAGTGGAATCAGGGGGAATGAGATTCAGGAGAATATATGGATGAGGGACCACAGGTGTTTTAGGAATCATAGGAAGATTTACTGCTCAGGTCTTGGACAAGCAGTCACATGAGCTCACAAACAGGAAGGATCAGAATTAGAACTAGTGCAGGGAGGGGCAGCTAGGTGGCGCAGTGGATAGAACACCAGTCCTGGAGTCAGGAGTACCTGAGTTCAAATCTTGCCTCAGACACTTAACACTTACTAGCTGTGTGACCCTGGGCAAGTCACTTAACCCCAATTGCCTTAAAAAAAAAAAAAGAACTAAAAGGGAACTAAAAGACCAGAGGATAGGTAGTCCTTAATGAGAAGCCTAATGCCCTCAATTGCCTCTGGAGAGGAGATATTGTAAGATTCCAGGAAGAGGTAGGTTTAGAGGGATCCAACTGAGGCACTAAGAACCTTTTTAATATCAGAAGAGTTAATGGGATTGGACTTCTTCCAGGAGTAGAGAAGATCAGATAAAGACAAAGATTGTCGGGGCATGAGGGAAAGTAGGGTGTTTTTCAGAATGAGGGAGAGCTGGATAGCATTATGGATAGCACTAAATCATAGTTATGTATATTAGGTGAAAGTCACGGCCTAGAAGGTGGGGAAGTGCATCTTTTTATATTTTCATTAGAAATTAATTGTAACAGTAATCATATCTTTCAGGAAAAAAAATAGACAATAACTTATTATGGTTGGCTCTGATAAGTCACATTTGGTATGAAAATTCAGTTTGCCTAAAAATACCATTAATAGTTAGGACAACATTTAAGAAGTAGATGAATGCTATGCAAGTTTGTAATCCTGGCAATGAAATAGAATTTTAAGGGAAGGAAAAAGGTTAAAACAGCATAAATGTTTTTTTAAAAAACACCAGAGAGGGGTAGCTTGGTGGTGCAGTGGATAGAGCACCGGCCCTGGATTCAGGAGGACCTGAGTTCAAATCTGGCCTCAGACACTTAATACTTACTAGCTGTGTGACCCTGGGCAAGTCACTTAACTCCAATTGCCTCCACCCCAAAAAACAAAAACACCAGAGAGTAAAACAAATTCCAGTTGAATATCCTATTTTGAAATAGTACTTACTCAAGCATCTATCAATTAAAAATGATTAAACATACAAAGCCATCAAAATATTTGAATTGCTAGAGGTTTGAAAACTTGAAATACCTATGAAGCTTGAAGAAAGAAAGCACTAAAAGTTTAAAAATTGATAACTGGCAAAAATTTGTACATACTGTTCAGGAACCTAATGAAAGACCTAACAGATTCTATGACAGATTGTGTAAAAATGCCAGACAGTATGCTAGACTAGATCCATTAAATTCTAGAGATGTACATTTCATTTCTAATCACTTTGTTCACCAATCCTTGCCAGAAATACGGAAATACTTTGAAAGGCAGTGTCCAGGTAGGAATGCCCTGAGTACAGACAGAATTAAAGAAATAGCAACAAATTTTAAATTACACAGTTTTTGATGACTTTGGGCATCCCCTAACCATTATTTTCTCACATTAGGGAGTATCCCAGAGGGGAAACCTGAACCCATATGTTCCTGACTTTGAGATAATTTCTTTGTGAATTCACAGTAATGCCACATTTCTAAACAGTTTCAAGTATTTGACATTATTTTAACAGTTGCATCTATAACAATTTATAGCCCAAAAGAATACTCTATAATTATAAAATATTCAAATGACAGATTAGTAAACTAAAGTAACTTGTTTTATGATCATGCAATTAATAAATTTCTAGATCCAAAGTTTTAGATACTGTCTTAATGTAAATCTCAAAAAAACCCACACAACCTGACTTTAAAAACCCACACATCTTATTAGAAGACATATTTCACTTAAAATAAGACAAATAAATTCAATTACAACTGGAACTATTCCCATATGGTAAGATTCTCAATTGATCTGAAGCCAATCTATTAGTATTTCAATATCAGACCATTCTTATAAATAAATTCATTTTACATAGTGATAAACACTGGTGACTGAGAAGCCAGATAGTTCCCCAAATTTAAAAAGAACCTTAATCTTGATTTTGGAGTTCATAAAACCTGGGGTTAAAATATCTAATATTGGAGATCAATTCTCAATTAAAGTTTTGTTAACCTGGAAATTAAGGAAACAATTGATATAGGAGAAAATAAGGTCTTTAATCGGGGCAGAGGAACTATAGCTTGTGGTATTGCAAAGCTCGGAAGCTAGGAATACCCAAAGATGGGAACAGAGGACAGGGTTTTTAATGGGGTAACAGAACAAAAGGGGAACCAAAGGATTGCTCCAGAGTGACATATAGCTAATTAATGTAAATGAACCTTTGACAAAAGAAATAATAGAACTGTTCCTAAGTATAGGCATTAGTGACTCTGAATAGAAAATACTTAATGTAGGTGGACCCTTTTTACATAATAACATAAAGTCCAGAGAGTAAGGTGGGGAACATTGGGAGGGGTTAAGTTGCTTGGGAGAAGGTCCATAAGTCCATCAAGAGTCTGGAAATGACAAAGACTGTCAGCCCCAGGCAATTCATTTGCCTGGGAAAGAGGGAACTGGGTGGGGAATCAGTTCTCAGTAAATATTTTGCAGTTCTCAGTTTTAGCAAATTTCTTTAAAAAAAAACAAGTAAAAATAAATAAAATCAAGCTATAATCACTCTCTAACTGCCTCTCTGTGTAAATAAATTACTTTTCTGACAATTCTGCTTTGAGTGGCAGAGAGGATTGCTAAAGGACTTAGCTTGGTAAGTAAGGGACACATACACACATACACATATAGAACATTTTAACACAAATAGCATTCTACAAGGACAGACACAAAAACATTAAACAATTATGGTAAAGATTCTTACGATAACTTAGCAGGCACAAATGAAGTCCTCTATCCTCAAAGACCCATTAATTTGAGCAAGATCAATTGGTTGCTTTTTCCTTAAAAAATGAGACCTTTTTCTGAGGGACAAGTCCTATCAAAAATCCTCCCCCCCCCCTTTTCTTTTCTTCCAAGGGAAGAGGGTTCAGATTCTCGCATAGTTGATTCAAAATGCTATTGGAAAAAAGGGTGGGGGGGCTGAGCCAAGATGGTGGAGGAGAGGCTGTGACTCCTATAAGCTCCAGATAAACCTGTTCACTAACTCCCAAATAATGTGGTTAAAAAAAAAAAAACACCAAAACCCACAAAAAACCCAGAGCAGCCTAATGCACATAAGAACAGAGTGAGACTATTTTTCAGCAAAAGAGGGGAATTGCAATGACCTACTGATCAGGGTGAACAGCTCAGCGAACCATCCGGACCCAGCCAGGAAAAGACAGAGCTTCCAGCGCCCCTCAGAGTCTTCAGAGTCAGCAGCTTCTGAGGCTCTGATCACAGACTGGTGAGGGGGTTTGGCGATAGGCCAGGGTGAAGTGGAGGCAGACTCTACTGGAATTGGGGTGAAGCGCCCTGGTTCTGAACCAGTGGGCTGAATTGAGTGGTGGTGGCCCAGTGGGGGTGGGGCACAGGCACGCCAAGCTTCTGACCATAGAGTATCAGAGTTCAATCAGACTTCTGTTTCCAGGTCAAAGAGAAGGTGGCTATGGTTACTCACAGGCCAGGCAGGCTGAGAAGAAGCCCAATCACCCCCTGGGCCACACTGTAGCTCGAACAGTGTGTCCTGGAAGCAACACTACACTTTAAGGAGTTAAAAGACAAGAAATAGCTGTCCAAGATGAGTAAGCAGAGAAAGCAGAAGACTTCTATGGGGGAAAGGTAGACCACAATACACCCTCAAAAGAAGAAGATAATAACATGGTCAAAACTCCAACATTCAAAGCTTCCAGGAAAAATATGAATTGGTCTCAGGCCATGGAAGTTCTCAAAAGGGTTTTGGCTGGGATTCCCCTAGATCCAGGGGTGATGCTTTGTCCACTGTGTCACTTAGCTAGGTGATGATATCTTTAGGGTTAAATTGAGGGGTGAAGGGAATTCACTGGGGGAGGGGAAAGGGCAGAGGTTAAATCCTACATGAAAGAAACAGGAAAAGGCTTATGGAGTGGGGCAAGAGATGGGAGAGGAGCAGGGCAGTAAATGAATTTTACACTCATCAGAAAAGGCTCAAAGACCTTAAACTCCTCAGAGGGACTAATAGACACACCCAACTGGGTGGAGTAATCTATTTAATCTGGGCAGTAAATGAGCCTAACACTCATCAGAATTGTCTCAAAGAGGGAATAATGTACACACTCAATTGGGTAATCTCTCTAACCCTGTAGGAAAATAGGAGGGGAAGGGGATAAAGAGAGAGGGGCAAAAGAAGGAAGGGCAGAGTGGGGGAGGGACAGACAGAAGCAAATCCCTTTTGAAGAGTGATAGGATGAAAGAAGATGGATAATAAAATAAATATCATGGGGAGGGCAGCTAGGTGGCACAGTGGATAGAGCACCAGCCCTGGAGTCAGGAGTACCTGAGTTCAAATCTGATTTCAGACACTTAACACTTTACTAGCTGTGTGACCCTGGGCAAGTCACTTAACCCCAATTGCCTCACTAAAAATATATAATGGGGAAGGGAATAGGATGGAAGGGAAATAGTTAACAATAGTAATCATGAAAAAGAGAAAAGGGGAAAACATTGTACAAAAAATATTTATAGCAGCTCTTGGTGGAGGCTAAGAATTGAGAATCAAGGGAATGTCCATCAATTGAGGAATGATGGAAAAAGATGTGCTATATGATTGTAGTGGAATGGTCTTGTGCTACAGGAAATGACAAACAGGATGATCCCCGAAAAACCTGAAAAGACCAATGAACATAGATGTATAGTGAAGTGAGCAGAGCTGAGAGGACATTGTGCATAGTGACAGCAGTATTATTCAATGAGCAATTGTGAATGACTTAACTACTCTCAGCAGTGCAATAATCCAAGATAATCCCAAGGAACTAATGAGGAAGCATACTATTCACCCTTATAGAAAGAACTGATAAAAAAAGAACACTTGTGGATTGTACTTCCAGGAGTATCATAGCCAAATTTCAGAGCTCCCAGGTCAAGGAGAAAATATTGCAAGCAGCTAGAAAAAAGGAATTCAAATACTGTGGAGCTCCAGTAAGGCTAAAACAGGATCTAGCAGCATCTACACTAAAGGACCAGAGGACATGGAATATGTTATTCCATAAGGCAAAGGAACTGGGACTACAGGCCATGAATCATGTACCCAGCAAAACTGAGTTTACTCTTTCAGAGGAAAAAAGTGGGAATTCAATGAAAAAGCAGATTTTCAGGCATTTGTGATGAAAAGACCTGAACTGAATAGAAAATTTGACTTTCAAATACAAGACCCTGGAGAAGCATAAAAAGGTAAACAGGAAAAAGACTTTATGAGGTATATTAGATCAAACTGTTTATATTCCTACATGAGAAGATAATACTTCGAACTCATAAGAACTTTCTCAGGAAGGAATTCACAGAAGATACAGGTCTGAACTGAATATGAAGGATGATATCTGTAAAGCATATGTTTTGTTCTTTGGGAGGCAAACAGGGTGGGATGTCTTGTGTCTGGGACCAGATTTGGGCTTGGGGCCTCCTGGGTCCAGGGCTTGTGCATTGTCCACTGTGCCACCTAGATTAAGGTGTAGGAGGAATAGACTGAGGGAAAGGGGAGAGGTAGTTCACATGAAGGAAACAAGAAAAAAGTTTATAGAGGGAAGGGAAGAAGGGGAAGGAGTGGGGGAGTGAGTAAACCTTAATATCATCAGAATTGGCTCAAAGAGGGAATAATATTCATACTCAAGTAGGTATAGTAGTATATTTTTATCCTGAGGGAGGGCAGGGAGATAAGGGGGGGGAGGGGAAGAGGGGAAGGATTGAAGGGCAGATTGGGGGAGAGAGCAGTAAAAAGCAAAACACTTTCGAGTAAGGTGAAGATGTTCTGTATTACCGCACAAGTATGACATATTGAATTGAGACATAGGGAGGGTTGAATAGGGAGGGAGGAAGAAAAATTTAGAACACAGAATTAGTTCAAAGACCTTAATCTCATCAGAATGGGCTCAAGGGGGGAATAGCATTTACACTCAATTGGGAGTAATCTATTTATCCCTACAGGAAAGCAGGAGGGGAAGAGGATAAAGAGGGAAGGGTGAAAAAAGGGAATGCAAAGCAGGGGAGAGGATGCTTAGAAGTAAAACACTTTTGAGAAGGAATAGGTTAAGGTTAAGAGATAGAAAATAGTTAATATCATTGGAAGGGAATAGGATGGAGGGAAATAGTTATTGATTATAATGGCAAAACATATGGTACCTACTTTCTTGGGCTAATATGAAGAAAATTCTTTGTCAAGTTTAAGGTACTATATACAGGTTATGATGAACAGGATACTATCAGAAAAACCTGGAAAGATCTACATGAACTGAAGCAGAGTGAAATGTACTGTATACAAAATAACAGCAATAGTGTAAGATGATCTACTGGGAAGCATATGGTTATTTTCAGCAAGGCAATGATCCAATATAACTTTGAAAGACTTATGAAAATTGCAATCCATCTACAGAGAAATAGTATCTGAAAACAGATGGAAACTATTAAAATTTTTTTGTTTTTAAACAATTCCTTAATCTGAAGTTTTGGTTTTTGACTGTTTTCTCTAACAACCTAGCTAATGTGGGAATGTTTTCCATGACTACTCATGTATAACTTTGGAATTACTTGAGTTCTTGTGGGTGAGGGGTGGGAAGGGAGGGATGAAGAGAAGTTGGAACACAGTTGATGTCAAATTGACGTCAAAAAAGGGGGAAAAAAACCCCAAAATTACCACTCAGAGCCTTTAACTTTTGGGCTGCCAGAATCAGGACTAAAAAAACAAAAACAAAAAAAGGAAACCTCACTGTGTCCATCAGTGTCATGGGTGAGGCTTGAATTGTTATTTTCCAAGTAACTTGCAATCACAAAGTACATGATTTGAAAACAAAACCGAGCAGCCAGACCTGTCAGAGTGGCCACAAATGGGTCCAAAAAAACCCCACCAAACTGCAGATATCCCCTTTTTGGAGAGACCTGTCAGAACAGACCCATTACAAAGTCATCTATAGATATACCCAGATCCCCTATCCAAAGAGCTTCTAGGAATGCAAGAAAAAAGGACATGAATTCTGAATTTGAGACCCTTCTCCAGGCCAGGCCACCAAATTTGAGTCCAGACTGGAACACAAAAGATTCCTGCTGGCGCCAAGCATTTGGTGGCTGGCTGGACACCCAGGCTTCAAATCCCTGATGACCCAAATATGTTAACCTATAAATTAAGGTAACGATAAAGGAGAAAATAAGATCTTTAAGTGGGGCAGAAGAACTATAGCTCATGGTATTGCAAAGCTGCTACTACAGCTGCTTTTGCTGAAGTCATTACTGCTGCAGCTGCTGCATCTACTGCTACAGCAGCTTCAGCTAAAATTGCTTCTGATGCATTTCCTACTGCTGCTGCTATTGAGGAATGGGTTTATGTGAGGTAACAGAAACAAAGGAAACTATAGGATTGTTTGAGTCAAACATAGAAATAGTTTAATGTAAATGAACCTTTAAAGGGAACTATAAGACTGCCTTTGAATTAAGTATACAAGCTACTTAACTCTAAATGGAAACTACTTCATGTAGGTGGACCCATTTACATAATTATCTAAAGTCCAGGGAGTAAGGTGTATAATCTTTGGAAGGGGATAGCTTGTTTGGGGGAGATCTATAAATCAATGAAGAGTCTGGAATTGACAAAGATTGGTTAGCCCCAGGCAATTCATTGGCCTGGGAAGGGGGAGTAGCTGGACAATCAGTCCCTTAGAGGGAATTGCTTCATAGCACTATGAATATGTCAATGAACAGGTCAACATGTGATTATTTTTTTAAATTTTATTTTAATCTATGGATTTAATCTAATTTATTTAATCTAGTATAATAAAAAGATGAAACTGCCTTTTTTAGGTGCTTACTCTGTGCACTTACAATGAACTAAGAACTGGAGATACAAAGAAAGACAAAAGCAATCCCTACCCTCAAGGAGCTTACATTTAGGGAAAAAAACCAAACCATATAGTATATAGGAGAACTGTGCAGAGCATAGGCACAAGTCTGATCACATCATCTCCCTACTCAAAGCACTTCCCCAGCATCTCACTACCTCTAGGATGGTCACATACACACAAGTTCTTCTCAAATTTTTCTTTTTCCTGGTTCAGTGGTCTGGGTTGTCTTTCAAATCATTCAAGAAGCTCCACTTAGCAAAATT
The DNA here is from genome assembly GCF_019393635.1 of Dromiciops gliroides. Lineage (NCBI taxonomy): Eukaryota > Metazoa > Chordata > Mammalia > Microbiotheria > Microbiotheriidae > Dromiciops > Dromiciops gliroides. Next base: position 39,999,948 of record NC_057866.1, read on the forward strand.
AAAAGGAGGTTGGTGGAATTGAACTAATGCATCAGCCATGATGCACTGTTTACCATGCAAATCAGTTGTGGAGCATGACTGGAAGGGTCCAGGTGGAGCAGATGAAAGTTAGTACAAGCTAGTACAAGGGCTGTATCTTTTTATCCCCAGCATTTTCTTCACTTTAGAACACAGAATTAGTTCAAACTGCACAAAGATATAGTTGCTGCTGCTGCTGGTTCTTCTGCAGCGGCTGCTGGTTCTTCTGCAGCGGCTGCTGGTTCTTCTGCAGCGGCTGCTGGTTCTTCTGCAGCGGCTGCTGGTTCTTCTGCTGCGGCTGCTGGTTCTTCTGCTGCGGCTGCTGGTTCTTCTGCAGCGGCTGCTGGTTCTTCTGCAGCGGCTGCTGGTTCTTCTGCTGCGGCTGCTGGTTCTTCTGCAGCGGCTGCTGGTTCTTCTGCAGCGGCTGCTGGTTCTTCTGCAGCGGCTGCTGGTTCTGCTGCTGCGGCTGCTGGTTCTGCTGCTGCGGCTGCTGGTTCTGCTGCTGCGGCTGCTGGTTCTGCTGCTGCGGCTGCTGGTTCTGCTGCTGCGGCTGCTGGTTCTGCTGCTGCGGCTGCTGGTTCTGCTGCTGCGGCTGCTGCGGCTGCTTTTCTGGCTGCTTTTCTTGCTGCTACTGCTGCAGCAGCTACTACAGCTGCTTTTGCTGAAGTCATTACTGCTGCAGCTGCTGCATCTACTGCTACAGCAGCTTCAGCTAAAATTGCTTCTGATGCATTTCCTACTGCTACTGCTGCTGCTGCGGCTGCTATTGCTGCTTCTGCTTCTGCTATTGCTGCTGTTGCTGCTTCAGCTGCTGCTTCTGCTTCTGCTACTTTGTCCCACATTTTTCTGTCAGGGGAAGCACACTGATTTGAAGCTCAAATACATCAAAGCATCAATACCCTATCTTTAGTTTGTGGGGAATTTCTTACCTTGAACCCAGGGTTCAAGGTAAGGATCCTAGCCTTATCCTGTCTGACACCCAGAGTTCAAAACTCTTGCCACTATACCATGCTGCCTCATACACCTCCTCCCCTCCAGTGATGTAGTCAGAAGACCAGGATTGAAATACTGGCTCCAAGGGGGCAGCTAGATGTCAAAATGGATAAAGCACTGGACTTGGATTCAGGAGGACCTGAGTTCAAATCTGACCTTCAAGATGTGTGACCCTGATAAGTCACTTAATCCTCATCACCCCACCAAAGGGGGGGGCAGGGAAAGAGTTTGTGCCATCAATCCCAACTTCCCCACTGGCTTGAAATATCTAATGGCTGTGACCTACCTCAGTTTTATGATATACACTCTCATGTACTAAAAAAATTGTGAATTACTATTAATAATGATCATTGCTGCTGTTGCTGCTGTGCTGCTACTACTACTAACTCCTACCAACTACTACAACAAATTAATACTAATACTAATACCACTGCTACAAACTGCTACTGCTAGCAATAAGTCTTCCTCATCCTGCTTTTGTGGACCACTCCAGTCTATGGAATGCTAGGAAATTCCCCTACAACTTTGCCCCAGAAAGAATGCTATAGGAGGTGGCTAGGTGGTGCAGTGGATAAAGCACCGGCCCTGGATTCAGGAGTACCTGAGTTCAAATCCGGCCTCAGACACTTGACACTTACTAGCTGCGTGACCTTGGGCAAATCACTTAACCCTCATTGCCGTGTGACCCTGGGCAAGTCACTTAACCCCCACTGCCCCGCAAAAAAACAAAAAGAATGCTATGGAAACTCAAAATAAAGCTAAACTACTTTTCATTGTTCTGAGTCACCATAATCAAAGACAATATAAGTTCCCAGGTGTCTGATTTAGATTTTTTTTAAATATATTTTTATTTTTTTATTTTTAGTGAGGCAATTGGGGTTAAGTGACTTGCCCAGGGTCACACAGCTAGTAAGTGTTAAGTGTCTGAGGCTGGATTTGAACTCAGGTACTCCTGAATCCAGGGCCAGTGCTTTATCCACTGCGCCACCTAGCTGCCCATGATTTAGATTTTATAACATGGATGACATTCACATCATCTCTCCAACAATGTCAACTCAAGTCTGGGGATATAGGTTCAATACCCACTGCTGGGAGCCCAGGTGGGGAGTAGTAGTATTGAAGACAGAGCCCAGTTTGTCTCAGTTGTCTCATCAGTGTGTGCACATGTGCTCACACACACACACACACACACACACACACACACACACACACACACACACACATTCCTTTGCCATTCTTTCGCAATGGAAATGTTTTGGCAGAGATGAGGTTGAGTTGTCCATAGTCAGGAGTTAAAATATATGGATACTGAAGGCATAGACCCACACAATACAGCTCAGCTGCCTGCATTCACTGCTAGTTTATCATAGATCAAAAGTTCATCTATTTAAATTTGAGAGACCCCAGATAGAGAAAAGTTCAAACTCTTCATTTTACAGATGGAGAAAAACTAAGGCTCACAGGTTATAAGTGACTTGAGTTAGGTGAGTGGTAGTAAAGGGCAAAGCCAGGCCCTTTGACTAGAAATCTAGTGTTCTTTCCCTGTAGGCTTGGAGGCTGGTTGATGTGGAACCAAGATTTGATGTTATCCCTGATTCCAACTCTGTACTGGCTTTGCAATCTCAGGCAAGCCTTGACCTCGCTGAGCCTCAGTTTCCTCATTTGTAAACTAAAGGAGTCACACAGTTGGACCTCTAAGATTCTTTCTGCATTTCATTAAATTCCAAGGTAGCTTAATTGTGTTATTCTAAATAATTGGGGACTAGGCTGAGTTTTCTAAAATATTGTTTAACACAAGCAGAAAACCCCCAGTGCCATATTGTGTCTAAGAGAACACATGGCCCAATGACCTACCTTGTCTGAAGAGGGGAGTGCTCACCAACTGACAGCAGGTCCAAGCCCAGGATGCTGACCAAGATGGCAAAAGCCAAGAACCAAGAGAGTTCTTGGCTTTTATCCTCTTTTGATGGAGGTGGTCACTGCACACTGATCCTAGCTAATTGGTTAGTAAGCACTCAATTCCATTGGTTGGCAGGACTTGAGGGTGGTCCATATTAAAATGAGCTACACCCTGATGACATCAGGGCCTAATGGGGGAGACTCCCTGAGGGGTAAAGGGCATTCAGATAGGGGTGTGTTAATCCCCTCAATTCACTCAACTAGACACAAAGAGTCTTTCCCTGAACAGGATTAGTCCCTGAAAGAGATTAGAACTTTCCAAGAACTGGGCTTTCTGCAGCAGCTAGGTGGAGCAGTAGCTAAAGCACTGGCCTTGGCTTCAGGAGGACCTGAGTTCAAATCTGGCTTCAAACCCTTGAGACTTACTAGCTGTGTGACCCAGGGCAAGTCATTTAACTCTCATTGCCCTGCAAAAAAAAAAAAAAAAAACATATTGTAAAATCAATTCCTTCCTGATTCCAGAGCAGAACCTCTTTCCACCTTACCATAATCCTTCTGGAAAAATGGTGAACCTCTGGACCTTACCATCTGGCCTGTTGAGATCTGCATCCTTGGGCTTCTTCATGAGAGGAGAGGGAAAACATATTTATATGGTGCTTATACTTTGCAAAGTGTTTCATAACCATTATCTTGTTTGCACATAATAATCCTGTAATGTTTATGCTACTATTATTTCTCTTTTTACAGATGACAAAACTGAGACTCAGAGAGATTGAGCAAGTCTTAGAGGAGGAATTCAAAGCTAAGTCTCTAAGTCCAGTGCTATTTCTGCCCTGCAACTTTACTTCAAGGGACTCTAATCCCTAATTAAAATCATTTAGATGGAGAAGTATTTCATGTAATAAAAGTTTACCCAAAAGGGGCAGCTAGGTGGCACACTGCATAGAGTATCAGCCCTGAAGTCAGGAGTACCTGGGTTCAAATCTGGCCTCAGACACTTAACACTTACTAGCTGTGTGACCCTGAGCAAGTCACTTAACCCCAATTGCCTCACTAAAAAAAAAAAAATGTACCCAAATCAAAAATTACTAATACATATCTATTCATTGAGGGAGGAGGGTAATTATTTGAAAGATAACAAAAATCATGTAATCAATAGCTATTAGTACAGATAGGTGGCACCATAGTGGATGGAATGCTGGGCTTGGAGTTAGGAAGACTCATCTTTGTGAGTTCAGATCTGGTCTTAGACACTTACTGTATGACCCTGTTTGCCTCACTTTTTTCACCTGTAAAATCTGGAGAAGGAAATGGTAAACAACTTCAGTGTCTTTGCCAAGAAAACCCCAAATGGAGTCACAAGGAGTCTTATAAGACTGAAAAACAGTTGAACAATAGGCCATGTACTGTGCTAGACATTGAAAATAAAAGTGCTTTTTTTTTTAATGGAGCTAGAAAAAATAATAACAAAGTTGACCTGGAAAAAGAAAAAGTCAAGAATAACAAGGGAATTAATGAAGAAAAAATGCACAGGAACATGGGCTAGCTATACCAAATTTGAAGGTATACTATAAAGCGGCAGTCATCAAAACCATGTGGTACTGGCTAAGAAATAGAGTGGTGGATCAATAGAATAGGTTAGGCACAGGAGACACAGTTGTAAATGAATGTAGTAGTCTACTGTTTGATAAACCTAAAGACTCCAGCTTCTGGGATAGTAACTCATTATTTGACAAAAACTGCTGGGAAAACTGGGAGATAGTATGATAATAACTAGGAATAGACCAACATCTTATACCTTATGCAAAAATAAGGTCAAAATGGGTTCAAGATTTAGACATAAAGGGTGATACCATAGATAAATTAGGAGAGGAAGGAATAGTTTACCTCTCAGATCTATGGAGAGGAAATCAATGTATGTCAAACAAGAGATTGAGAATGTTATAAAAAGCAAGATGGAAGACTTTGATTACATTAAATTTAAAAGTTTTTGTATAAACAGCAGCAATGCAGCCAAAATGAGAAGGGAGGCAGAAAACTGAGAAACAATTTTTACAGCCAGCATTTCTGATAAAGGCCTCATTTCTACAATATACGAGGAACTAAATAAAATTTATAAGAATCCAAGTCATTCCCCAATTGAGAAATGGTCAAAGGATATGAACAGGCAGTTTTCTGATGAAGAAGTCAAAGCTATTTATTGCCATATGAAAAAATCCTCTAAATCACTACTGATCAAAGAAATGCAAATTAAAACAACTTTGAGGTACCACCTCACACCTATCAGATTGGCTAATATGACAAAAAAGGAAAATAATGAATGTTGGAGAAGCTGTGGAAAAATTGGAACACTAATGCATTGTTTGTGGAGCTGTGAACTGATCCAACCATTCTGGAGAGCAATTTAGAACTATACCCAAAGGAGTGTGGGACTGTTCATATCCTTTGACCCAGTGGTACCACTGCTAGGCCTGTATCCCAAAGAGAGCATAGAAAAGGGAAAAGGATCCACATATACAAAAATATTTATAGCAGCTCTCTCTGTGGTGGCAAAGAATTGGATATCATGGGAATGCCCATCAATAGGGGAATGGCTAAACAAGTTGAGGTTTATGAATGTAACGGAATACTGTTGTGGTGTAAGAAATGATGAGCAAGAGGAGTTCAGAGAAACCTGAAAGGACTTACATGAACTGATGCTGACTGAGAGGAGCAGAACCAGGAGAACATTGTGCGTAGTAACAGCAACGTAGTGTGATGAACAATGGGCATAGACTTGGCTCTTCTCAGCAGTGCAACAATCCAAAACAGTTTCAAAGAACTCCTGATAGAAAATGTTCTCATCATCCAGAAAAAAGAACTGTGAATTATGAATGCAGATTGAATCATACTGTTTCTACTTTTGGACTGTTTTTTCCCCTTCTTGTTTGAGGTTTTTCCTTTCTGCTCTGATTCTTCTTTCACAGGATGACTAATGTAGAAATACGTTTGATGTGATTGTACATATACAACCTATATCAGACTGCATTCTGTCTTGGGGTGGGGGGAGGAAGAAAAATTTGGAACTAAAAATCCAGTTAAAACAAATGTTGAAAACTATCCTTATATGGGATATGTAACTGGAAAATAATAAAATTAAATTTAAAAAAGAAAGAAAGAAAGAAAATACAAGTGCAATTCAGAAGAAGCTTACATTCTAGAGTGAGTCAATACGAGTATGTACTAAGTGCTTAAATATCTGCTGGTTTGGGAATGAGAGCAAAAAATCCTCCTTAGAGCAAGAACAACTGCAATGGGCTGGCCTCTGAATGGATCTTATTTAAGGATTACGATCCCAGAGTGGAACCAAAAGGTCCTGACACAAACCCAGGTAGCAACAGGTCACTCAACAAAAGTAATGTTAGAGGGGCAGCTAGGTGGCACAGTGGATAGAGTACCAGCCCTGAAGTCAGGAGTACCTGAGTTCAAATCTGGCCTCAGACACTTAACACTTACTAGCTGTGTGACCCTGGGCAAGTCACTTAACCCCAATTGCCTCACTAAAAAAAAAAAAAAAGTAATGTTAGATAAATGGCTGAGTCCTTTGTATCTGTTTGCTGAAAGAGAGGCTTTTATGATGGCAATTCAAGATTAGGTCATTGGACCAGAAATGACAAAGGTTTCACCCTTGGGGGGGGGTGACCTCATGGATAAATGTAAGTTATGTTAACCTGTAAATTAAGGAACCAATCAATATAGCAGCACATGGCACATACACAATTGACCATGTATCAGGGCATAAAAACCTCACAGTCAATAATGGGGGCAGAGGAACTATTGCTCATGGTATTGCAAAGCCAAGATGCTAGGAATACCCAAAGATGGGAACTGAGGACAGCATTTATATGGGGTAACAAAAAGAAAGGAAACTATAGGGCTGTTTTTGAGTCAAGTATAGAAATAACTTAACAACTTAATGTAAATGAACTTTTAACTAAAGAAAATTACAAGACTGCCTTTGAGTTAAGTATACAAGCTACTTAACTTTAAATAGAAACTACTTAATGTAGGTGGACCCTATTACATAATAATCTAAAGTCCAGGGAGTAAGGAGGGGAATCTTTGGGAGGGGATAGTTTGTTTGGGGGAGATCTGTAAGTCAATCAAGAGTCTGGAATTGACAAAGATTGGTTAACCTCAGGCAATTCATTGGCCTGGGAAGGGAGAGTAGCTGGGGAATCAGTCAATACTCAGTAAATTTGGGCTCATCAGTTATAAGAATAAGGTTTAGCATTCACTGAATGACTACCTAGCAAGACCCAACCTTAAGACATCAGAAGCTTTCTGTCTTTCCTAGTTTAGGAATTTTCAATTACCTCCCACTCTTTGTGACCCCATATGGGGTTTTCTTGGCAATGATACTGGAGTGAATTACCATTTCCTTCTCCAGCTCACTTTAGAGATGAAGAAACTGAGGCAAATAGAGTTAAGTGACATATCCAGTATCACATACCTAGTAAGAGTCTGAGGCCTGGGGCAGCTAGGTGGAGCAGTTGATAAAGCACTGGCCCTGGATTCAGAAGAAACTGAGTTCCAATCCAGCCTCAGACACTTGACACTTACTAGCTGTGTGACTCTGGTCAAGTCACTTAACCCTCATTGCCCTAAAAATAAAAATAAATTTGGAGGCAGCTAGGTGGTGCAGTTGATAGAGCACCGGCCCTGGATTCAAGAGGTCCTGAGTTCAAAATAAAGGGGTTGAAGAAAAAGAGAAACTTTATCATCATCATATTTCAAGAATCTACTTCAGGGGCAGCTAGGTGGTGCAGTGGATAGAGCACTGGCCCTGGAGTCAGGAGTACCTGAGTTCAAATCTGGCCTCAGACACTTAACACTTACTAACTGTGTGACCCTGGGCAAGTCACTTAAGCCCAATTGCCTCACTAAAAAAAAAAAAAAAGAATCTGTTTCTACTGTCATAGAGAGGGACATATTTTGCAGAAATGCTGTAGACAGCAAGATATTAATATGAGATCTGGAAATTTTAGATATCAAAATCAAAATGCTCTAAATTTACTCAGAGAAATATCAGTTCAAATGTTACATAAGGGTTTCCTTTTTATGCCATTGTATCTACATTTTGAAATTTTCATAGAGATTTTCATTCTTTTAAGATTGTGTTTTAAGCCAGTTTGAATTTCATTGTTTTTATTCTTCCATGTGTATTTTGTTCTTCTAAACTGTTTGTTTTTCCAACTGATTATTTGATCAAATTATATAAAGTATTTCCTTGGTAAACTGATTACCATGCTGAATGAATTTCAAAGACATTTTAAGTATATAGCATTCAGCTCTGATGACTTCAAAAATCTGTTACATTGACTGGGCTGTGGATATAGGTGGGATCATTGGGCCTCAGAACCTGAAGCTATCACAATTTGAGAAAAAAAAAGAACCCTGGGTTTAATGAATTTGTTTATGGGATTATGTTTTTTTTTTTTTAAAAAGGGGGTTATTGAACCCTATTGCTTGATTTATCAAAGAACATATTGAATATTGAGTCTTGCTGATTGAGGTTTTATTTCTTTTTGATAAATTGATTATCACTTCAAGTATCCTTTATAGTCATACTAGATAGAGAATTCATGTATAAGGTGATATGGTTTACTTGCTCAAAAAAGATTATGTAATAATGTTTAATATTATCAGCCATTTACATTCATTTATCATTTATATGTCACTGTGACTATGTATACTCTGGGTATGGTTTGGAATTATTGTATATATTATAAACATGTCCTGAGTTATGCACCATAACATGCATTTTTCCCATCATATTATCTTCGGTATGATTAATATGAGATTTATGACTTATGGAAACTTTTTTTTTTTTTCAGAGACTAATTGCTCTTATAATGAGCTTGATGGAGATGGTTCAACTCCACGAAGCAGGCTCATGGCGGAGGACTTGAGGAAGAAACCAGACCAGGATGGAACTCTAGGCTAGATAGGCCTTATCTTAACTCCACATATTCTTTTTTTTTTCTAATACCTGGTATGCTTTGATAAATACTTAATTCCCAAAGACTGGTGCTAAAGCTTCTAATTTAAGGTGACCACACATTTAAATTTTAAACATCACAATAGCGAAACTATATTAGTGTAGGACCACAACCTCCCCCTCTCAGAACTAGATAAATCTAACCACTGAATAAGAAAGAAGGAGGTAAATAGAATTTTAGAAAAATTAAATATGATAGACCTCTGGAGAAAACTGGAGATAGAAAAGAATATACCTTTTTTCTTTCAGCAGCACATGGCACATACACAACTGACCATGTATCAGGGCATAAAAACCTCACAGTCAAATGCAGAAAGGCAGAAATAGTAAATGCATCCTTTTCAGATCATGATGCAATAAAAATTATGTGTAATAAAGAAAGCTTCTAAAAGTAAACACTTTTACCCCTTCCCACCAAAAAGCTATAGAAACGCAAAAAGGAAAAGGGACTTAGCCAAGTGAGCAGGTCCAGAATTTTTGGTTGCCTCCTTGTGGCATGGATGTGACCCATGGCTATGAAAAGCAACCTCAGTAGAGTTCAGTGTCAAGGTCTGACACATTCTACAAGGCTGGAGAAGCCCTGAAGTGGAACCCAGCAGTGGCTAACTTCCAAGGACCAGCCTAGCTGAATCATCACCAGAATTTGGACCATGGGTGATGAAGTCCTTTTTGACCATGGCAATTCATGAAGATTTTGGGAGAGTGGAGGAGGAGAAACTGAGTAAGGGTGGGAGGTTGCAGTAGATTGTAATCTAGGTAGGTGAATGGAAAGACCATTGATGAAAAAAAAACTGGTCTTTATCAGTATCATATAACTGCTGTTAATAGAATGCTTTAAAGCTTTATGTCCATTGGCTCTCCACTTGAGCCTCATAACAACTCCAAGAAGTAGGTGGTTTTAGGTATTATCAGGCCCATTTTTCTAGCTGGGGAAAGGAAGTTTCAGAAAGGTAATACAGCAAGTATCAGTGGTATGATTTGAATCCGTATCTTCTTGACTCCAGGTCTAGGTCAATCTACTTTGCTACATTGAATCAAAGGCAAAGGCCTTCTTCTGATTTGGATACTGGGACCATCAGCCAGCTTGTACCTGCTCTGCCCTGGAGCCACAGAAGATTAGAAATTGGAGGAACTGGGTTCAAATCTTGATTTTTCCACTTACTACATGTGTGCCCTCAGGCCAATACTTTAACCTCTCTGAGCATCAGTTTGTTCTTCTCTGAAATGAGGAAATTGGAATGGGTAACCTGTAACAGCCCTTCCAGTTCTTAGATTATGTTAAACAACATTACCCATGGAGAAGACTAAGAAAGTACCATATTGGAAATTCAGTTGCATTTTATGTGATCCAGTTCAATGTACTAATAAGCACATTGGATGCACAAGATTTGTGTTCCTGGCCTGCCACTATTTCACTGACTGCTTGACTTTGGAAAAGTCAGTTTCTCTGTAAGGCAAGAGCTTTTGACAGATTGCTCTCAGAGCCCTTTTAGCCCATAAAATTCAGAGATTCTTCCAGACTTGCCCCCACCCCCACCAACACACACACACACACACATATACACTCACACACCTTCCAAAAGAACCAAAGAGGATGAATAGAATCCACTATAAACTGATGAAAAGTAAACAGAAGTACTTCCTGAGCCAAAAGACCTCATTCCACTGAGTGACAATAAAGGCTAATATTAGTTGCTATTCACCACTGAACTTAGCCAATACAACTGACATATCTCTTACCCCCTGATGGAACCTATGGAAGATCTATGATCTAAGGATGGAACTAAATGTTATCCATAGGTGACACACACAAACTCAGGTCTACAAATTAGGATGAAACATGCTGCTGAGTCAAATGGATTTGTTTCCACAAGTGGGGAAGTTCATGATAGAAGAGTAAGACTCTGTCATTGTTACCTAACATTATAGAAAGTTAATCTTCAAGGACAAGATTAAAAAAAACAACAACATAGGTGTTCAAGCAATCACCACCATTTGCAAAAATTTAGCACTTGCTTAATGTCTAGAAAAAGAAGATCCAGTAGCCACAAATATACACCACATGTTTGCTATTATTTACAAATCAACAGAAAACAAATGCTCGTAGTCCAAATGCAAACTCTCAACTCCCCTTGAAAATTCAACAAACATGCTGGCCTGGAACCTGAGGCATTATTATGGACAAAACTGTTGTCCCCAAATGCCCAGACATAAAATTGACCTACAAAAACTTAAGAACAACGTTTAATAGTTGTCCTCAGAGCAAACATGAAAAACCTCTCAACAGCTTGGAACAAAGGGTTCTCAAAATATAGAAACCTAATGGAAGAAATCCAAACCTGGTATACATCATGCTTATTGTCCCATCTGCCACTGAGTGAGTGAGGCTCTGAGTGAGGCTTCTCAGTGAGCCTACAAAAGACCAACTTACATCCCAACATTTTCATTCAATTAAAAACCCAATTATCTTCTCCAAATGCACAATAGTTCATCAAACATGAAATATCAAAGAACAATTGGAGCTGAGTGACCTTGTCCTTTAACCATTTCTATCTCCACTCGATATATTTTGTTTTTGTTTTTCAATTTTAATAGTATTTTATTTTTTCCAGTTACATGTAAAGATAGTTTTGAATATTTGTTTTTATAAGAATTTGAGTTCCAAATTTTCCTCCCTTCCCACTCCCCTTCCCCTACAAGAGCAAGCAATTTGTTATAGGTTATACATGTACCATCATGTTAAACATATTTCCACATTAGTCATGTTGTGAGAGAAGAATCTGAACAAAAGGGAAAAACCACGAGGAAATAAAAATGAAAAAAATTGTGGAAACGGTGTGCTTCCATCTGCATTCAGCCTCTATAGTTCTTTCTCTGGATGTGGAGAGTGTTTTCTATCATGGGTCCTTTGAAATTGTCTCTCCAAAGTGATTTTCCTCCAGCACAGGTCACTCCCCTACTCAATAGACTTCGGTGGCTCCCTGTTGCCACCACTAGGATCAGATACAAAATCCCCTCTTTGGCTTTTAAAGCCCTTCAAACCTCAGCCCCCTCCTACCTTCCTAGTCTTCCTCCATTCTACCCTCACTGACATACTCTATGGTCCAGGGATTCTACTGTTCCTCACATAGACACTCCCATTTCCTGACTCCAAGGGTTTTCTCTGGCCCCAACCGGTGCCTGGAATTCTCTCCCTCTTCAATGCCTGCTTCCTGGAATCCTTGGCTTCCTTCAAGTCCCCACTAAAGCCCCACCTTCCCTCTTTTTTCCCCATGGAAAACAACCCTACATTAGCTAGGTTGTGAGAGAAAACAGATAAAAAGCAAAACTTGAATTAAGGAATTGTCAAAAAGAAATTTGTCTATTTTCAGATACCATCAATTCTTTCTCTGTAGATGGACTGCAATTTTCTTAAGAGTTATATTGGATCATTGCCTTGCTGATAATAACCATGTGCTTCCCAGCAGATCATCTTATACTAACGCTGTTATTTTGCATATAGTGCATTTCTCTCTGCTTCAATTTATGTGGGTCTTTCTAGGTTTTTCTGATAGCATCCTGTTCACCATAATTTTTATATGGTACCTTGAACTTGATAATTTTCTTCACAATGGCCCAGCAGAGTAGGTACCATACGTTTTGACATTGTAGTCATTCATCATAACTATTTCCCTCCATCCCATTCCCTTCCAATGATGTTTACTCTATTGTCTATTTTGCCCTATTCCTCCTCAAGTGTTTTGCTACTGACTGCCGCCTCCCCAGTTCTACCCTCCCTTCATTCACCCTTCCCTCCTTATCCTCTTCTACTTTCCTACAGGGTTAAATAGATTATTCTTCCCAATTTGTGTGTGTGTGTGTGTTATTCCCTCCTTGAGCCCACACTGATGAGGTTAAGGGACATTAAAAGGTTAAACTGTTTGCATTCATACATGAGAAAATAATGCTTCCAACTCAACATAAGATCCAATTGATGATAAAGGATGGACCTGCTGTGATATCTGTGGAGGTGAGATTGAGGCACAATTGTTCTGGGTGAGGGTAAGGAAGAAAAGCTTTGATCCTACCCAGCCTGCATTTGTAAAATGTTGGAATTGGAAGGAAATTTAGTATGAGGGGAGACATGGAGGTGACTTTTCTAAGGGCACAAAAGTTATCAGCGCCAGGGAGGTATGTTGCAGTCAACAGGACTTGGAAGATCTGGGTTTGAGTCTCAGCTTCAGCTGACCTTGTGTGAGTCCTAGGTTGGGACTGGAGAATTTAGAGACCTTGGAGGTCATCTAGTTCAACCTATTCACTTAAACAATGAGGGAACTCATAGAATTCTGAATCTTATTTCTCATCCATAAAAGAATAATTCCTTATAGTGTCTTAGAGGGAGTTGCTTCATAGCACTATGAATATGTCTGTCTATTGTGGCTTTTTCACATCATGATCTGATAGAAAAAACAAGAGGTCAACTTGCATTTTTGTATTTTTATTTATTTTATGGACTTAAACAAAAAAAAAAAGAGATGAAACTGCCCTCTTTTAGGTGCTTACTCTGTGCACCTACAATGAACTAAGAACTGGAGATACAAAGAAAGGCAAAAGCAATGCGCCTGCCCTTTGGAGCATACATTTCAGGAAAAAACCAACCATATAGTGCATAGAAGAACTGTGCAGAGCAGTACAAAGCCATCCTTTAAAAGGGAAGGCATCGCAAACCCAGGGGAAGAGTGGAGTTAAAAATCTGTGTTCACCACAGCTGCCAAAATCAACTTCCAAAGGCACAAGTCTGATCACATCATCTCCCTACTCAAAGCACTTCCACAGCATCTCATTACCTCTGGGATGATCTCTCTCTCACACACACAAAGTTCCTCTCAAACTTTTCTTTTTCCTGGTTCATCAGTTGTCTGGGTTGTCCTTCAAATAAATCATTCAAGAAGCTCCACTGAGCAAAATGGAAAAGGAGGTTGGTGGAATTGAACTTAGGGGAGGTCCTTTTCATGCATCACCCATGATGCACTGTTTACCTTGCAAATCAGTTGTGGAGCAAGACTGGAAGGGCAAGGTGGAGTAGATATGAAAGCTTCCCTCTAGTAGAATGGCTGCATCTTTATATCCCCAGCACTGTCCACTTCAGGCACTTATACTCTACTTGTTGAATTGAATTCTTGACCAGAAAGGTCAAACAGGTGCAGTTGCTGCTGCCGCCTCTGCAGCTACTTCTGCTTCTGCATCTGCTGCTGCCTCTGCTACTTCTGCTTCTGCTGCTGCATCTGCAGCTGCTGCTGCATCTGCTACTTCTGCAGCTACTTCTGCTTCTGCTGCTGCCTCTGCTGCTGCTGCTGCTGCATCTGCTGCTGCTGCATCTGCTACTTCTGCAGCTACTTCTGCTTCTGCTGCTGCCTCTGCTGCTGCTGCTGCATCTGCTACTTCTGCAGCTACTTCTGCTTCTGCTGCTGCTGCTGCATCTGCTGCTGCTGCTGCATCTGCTACTTCTGCAGCTACTTCTGCTTCTGCTGCTGCCTCTGCTGCTGCTGCTGCATCTGCTACTTCTGCAGCTACTTCTGCTTCTGCTGCTGCCTCTGCTGCTGCTGCTGCATCTGCTACTTGCACTGTTGCTGGTGCTGCTAGTCCTGCTTCTACTCCGGCTGCTATTGCTTCTGCTACTGCTGCTGCTGCTTCTTCAGCTGCTGCTTCTGCAGCTGCTACTACTTTGTCCCACATTCTTCTTTCTGTGAAGAGAAACACACTAATTTGAAGCTCAAAACATCAATACCCTATCTTTCATTTGTGGGGAATTCCTTACCTTGAACCCAGGGCTATAGACTGGGGATCCTAACCTAAGAGTTCAAAACTCTTTGCCACTATACCATGTAGCCTCATGCACCTCCTCCCCTCCAGGGATGTAGTCAGAGGACCAGGATTGAAATACTGGCTCCAAGGAGGCAGCTAGATGTCAAAGTGGATAAAGCACTGGACTTGGATTCAGGAGGACCTGAGTTCAAATCTGACCTCAAGACACACTAGCTGTGTGACCCTGGGCAAGTCACTTCATCATTGTCCCACCAAAAAGAAAAGGGGGGAGGGAAAAGAGTTTGTTTCATCCATCCCTACTCAATACAGTTCAGCTGCCTGCATTCACTACTAGTTTATCATAGATCAGAAGATCATCTATTTAAAGTTGGGAGAGACCCCAGATACAGACAAGTTCAAACTCTTCAATTTACAGGTTATAAGTGACTTGAGTTAGGTTAGAGGTAGTAAAGGGCAAAGCCAGGATTGATACTCAGGCCCTTTGACTAGGAATCTAGTGTTCTTTCCCTGTAGGCATGGAGGCTGGTTGATGTGGAGCCAAGAGTTGATGTTATCCCTGATTCCAACTGTGTACTGGCTTTGCAATATCAGGCAAGCCTTGACCTCGCTGAGCCACAGTTTCCCCATTTGTAAACTAAAGGGGTCACACAGTTGGGTCTCTAAGATTCTTTCTGTATTTCATTAAATTCCATGGTAGCTAAATTGTGTTATTCTAAATTATTGGGGACTAGACTGAATTTTCTAAAATATTTGTTACTGATATATTGAGGGCTATTGCACCAAGTATTAAACATTACTAAAAGTATTGACCACATGGTATTTAACACAAGCAGAAAACCCCCAGTGCCATATTGTCTCTAAGAGAACACATGGCCTAATGACTTACCTTGTCTGAAGAGGGGAGTGCTCACCTACTGACAGCAGGTCCAGGCCCAGGGTGCTTACCAAGATGGCAATAGCCAAGAGCCCAGGGTGTTCTTGACTTTTATCTTCTTTTGATAGAGGTGGTCACTACACACTGATCCTAGCTAATTGGCTAGTAGCATTCAATTCCATTGGTTGGCAGGACTTGAGGGTGGTCCATATTAAAATGAGCTATACCCTGATGACATCAGGGCCTAATGGGGGAGACTCCCTGAGGGGTAAAGGGCATTCAGATAGGGGTGTGTTAATCCCCTCAATTCACTCAACTAGACACAAAGAGTCTTTCCCTGAACAGGATTAGTCCCTGAAAGAGATTAGAACTTTCTCAAGAACTGGGCTTTCTGCAGCAGCTAGGTGGAGCAGTAGCTAAAGCACTGGCCTTGGCTTCAGGAGGACCTGAGTTCAAATCTGACCTCAGACACTTGAGACTTACTAGCTGTGTGACCCTGGGAAAGTCACCCTCATTGCCCCACCCAAAAAATAAAAACAAAACTGATCTGGTTCCCCCTCCAAAAAAACTCATTATTCTAATTCCAGGGCGTAGGAATGGGCCTGTGATCTCACTGGTTTAGAAACTCTCAGATGAAAAAACTTTCTGAAGTCTCTTCTCATGTTAACTTCTATACCCCCTTCCTTCTGAACTTTGGGTTGTACCCCTTAATCCATGCTGGTTTCTTTGGCTTTATCTTGCCTGGTTCCAGGACTCCATATCTTTTCTCAGCCACTTCCATACCACACTCCCAAGTATGTACTCCCCTCTCCCCGATTTCCAGCTCCCCATTATATGTCATCTACATTATTATATTGTAAGCTCCTCAAGGGTAGAGATCTTGTGTCCTTGTATTCACACTCCCAGCTTTTAGCGCAGTGCACATAGTGTGGGGCATCTCGATGTTGCCTTGGATAAAGTACTGAGCCTGGAGTCAGGAAGACTCATCTTTATAAGTTCAAATCTGCCCTAAGACAATCACTACCTATGTGACCCTGGGCAAGTCTCTTCACTCTATTTGCCTCAGTTTCCTCATTTTCTCACCTGTATAATGAGCTGAAGAAAGAAATGATGAACCACTCCAGTATCTTTGCCAAGAAAACCCCAAATGGGGTCACGAAGAGTGAGACATGACTAAAAATGATTGAACAACAAAACAACACAGTACATGCTTAATAAAAGTTCTCTCTCTCTCTCTCTCTCTCTCTCTCTCTCTCTCTCTCTCTCTCTCTCTCTCTCTCTCTCTCTCTCTCTCTCTCCCAATGCAGATGTGGCAATTTCTCTGAAACTTCTAGTCTTAGACAATTTCCTGGACCCCTGATTAGTCCAGTTAAGTGACTTGCCCAGGTTCACACAATCATTATCTCTCAGTAGCAGGACATTAACCCTTCTCTTCCTGGCTTTGAGGAAAACTCCCCATCTACTTATGTCTACTGCCTATGTTGTAACCCTACCACCATAAAATGGGAAGAATGATGCTTGTAGAACTTATAGGGTTTTTGTGAAGAAAGTGCTTTGTAAAACACTATTAATATAAGCTGGACTGAACCTATTCTCCAAGAGTAAAGAGGGAGATTATTGGCTGAGACAACTATAGTAACAAAAAAAATCTGTGAGTGCAGCTCTTGACAGGAAAGTAACTTGACCAGTCCCTTACTTTTGCCTAATTGAAACTATTTCTAATTAGATATTCAAAGGAACACTCACCTTTTGTTTGCCTCAGGATAAAACCCTGTGGCCTCTAACAACTGTGGTGAGTTATCCCAAGGCTGGGTTTTTGTAGCATGATAAGATTATGGCTTTTCAACCAGAAGTGCCCATGATGGCTAGTTAGTACATCCAAACCCCTTATTTTCCAGATGAGGGTGAATCTTAATGAGATGAAATGATTTGCCCAAACATAGCTCATACCAGGCAGCATCAGGATATAAGGCTAGGTTTGCTGCCTTCAAATCTAAATCGTTTTTCCTAATAATACACCAATTTGCATCCTATTCATCTTTGTATAGGTTCTTTCTTCCCTAGTCCCAATTGGATTATGAGCTGGTTGTGGGTAGGGACTATCCCTCTTTTATCTTTGGGTCTTCCAGTTTGGACATAGTACTTTGTACAGAGTAGGTGCTTAATAAATGAAGGAAGGGCATTGACTGCTAAGGACTTAAACTTAGATATGCTTTCTAATAGAATGTAAGGGTGGGACAATTTCATGCACCCTGGATGCTCAGTGCCAATGCCAGATAGAAAGCTGATGTTCAATAGATGCTCATTGAATCCATTGATACGCAGATGTTTGTATTGTTGGACAGACAGCCTCTTCAGACTGTTTGAAAATCATTTGACTCTTGGTTTTCCAATAAGACACCAAACTAAACTCCTTGCTGATGACCTTGGACACCATTCACTACAGAAGACAGCCTATAAACAGCTTGACCTGATGCGCCCTTGATTTTTGGCTGAGTGGTCAAACTTTCAACAGGTGATCAGTCACATTACTCTGTGTTTCCAAAGAGTATTTTAGAAAAGTGCATTAGAAAGAGGTCATGCGGTTGGGTGGTTCCCCAGCTGGCTAAGGCCAGTTGGATTTCCTGGCACCCCTGAGACCAGATTCCAAAGAAAGCCATGGGGATTGGGAGCCTTTAGGGGCAGGTGGACCTTTGAAGTTAAAGCCCTAGGTCATCTCAGTGTCTCAGCTGAGGGAGGAGGCTACGAAACTGAGCTGCATCCCTGCCCCCTTGGGCCCAGTCCCAAGCATGAGCATGGCATACCTCTCTGAAGAACAGCATGCGTGTTCTCATGGGCCAGCAGTTCTCCCTCTATTTGGCTTACTCAGACAAGAGATCAGGGACCTCAGTCCTTTATGAACTCCTTCCCAGGAGCTAAATTCACACAGGAAACTTTGACAAACAAGCAGCTTAGGTGCTTGGCAAAGTGTGCCTAAGGAGAGGGATGTTAACCTCTTGGCTGGCTCTGTAGTGTCTACAAGGGGTTTTGGGGGGTATATATTTCCTTCCTTCAGAAACAGTGTTGGGGGGTGGGGCATGGTTAGTTGAGCCTGACCTCCAGGGATCCCAAGTCCCATCCATCATGAGCTACTTAGGAAGAGAAATGCCATTGAGGTGAGCATATTTCTAAATACCCCCTTTCCCAGCTGGCTGCTTCTGGCCCATACATAGAGAACAAATTGAAGAAAAGTAAATTGTATCACATGTAATGTGGAAAAAATTTTATTTTTATAAAATAAATTTTTATATCCAAAGAAACACCAGGTGTGGAGTATTATAAGGGGG
Organism: Dromiciops gliroides; assembly: GCF_019393635.1. NCBI lineage: Eukaryota > Metazoa > Chordata > Mammalia > Microbiotheria > Microbiotheriidae > Dromiciops > Dromiciops gliroides. The sequence continues at coordinate 40,018,903 of NC_057866.1, forward strand.
AAAAAACTTTTCTTGGCCAAAACAAACATTATTTTGGGGTTTTTACTGTTGAAAATTAAATATAGTTTTTATCTGTTTGTCTCCTATAAAAACAATAAACAGGTCAGAGAAATTCATTTTCTATCTCCTACAAAAATTAATAATAATAAACAGAGACATGTCTCCCACAGAACAAAACCAGATCAGAGAACATAATGTCTCCCACAGGATAAACCAGATCAGAGACAGACAGGAAAACATAATACCAATTTATTTTGTCCCAAAAAGAAAGAAACGTGATCATGTGGAGACTCCCTCCTAAGAAGGGAGCTCGGAGACTCCCTCTTTCTGGGAGTATATAAGGCTATTTTTGTCCACTGGTTACAGAGTATTATCAGTTTCAATAGTATGAATCAACCCAGAAGCAAAAGTGGTTTAACAATTTCAGTTAAAATAAGTATGGAGGAAATACAGAAGCATTATGATAAGATTACAGGATTCCAAAAAAGGGTTTAGCAAGGATGAGGATGCCCAGATGTTCCCATAAGATAGGGACTTGCTATCCTTAGGGAAAGAAGTCACCATAGAAGTTGATAGCTATCTGGGTTCAGTTTGGAGTTCAGTTGAAGGACATTTTGCTCCTATTAACCCAGGATTTCACAAAAATACTTTTGGATAATAAGGCACCTCCATCAAATCCAGGTGATCCATATATTCATATTAATACTACATATGAAGTATAGGGGAAAAAAAACAACTAAAACATCAGAGATTATTTCAGAGACAAAGATGACCAATTTCCTTACTTCTCATGCCCTCATTGAAATTACTTTGCATGTAAGAGTGGACATCACCAAATTTCTTCCCGTCTCCCCCCTTTTCTTCTCTTTCCTTTGTTTCCCATTCTTTCATTTCATTTTTCATTTCCTGGCAAATCATTTGATTTCATTTGATCAGCAGTTTGGGGGCTGATCCTATCTCTCATTTCCCTATGGTATGGGAGAAAGAGCTCAGACTTGGGAGGTCTGGAACCCTAAGGAGGCAGCCTGATGCAATCGACAAGACCTTGTTCTTAGGAATCAAAGCACCTTGGTTCCAATACTGCCCTGTGTCTTCCTGTGCAGCCTTATCCAAGTTACTTAACCTCTCTGAGCCTCGGTTTCCTCATCTTTGAAATGGGGGAAGGGGGGGTTAAAGCAGACAGCTCCTGAGGCTATCTTTTCTAGTTCTAAATCTAAGAACTAGCCCTCCCCCAAGGTATGAACCTGGAAAATACATAAAAATGCTCTTTGAAGCAAACATACTTAAGAAATACTCCTTGAATTTAAACAATTTATGATTTCTTTTCTCAGAGTATTGTTATTCAGTTGTATCCGACTCTTCATGACCCCATTTAGGGTTTTCTAGGCAGAGATGCCACACTGGTTTGCCATTTCCTTCTCCAGCTCATTTTATAAATGAGGAAGTAAGCAAAGAGGGTTAAGTGACTTGCCCAGGGTCACACAGCTAGTGAGTGTCTGAGGTTAGATTTGAACTTAGGAAGATTAGTCTTCTTGACTGTATAGGCTTGTGGCTCCATCCCTGGCTACCTAGCTGCCAGAGCATACAGTCTATAAAAGAGATTAAAACAGATACAAATTATCAAAGGACCGATTTCTATTTTTAAATGATGCTATTAACCATATAAGCATATCTGAATTATTTATATTTCTGTGTATTGTCTCCAGCTGTAATCGTATATTTCAATATCTTTCAACTCCATGTTGCCATCTGGACCAGATTGTTGCTAAATCGAATCAGATAAACTTTACCTTTCCACTATCTCTGATTTATAGCAACCTCACATCTCCAAAAGCACAGGACTCTTAAAAGCAACCTATTTTCCAAGAGCATGGGGGAAATTAGTGAGCTTGGATAACACAATCTTCATCCTCTGAACATTAGTCTTGCATTAGACTAGCATGCACCCAAAGTAAGTGGAATAACCAAAGTGGTAATGTTGAGTCTGGCTTGGGCTGGTCTTGTGAGACCAACTTCATCTTGTTACTGAAGGTTGTAAGCTGCAAGCCAATTTATAGAGACCCACAACAGCATGTGTATTTTTAAATCTTACAGAACTCTCACAGCTTATTTCACATTGACATCATAATTCTAGTTGGCATCTTCCTGAGGTGGAACAGAGTTTTATTCTTTTTTTTTTTTTGGTGAGGCAATTGCTGTTAAGTTACTTGCCCAGGGTCACACAGATAGTAAATATCAAGGGTCTGAGGCCGGATTTGAACTCAGGTCTTCCTGAATCCAGTGCTGGAACTCTATTCATTGTGCCACCTAGCTGCCCCCAGAGTTTTATTCTAATATCTTTGTCAACATGAAGAGGCTGGACCTGATTAGAAGAAAGGAAACTTCCACAATTAGATTTGGGTGGGTACTTGGCTCCTACCTTTCCAATCTTCTACTTTATACCCTTCCATGCATTCTACAATCCAGCAACACTGACCTATTTTCTGGTCCTCAACATCTTCCATCCATCCCCTCTATCCTGCAAATCAACGCCTTTTCACTGGCTGTCTCCAGTACCTGGGGGGCTCTCACTCACTCTCTCTACCTCCTGGCTTCACTGTCTTCCTAAAAGAGTCAGCTCAAATCACACCTTCAACAAAGAGGCCTTTCTTGTTTTCCCCAACTGCTAGTACCCTCCCTCTGAGATTATTTCCCATTTTATGTTTACACTGTCTATATTCCTTACGTTCATAGCTACTTGCATGTTGTCTCCAGCATTAGAATGGGAGCCCCTTGATGAAAGGGATCATGCTTTTGACTTTCTATGACTCTCTGGAGCTTAGTACATAATAATGTTGTTGACTGACTGATGGACTTTGTCTTTCCTGATAAGACCTGATTTATGTGCTAAGCAAGATGATTTTTATCACTTGCCACACAAGACAGTGTTTCCTCAGCAAGGGTGGGGGGTTCATTTAGTACAGAGATTGCTTGGAAGCTTGACCAATTCGGCATTTATATGGGCAAAAAGTGGCAGAAATGGGAAAAAGTTAGAGCATTCTGGATTTGGAATGTGACCAGCAGTCATGGAAGGGACTAAAACATCAGGGTGATAATCACACAGAAGCCCGGGTTATAATATATTAACATAGGTGGTTATGTCTTCATGGGTTAGCTTGCTTGTGTCATGGTGGGGGGCCCCTTTTGTCCTGGGGTGTCCCACGGTTAAAGCACCTCATCACCAGGCAGGGCATGTGTGCACATACCTCCCCTGAACATACACACCTTTCTGCACACATCTGCTTTCAAGACTGAGCCCATTTACTAAGTCTAATGACTAGAAAATGGAATGTTTTCCAAATGACCCCACTGAGAAGCTCTGTAGTCCATCAGCGTCCTGTTGGAATGATATCATAAATGGTGATAGTCTAATCCTTCCTGTGTTTGCTAAATGGGCCTGGGGAGAGAAGAGGGAGCAAGATGAGGGTTTGCCTATAATATTCCAAGCTGAATAATTGAATGCAAATCCTAAAGGTGGGAATGGAAATCCTGTTCATTCTGAACATGAGTGATGCTAATTTCTCTGGCAACAAAAGAAAAATTAATATGTCTCTCTTTAAGGGTAAATTACCATTTATTGTAAATGTGCTATATAAAGGAAGCCATAAGCCATAAGTCATTATTATTGACCTATTACTATTCATCCTGCTTTGCCCCTAATTAAATAAAAATGGGCACTTGGAGATAATACACTTGGAGTTAGATTATTCTTTCCTGGACTCCCTCCTGCCAGCTAGGCTTTCCACTAACCTGCTTTGGGAGTGATATTTCTGCCTCCCCAACAGAAAGGCAATCAAAGAACATGCTTCACTTTTGTCCTGAGCACCAGAGGTGGTTTTTATCTAAGTTCACATTCCTTACACTTAATGGTATATTTAGGCATTGAGAAGTAGAGAATCAAAACTCACCTGGAGGACAAAATGATTTGTTGACTGAATTAATGCTTCAATGTCAACAGAGTGAGCGAAGGACATTGAAAATGGTGGGCTCACCTTGCTTTGTAAAAGAGTGGTGTGTGGAGAGAACTTGAAGGAAGCTGGCTCTTGGAGTCAAGTTATGAGAAAATGAAGCTAGAGATATTCTAGACAGGAAAAAGAAAGAAAGAAAGAAAGAAAGAAAGAAAGAAAGAAAGAAAGAAAGAAAGAAAGAAAGAAAGAAAGAAAGAAAGGAAGGAAGGAAGGAAGGAAGGAAGGAAGGAAGGAAGGAAGGAAGGAAGGAAGGAAGGAAGGAAGGAAGGAAGGAAGGAAGGAAGGAAGGAAGGAAGAGAGAAAGAAGAAAAAGAAACCTCTTAAGTCCCCTTGAAAGAGCCATCCACCTGAGCCAAGGAAAAGAAATTGAAAAATGAAATAGGACAGAGTTCAAGTTTCTCATAACCATCCAAGTGTGCAGCCTAGTATCCTCAGACTCAACTGGATAATTCTTCATGGATTTTCTTTAACATGGAAGGAAGCAGCATAGAGGTCAGTTTCCCCCAGTGGAAAGAAAGGATATATAAAATGAAGATTTAAGGGAAATAATGACAATGCTGCATGTTTTATGGGCTTTATAGTTATACATTACGACAAGCATAAGCCTATGAACAAGGAGAACAGTTTCCTAATCCTAGTTCAAAGACTTACAATTTCTCCAAGAATCAGTTTGTTCACGTGTAGAATGGGGATAATCATATTTAAATTACCCACCTCAAAGGATTGAGTGCAAAGCTTAAAAAACACTTTATAAATGTGAGTTAGCAACGCCAGCACCCAGCACTTAGCCCAGTTTCTGGCCATAGCAACAGCTATGCTTGTTGATTGATCAACATTACCATCCTTAGCACCAGCAGCAGCAGCAGCAGCAGCATTTCATTTCAAAACAATCCTGTAAAGTAGACAGTGCAAATATTTTTATTCCTATTTTGCATATGAACACATGGAGGCGCCCCTTCCAAAGAGTGAAATGACAAAGCTAAGTCTTAAACTTTGGGATCCTTATGCTCCTGGTCCAGAATTTGTTCCATAACCTTGCGATGGAAATATGATGACCCCAAATGAAACAAATGCCCAGGGAGGTATTAATCAAGGAAATTATCAATCCAAGTTTGTTCCAGTACAAGAATGCAGAGCCAAAATTCCCAAGTGGCTGATGGGATTCCTGAAGCAACATCAAGAAGGTGAGATAGGGCCACAGAGTGTAGGATTCTTTTTTAAGATGGTTTTGTTGGTCAGTTGGTTGGTTGGTAATATTGGGTAGTGGAAATAGCATTTAGTTACAAGTCAGAAGACCTAAGTTCAAACTTCAGCCCTATCATGAAAAGTCATTAGGCAAATTGTCTTTCTCTGAATCTTGGCTTTTCTTCCTCTGTAAAATGAAAGGGTTGGGATACACATACAATGTTCCTTCTACTTCAAAACCCTAAGTCTGCATGATCTGACAATAGAAAGAACATTTAATTTCAAATCATAGGGCCTAGGTTTAAAGTCAACCTCAGATGCATATCTATGTGACCTTGGGTAAGTTGCTAAAGTCCACTAGACCTTGGTTTTCTTATCTTCAAAATGATGAGGTTGGGAGCAGCTAGGTGGCATAGTGGCTAAAGCACTGGCCCTGGATTCAGGAGGACCTGAGTTCAAATCCAGCCTCAGACACTTGACACTAGCTGTGTGACCTTGGGCAAGTCACTTAACCCTCATTGCCCTGCAAAAAAAAAATAAAATAAAATAAATGATTTTGTGAAATAATGATGAGGTTGGACTAAATGGTTTCTGAAGTCCCTTTCAGTTCTATATCTTTAAATATGTTGCATAATATGTCATATGATCCTATGATATATTATGAAATTTACTATGATATAAGGACAATTGAGAAAAGGCTTTAATTTAACATCAAGGAAAATGGATACTTGTATCTCCTAAGGAAAGTGCTATTAAGTATTAAAGGTACAAATAAAGGACCAAAAAATATGAGCAGAGGTCTAAAATTCTGTATATGCTAATTAGCAATAAATATTATGGTAATAAAAATGAGCCTCACTCTGAGGTTATTTGGTAATTAAGGAAACTGAGAAGCTTACTGGATACCTATGAAATCAGTATGGAAGATAATGAAAGCCTAATCACAGACTAGAAACAAAGTGACAAAACCAGTTCAGGAGAGGCCAGACAGCCAAGAAAATGGAATATCCACAGTGCGTAGACAAAGGAGTGAAGAACTTTCCATCACTGTGGATGAAAAGCAAATAGAAAAGAAGATGGCAAGACCCTGGTATGAGAGCATTTTCCCACTTAAGTTCAATGTCTAGGCAGGAGAACCCAGCTTGTTGGCCATTGGCTGAGGGTTCATTGGAAGCAGAAATCCTCCTTTGCAGTTAATTCAAGGTATGATAGAATAAAGGGATTTGGCAGATGCCCAAGGGCCCCCACCTAAAAATTGATTTGGAATCGATTGAATTGGGTGAGGCTGAGAGACTGAATGAGAACCTACTTAAGATTGATTAAATCAAGATCACACTGGCTGGCCCTGAGTGGGGTGTTGTTCTCAGAGGCTGTGGACTATGACATCAGCAGAGGTTATCCACAAAGATATTCACCTTAATAAAAATAGGAGGTATAAACATGCTTCCCACTTGACAAAGGTTAAAGAAAGGCCCCTTACATCCAGGGTCTCGCAACAACCCTAATAGTTTGATAGTACAAATATTCTTATCTCCATCCCATTACCAATAGAATGGAAGTACTTGGAAGGCAAGAACTTCAGTTATTGTTAGGTGGTCTTCTGTATCCCTAGAGCCTAGAGAGCTGGCCCTGGAATTTGGAAGACCCAGATTCATATCCTGCCTCTGACACACAGTGTGACACAACTTCCTACTAATCTTAACACTGGTGGGGGTGAGGAGGGGAGGGGGAGTATTCCCCATAGGTAAAGAAAATTTCTCATCAGAACCTCCTTATCCTGATAAAATCTAACATTTATGCCCTTAAAAAAGAGAAAGGAAAAGAAATCCCTAGAACCAAGCACAATATCTGGCACATAATAGGCACTTAATTTCTTGTTGAATTGAATTAGATTATTATTCCCATTGAACAGATAAGGGAACTGAGACCCCAGAATGATAAAAGAGCTTTCCCAGGTGGAACAGCCAAATTATTTGACCATAGGTCAAGTATCTTTTCCACCATACACATGAGTATAACTCTTCATATCTGATCCTTTCCAACTGTTGCCTTTATACTTGTTGCAAATTTCACAAGGTCCCCCATTTATTATCAAGTCTGACAGTTAAGTTCTTTCAAAATGGGAATAATTTTTCATATTCTCAAATGATATGGGGCCTGAATCATTTGGGCCCTGATCCCAGATCTACACCTGAGTACAATGTTATACAAAAGTCTTTCTGGTTCATACCCCTAGTCAAAGAAACCCTATATTACTAATATTTTTCTCTAACAGAAAAGGGCTTTAAGTTCCCTTGGAAAGCACTCAAGAAAACCAGTTGTGGAATACAGAGCAGATTTTATTTGACTTAGAAAAAAAAATGTAGCATGGATTTGTTACCTGAGCTCTTTAGCCTGTTGGGAAAAAATGTCCTCCCTATTTAGAAATCACTGAACAACCTCTCCCTTCAAGTGAGTCCCATTTTCCCTTGAGACCTATATAGTCCATGTAACTCCAAGTACTGGAGATAAAATAGGTCAAGGTTGCTCCTCCGGGTGATGGCTTTGTTGGGTTCTCCTACTAAGTCATTCTTGCTAGTACTTTCAAGGATAAGGTCTATGGATTTGCTGGTTCCTCCCTTCACTTACTTCATCTACCTCTGGCTCTGGATACTTGGGGGACTTGGCACAGGGGTCATATGCAGACCTCTCTTCAGGTCCTGCTTGTAGCTTGTCATCTCAGCCACTCCCCTGGTCTCCACGTGCTTTTTTATAGCCAGAAGCACATCCCTTCTTGTGAATAGACCTTGGGGGTTGCCAATGGACAAGGGAATGGGACAGGCACAGTTTAGCTCTCTGCCTACCACATATTCAGTTGAATTAAATTGCATAAAAAGAGATTCAAGATCTTGGTTGCTTTACTTTCTTGTGACTCTAATCCACAGGCAAAACATGATTTTGGAACCAGCAAAAACCTTTTATGAGATATTTTATTTTTTCCGTTACATGTAAAGATAGTTCTCAACTTTTGTTTATACAAGCTTTACAATTTCAGATTTTTCTCCCTCCCTCCCCTCCCTCCCCCCTCCCCTAGACAGCAGGTAATCTGATATAGGTTATATCTATATATCTCTATACATATACATATATATATATACACACATATATATACACATAATAACATTAATCCTATTTCTGCATTAATCCTGTTACAAGAGAAAGAATCAGAGCAGTGATGCAAAACCTCAAAATAGAAAAAAAAAACAACAGCACCCAAAACAAAAGAAATATATGGTTCAATCAGCATCTATACTCCACAGTTCTTTCTTTCTTTTTTTTTCTTGGATTTGGAGATCCTCTTCTATCATGAGTTCCCTGGAACTCTTCTGTACCATTGCATTGGTGAGAAGAATATAGTTCATCACAGTAGGTCAACACTCAATGTTGATGATACTGTGTACAATGTTCTTCTGGTTCTGCTCATCTCACTCATCATCAGCTCACGTAAGACCCTCCAGGTTTCTCTGAACTCTTCCTGCTCATCATTTCTTACAGCACAATAGTATTCCATTGTATTCATATACCACAACTTGTCCAGCCATTCCCCAATTGATGGGCACCCCCTCAACTTCCAATTCCTTGCTACCACGTAAAGAGCAGCTATAAATATTTTTGTACATGTGGGTCCCTTTCCCCCTTCCATGATTTCTTTGGGCAAAAGACCTAAAAGTGGGATTGCTGGGTCAAAGGGTATGCACAGCTTTATCGCCCTTTGGGCATAATTCCAAATTGCTCTCCAGAATGGTTGGATCAGCTCACAGCTCCACCAACAATGCATTAGTGTTCCAATTTTCCCACAGCCTCTCCAACATTTATTATCTTCCTTTTTTGTCATTTTAGCCAATCTGATAGGTGTCAGGTGGTACCTCAGAGTTGTTTTAATTCAGCAAAAACCTTTTAAAGCCAAAAAGCAGAGGGTTTTGTTGAATATTTGTGAGCATGTCTGCCTGTACATTCGTCTTTGTCCAAAGAATCTCAGGACCCCCAGAGGCCATTCAGTACCTGAAGGAGAATTCCCTCCATAGCTCACATGAGAGGTGGTTCTCCAGACTCAGGTCAGAAACCTTTATCAAGGGGGAAGCTGACTAACTTTAAAAGCATCCCATTCAGCTTTTGGCTACCTCTAAGTGTGAGGCAGTTTTTACTTACATCAACCTGGAATTTTTTTCTGCAAAACTAGCCAACTGATCTTCAGCAAAATTCTAATAGGCCAGCCAGCCCTGATCATGCCTAGTGCATACCCTTTGAAAATGAGGGATGCTTTTGAAGTAGACACTGCAAAAAAAAAAAAAAAATCCCTTTTATCTAAGGTTTCTCTCCTAGCTGTGACTATGGCCCCTCAGGATGTCTGCTTTTTGCTACACTACCTCAATATTGGGGAAGGGGGTGGAGGGAAGAAAGAGGATCATTTAAAAATGAATTAAAAAGGAGCAGCTAGGTGGCACAGTGGATAAAGCACTGGCCCTGGATTCAGGAAGACCTGAGTTCAAATCCAGCCTCAGACACTTGATACTTACCAGCTGTGTGACCTTGCTCAAGTCACTTAACCCTCATTGCCCCACAAAAAAACAAAACAAAAAAAGACATTCATTGTCAAAAAACCCAGGCTTCCTTTAAAGAACTTTTAATTTTGCTAAATGAATATTGACACGTATATGCACATACAGCTAAATATTTCAACATCTCTGAGGATTATTTTAAAGACTAACAAGACAAGACAGTTATTTTCAGCAACAACCAAATAATTGGTGGTTGATAGAGTTGTCTGATTCACTGATAATTAAAATTATAAATGAGGCCTGTTTGGCATGAGTGATTATATTCAAGCTTCAGCGGCCATGGTCTCCATGCACTGGGGCATGTAATTGGACCCCACTTTGACCTTTGAATACCATGCTGACCATAGCTATGTGGTGACTGATGCCAATCCTAGGTAATCGCTGAGGACCAGATGGTGTTTTTGGACAAAATTAACACAACTTTGTGTTAAAGCAAGGACTTACCACTGCCTGTGGGGGAAACAAGCTGACCAGGTAATATCAGAGGAAAAGCATGTATAACTGTTCTCAGATGCTAGTTATCACTTTGCCTACCCGAAGCTAGAATATATGTATGTTTTAACTTTTGTAAAAATCTCAACAATTGTGACCCAGAAAAAATTTTCATTGCTTTTTAAAGAGATTATTCCCTCAGATTGCTGGCCTCTGACCATTGATGAACTTTGGTCTTTAATTGATGTCAGTTGTATTTAATGGTTTTTGTCAGCATTGGTGGTCTCTTCACTGAAGCAGATCACACACCACTTCTCTGTGACTCTGACTTATTTCTCCAGAGCTACTCCTGCTGGAAAAAGGAACTTACACTCATAGAGCACTTTAGGGCTGGCAAAGTCCAATGAGCTGTTTTTAAGAAAGTTGGTTCTCGAGGGGTCGCTAGGTGGCGCAGTGGATAGAGCACCAGCCCTGGAGTCAGGAGGACCTGAGTTCAAACCCGGCCTCAGACACTTAACACTTACTAGCTGTGTGACCCTGGGCAAGTCACTTAACCCCAATTGCCTCACTAAAAAAAAAGAAAGAAAGTTGGTTCTCCTGATGATATGGAAACTACATCTGGAGGGAAAGGACTTTGAATTCCCCCAGTGTCTAGCATAGCAGTTTCTGGATATTAGGTACTTGTTGGCTGGTAGGTGGCACCATTAGTGCACAGAGCACTGAACTGGAATCAGGAAGACTCATCTGCCTCAGACACTTACTAGCTTTGTGATCCTGGGCAAGTCATGTCACCCTGGTTGCCTGTTTCTTTGTCTGTAAAATGGTCTGTAGAAGGAAATGACAAACTCTCCAGTGTCTTTACCAAGAAAACCTCAATAACTGAAACAACTGAACAGCCATCTTATAGATGAGAAAACTGAAAATTCAGAGAGTGAAATTACTTGTACAAGGTGACATAGGTTGGGAAGCAGAAAAGGGAAGATTTGAATCCAGGTCTTCTGTTTATAAATAAAGAGCAGAGCTAGGATTCTTTTCCAGGTCTTCTAAGTCTAAATCCAGTGTTCTTTCTATTATATTGATCTTCCAGAGAGCACAGATGGCTATATAATTGCCCATATCCCTAAGTACCTTCCTGTCTATTGATAGAAACAGTTGTCTTCTAAGCAATGGCAATATTTTGGACAAGTGTCTGTGCCATTGTTGTGGGCCCAAAGTCCCCCAGAAGTTCTCTGGGGCACATTGAGGAATCTTCTCCTTGAGCTACTAAACCAGAGGACAGATACGCCTAGAGAGATAAGTGGAACCAGTTTGGACTGAGCTAGCTTTGGAACCTCCACCTTTCATTCTGGTCTCCCTTACCCCTGGGGAGATAAGTTTGGGTGTGGCTGCGGCCTTTGTGTCCAGAAGAGAGAGATGACTTGAGAGATCCGTAGCCACCCCTCACCCAACTCCTCTAGCCACCATGGGTGGGGGATGGTCTTCCCTCTCTAAAGGAACTTTCCACAGTCAAATGGTCACCCCCTCCCCCCATCAGTCCTCTATAAAAGTACCTGCCAGTCTCCTGCTCCTTCCACCTCTGAATTGTTTTGTTTTGTTTTTAATTTTTAACTACAACTTGTGTTTTCTAAATTAATTACTACAAGTGTGTTTTTATATATTAATTGTGATTGCACCAGTTTTGGCAGTAAGCATATTATTATTTTATTAATATAGTATATCATAATATATCAGTAAAGAATTGATGTCAGGCCATCGGACCTAGCTGTCTTAAGAGGAAGGGCCAAGCCAAGAGAGTGCCCAAGCACCGGCCAAGAGTGAGAGCTAAGAGAGTCAAGGTAAAAGACCCTGGTATGGCCAAGAGTTTTATCCTCTTTAAAATTTTTTTTTTAATTTCTTTATCCTCTTTTGATAGAGGTGGGTCATATACATTGATCAAAGCTAGTTGGTTAGTATCATTTCATTCCATTGGTTGACATGACTTGATGGTGGTCTACATTAAAATGAACTCTACAGATGACCCTCACTCAACTTCATTAAGGCAAAGTCCATTATCTGATGTGGTATGATTCCATCAGTTTGATGAGCTAGACAAAAGAATAGGTCTCCATTTCTTTTGTTCCCTTGGGTTTGTTCCAATCAAGAGCTAAGCTTTCTGGAGTGGGGGGCAGAAAGGACTGAAACTGATCTCTGGGTCCCCCCAAGAAATCCATTATTAATTATTTTCCCACAGAATATATCTATCCCCTTTGTCAAATCAAGTAGCGATGATAGAAAGATTATAATTTTTTCAAAAGAAAAATGAACAGTCCTGGGTATATTCCCACTTAATTCCTTTTTATCTTTTCCAATTTTCTTTTTTTTTAAGTTTTCTGCTTTTCTTTCTTTTCTTTTTTTTTTAACTTTTTCCAGTAGGATCTATTGGAGCTCATTCCACTTGATGATTTCTCCTGAAAACCTACTCAGTTACTGCCTTCGGAAGTCACAAAATACAGGCCTCCCCCCTCAGAATAGAACATAACCTTAGTTTCCAATGGCTCTAGTACAGATCAGGTAAAATGTACTTCTTGGGCCTTCAAAAGATCACCATTAAAATTCAACCATCAATCAATAATTATGTACCAAGCACCTATTATGTCAGGCTCTGGCTAGATGCTAAGGGAAAAGAGACAAAAAAAAATGAAATCACCCTTATATTTGATTGGTAGAAACAAAAGAAACATCTATAGGTGTATGTATAATGTATATTACCCCCCACCCAAACAAATGCAAGGTAATTCTGACAGGGGAAAGCACTAACACTGAAGTCCGTAACCTGGGGTCTAAGACCTGGTTTACACACACACATACATACATACATATATACACACACACATATATCTGCATACAAATATAAATAGATGTATATATTTGAGAACTGTATTTCATTATTATTGGTTTCTTTTATAATGCCACATATTTTATTTTATGCATTTAAAAGTATTCTTCTGAGGAAAGATCCAACTAATAAGCATTTATTAAATACCACTTAGTGCAGGGCACTGTGTTAAGTGTTGAGGAAACATATAAAGGCAAAAGTTGTCCCTGTCTTCTAGAAGCTTACATTCTAATGGGTGAGACAATACACAAACAATGCTGTACATGCCATACATGGTCTATAGGAATATGCCCAAGAATTCCTGGAAACAGGATGCATGACATATAAGAAATTATTTAGAACCCCTGGGTTTCATGCCAAAGGTGACCCTCGAACTGATTTTTTTTTTCAAAAGAATGAGATCGGGGCGGCTAGGTGGTGCAGTGGATAAAGCATCAGACCTGGATTCAGGAGGACCTGAGTTCAAATCCGGCCTCAGGCACTTGACACTTACTAGCTGTGTGACCCTGGGCAAGTCACTTAACCTCCATTGCCCCGCAAAACAAAACAAAACAAAAAAAGAATGAGATCCTAAAAGCTGGAGGTGAGGAGGGAAGGTAGTATAGGAATGGCAGTAAGAGCACTAATGTAAAGGCATGAAAATGAGTTTGTATTTGATTTCAGGATTAATAGGGAACCATTAGGGTTTATCAAGCAGGGGAGAGACCTAGTCACTTCAGGAAGATCACTTTTGTTGTTGTTGTTGTTGTGTTTTGTTTTGGTTTTGGTAAGGCAAGTGGGGTTAAGTGACTTGCCCAGGGTCACACAGCCAGTAAGTATTAAGTGTCTGAGGCCGGATTTGAACTCAGGTCCTCCTGACTCCAGGGCCAGTGCTCTATCCACTGTGCCACCTAGCTGCCCCAGATCACGTTTTTTTTTTTTTTTTGGTGTGGCAAAGAGGGTTAAGTGACTAGCCCAGGGTCACACAGCTAGTAAGTGTCAAGTGTTTGAGGCCTGATTTAAGTCCTCCTAAATACAAGGCCAGCGCTTTATCCAGTGTGCTACCTAGTGGCTCCAAGAAAAATTATTCTTAAAATTGGCAGGTCAGGTAAGCCAAATTGAACTGTGCTAAGTCAAGAAGCAAATTTGTAGAAAGCCAATCCCTGCATTGGCCAAAGGCCTGTTCTCTTACTGCACACTTCTTTTATGGAGTGAATTGAGCCTGGATAGATCTCAAATGAGCTCCAGAGGATCTCATGGAGAGAAACCAGCATTTGCAACAGAGAATCCTGGACCACCTGGCTACCCTCAGAGCTAGTCAGGGCAGCAATCTTCTTTTAAAAAAACATAACAAAACCATAAAGCAAAAGATGGACCTTTGCTGTGTTTACTAGGGTTAGAAGACTCAGATCAAATTTATTAGATGGACATAAAACTCTGGGGATGGGACAGTAGTTTGTTTTCACGGACATCCAAATGGGGTTCCTTGGACCCCTGTATGGGCCCTGGCCTACCACTGGAAGTGCTTCCCTTCTAGAAGCTCAGTCTAGGTCCAGGTGAAATGTGTTTACTCAGACTTGTGATCACTGTAATTGACCAAGGCATTAGCCTGCTATCCAAGGCCTACAAAGTTGAGCTGCAAGACTAGAAGATTGAATTATTATTTAAAAATCTTACACATCTCTTTGTGCTATTCAAACGGAAAATTATTTAGTTCCTGAGAACATGCCACTCCCTGTCTGAATTAAGAAGGGGAAAAAAGCTTGCACATTTTAAACTCCAACTTGTTCTGTGTAGAGTATAGAGCAAAAGCACATGCAACTAAATTAAAAATACCTGATTGGTAATTAATTGGTTTTGTTTTAAGTTGTGTTTTTTTTTTTAGTGAGGCAATTGGGGCTAAGTGACTTGCCCAGGGTCACACATCTAGTAAGTGTTAAGTGTTTGAGGCCAGATTTGAACTCAGGTACTCCTGACTCCAGGGCTGGTGCTCTATCCACTGTACCACCTAGCTGCCCCTCAAGTTTTAAAAAAAAAAAATTTCCTAAAATTATTTTAAGGTACTATGTTTCTAAATTTTCTTACAGTGTATAATTTGGTTACTGTTAAAAAGGGAATGAATGGGTTAGGAAGCTGTTGGTCTGCTGACCACGTGTTTTAAAGTACTAACATACTGTTAACTATTTGGAGTTACATAGGTATTTTTTTAAAAAGGGAAATAGAAAGTCTTCTTTCTCTCTCTTTCTCTCCCTCCTTCCCTCTGTGATGCTGGTATCAGGAGGGTGGGTGAGAGAGACTAAGTCTGGAGAATTTTATATTATTAGTCAAAGCAAGTAGAAAGGAAGTTGTGCCCTATTTGCACTGACAGTGAGAGTAAACAGTTTGGAAATTTTTGAGAGAAAAAAAAAGAGTATACTGTCATTTTAAGTGTTTACCTGTAATTAAAAGGTCTGTGAATCCCAAAAGAACCAAAAAGTAATTGAGTTTGATTGAAACATTTAGTTGGATATTTACAATCTTGCAAATTAAAGTACTGGTCAATTTTAAAGTAACTTTTAAAATTTGTGTGTGTTAAAATTAGAAATAACTGTAAATGATATGAAACTTTTACCCATTTTTGTTATAGGCCATGTAAATCATAAAATTCCTAAACAAGGAATGGTCTTACAGAGAATTCATAAGTTTGCTTATTACATAGAAGTAATTTCTAATGATTGATCTTTACACCAGGATAAGTTTAAATTCAGGAAGAAAAAGAAACCAAGTGAAAGATGTTATGTGAAACCTCTTACACGTTTGTGCCCTATTTTTCAGCCTTGAAGAAGGGTCAGAAGAGAGGCCTTTGCCCCTTTCTCCCCAGCAATATAGTCTGCAATATGATAGGTAGGATATGCATGGATGCTTCATATCCTACTGATACCCCATTATTTAAAGATTCCCCTCCCAGTTATCTTGCCCTTTCCTCCCCTTTTGTTTTATTTCATTCATTTAGTTATTTAGTTATTTATCTATTTATCTATCTATCTATTTATTTATTTATTTATCTATTCATTCATTCATTTATTTGTTTGTTTGTTTGTTTGTTTATTTATTTATTTGCAGGGCAATGAGGGTTAAGTGACTTGCCCAGGGTCACACAGCTAGTGTCAAGTGTCTGAGGTCAAATTTGAACTCAGGTCCTCCTGAATCCAGGGCTGGTGCTCTATCCACTACACCACCCAGCTGCCCCTCCCCTTTGTTTTGTAAGCATAAAGAAGACCAGGTCTTCTCTCATTCAGGTGAGACAGATTTTCCATAGTGATTCTGTCTCCCAGCCATATATTCCTCTCTCCTAATAAATCTTTTTATTTTATTTTACAAGATTCATTCTTTGGGTGAACTTGCCCCCACCCCATCCAGGTAGAAGTCCCCCAAAACACTGAATGTCCATTGTCTCTACGGAGTCTCTGTGTTGCTCTTCCCTAGGTATAGCACTGCTCTGAGTAAATTGCTCAGCTTAGAACCCAGGATCTGCACCTCTCCTCAACTCTACTCTCAATTGCCATGACTACTTTTCCATGGATCCATGGTTGTATCTCTTCTCTGCTGCCAGGGGTCATGCTACCTGCAGTTGGCCTCTTGATGCCTCTCCACTTTTGGATGGATAAAATGTGTTTCTAATCCCTGCTGGTAGGCAATATTTCCAGTAAACAAGAGTTGCTCTACTTCAAAGTGTCTTAATTCAGCCGTGGCAGAAGGTAGGAGAATAGAGAAAACACCCACACCCCCTCTGGTACAAGTGCAGGGGTCACAGTCCACAAAGCCCATCCTAAACTGGAATGCCTCCAGAGATGGTGAGCTCACCCTTTTAAAGGGGAATGGTCAGTCTCCCTCTGGTCTACAAAATCTCCCCTTCCAATTCAGTCAAGTAAACCTCCTTCACACTTCAGAAAGAGGTAAGTAGATTAGAAACATCTTTGGACTTCATTTACTTGATACCTTATTACCACAATTTTATATATATATATATATATATATATATATATATTTTTTAGTGAGGCAATTGGGGTTAAGTGACTTGCCCAGGGTCACACAGCTAGTAAGTGTTAAGTGTCTGAGGCCGGATTTGAACCCAGGTACTCCTGACTCCAGGGCCGGTGCTCTATCCACTGCGCCACCTAACTGCCCCCACAATGTTATATTTTTAAATAAACCTGGGATGCAAATCTCTGGCACCCTAACAAATGGGAAGTCCATAGCTGGTAGAGACCTTTCCATGATGGCAGAAAAAAATAGAGCCACACCCCAGCACCCTCATGGGAAATGTAGTTGGCCAGATACTGAGAAAATAGAGCCAGAATGTATCTTGTCATGTTTGGACATTATGGTGCAGCCAAATTGACCTTCTCTCTATTCTTTAGCCTAGCATAAAAAATACAAATAAATTATCCAAATATGAATAGAAAATTAAGGTGTAATGCCATCCATTGAGTGAAACCACATGAGGAAAGAGGAGTGGATTTATATTAAAAATTCCCTACTGAATTAGAGATCAGAGGCAATTTCCAGTTCATTATTTGTGCATCAGAGAAACATGACTCTTTTTGGAAAGGTATTATGTTCATTGACTAGTATGACCTCCTATTTGATTGTTTTGTATCTTTCAATTAAAAAGTATCTTTTTTTAAAAAAAAAAGGAATTCGCTTGCTTGACTAGTCTCATTGATCAATTTAAATGAATAATTAATAACTAACAATTACTCTTTACAAATCTACCCTAACCTCCAGATAGACAGAGATTTTTATGAAAATAATGAAGCACATTCAATCACGTTGCTTTCAGGAACAAAATTGATTTTGTGCTATAAATAAAATGTAAAATATTGTTTTTTAATTTATCTGATCTTTTAAATTTTCTATTTTTACATATGCTGTGGGATTGAGAGGACACTTCCTTGAGATCATGCCAGGGTTCCCTTGGGGACATACCACACAGCTCCCCAAGGGGCCGTAACCCCTTATTTTGGAGATGATTGGCTTAGAACTCTTCCCTTGTAGATACTCTGCTGTGTATTAGCTCAGTGCCTTAATCCCTGAAAGATCTCAACTCTGGGGCCAACTCTCCATTCGTTAAAATATGCTGATTTTCAAAATACTATATAAATACCAGCCATTATTAATATTTTATTGCTATTATTGTAGCATTATTGTTATGACTATTTTTCTTTTCTTTTTTTTTTTTTTTCGGGCAATGAGGGTTAAGTGACTTGCCCAACATCACACAGCAAGTGTCAAGTGTCTGAAATTGGATTTGAATTCAGGTCTTCCTGAATCTAGGGCCAGTGCTTTATCCATTGCATCTCCTAGCTGCCCCAACATTATTGTTATAACTATTATCAGAGGCACTGAAATCCTATTGACTCAGGTGGTGTTAAATTAACAAACAAAAGATGGTCCAGGGCAGCTAGGTGGTGCAGTAGATAGAGCACCGGCCCTGGATTCAGGAGGACCTGAGTTCAAATCTGGCCTCAGACACTTGACACTTACTAGCTGTGTGACACTGGGCAAGTCACTTAACCCCAATTGCCTCATGGGGAAAAAAAAAAAAAAAGAAGATGGTCCAAAAAGTTCTCTCCTGATTTGGGAGATATGTCAAACTCTAACATCTGGTATATTCTTATAGTCAAGTTATAAACCTATGGAAATGCACAGATGCTCAACAACTGTTGCCATCTTTATGACAAGCCCAAGAAAAGTCTCACCATTTGCAACTACAAGGTGCTGGCTGGCCTTGTGTTAGTTTCTCTGAGCACATCTAGGGAATCCATGAGGAAGTCAAATATGTCCCGAGGGAGGGTAAGTGAGAATGTTGACTATTCTGGACCAGAACTAACTCAGATGAGTTCAATGATTTAGCTTCTTGGTTGGAACACCATGAGGCACATGCAGACCATAAAATGCAATTCGAAAAGAACAACTTTACTCATAATAGTATTTAAAAGGATCCAATTTCTGGTTGAATTTAGGAGGCAGCTAGGTGACTCAGTGGATAAAGTGCTGCACTTTGAAGAAAGGAGAGCCCAGAAGGAAAGCAGTCAATAAAAAAGAGAGAAGAGGAAGAGGAAAGGAAGAAGAAAGGAAAAGAGAAACTGAGGGAGAGAGGGATTGGAGAATATCATTTCTTCCATACTCAAAATGCATTTATTAAACATGTACTATGTCCGCCCAACCCCGACCCTCAATTTCTTGTCACCTCAGAATAGCCTCCTTTTATCCTTTCCCTAATCCACCTTTCAGATTCATTTTCCTTTAGGGCACAAGATCTTTGTGGTCCCTTCCTCATTCTTTCAGTCTTTGAGACTTCAGCCTTCTGACTGGGCAAATCATGTAACCTCTGCCTTTTTTTGGGGGGGGGGTCTCATCTGTAAAATGCAGAAAATATTATCTACCTCCCACAGTTGTGGAGATAAAATAATATTTGTAAAGCCCTTTACAAGCCTTAAAGCACTATATAAATGCTAGCTATTGTTATTAATCAATCAATCAACATTTATTAAGCACCTACTGTTTGCTAGGCACGCACTGTCTTAAGTGCTGGAGATCCCATCAGGTCTGAGATTTAATTACCATCTCTGAGCTGATGATTCTCCAATCTGCCTATCCTGCCCTCACCTCTCTTCTTTGCAACTTCAACTGCCTTTCAGACATGTTGAGCTGGATCTCCAATAGACATCTTAAACCAAATGCATCAAAAATAAAGCTCAGTGTCTTTCCCTCTAAATCTTCACCCCTCTCCTACTAACTTTACCATTACTATAGGAGGCAACACCATCCTCCCAGCCCTTTAGGCTTGCAACCTGGGAGTTGTCCTCTCTCTCTCTCTCTCTCTCTCTCTCTCTCTCTCTCTCTCTCTCTCTCTCTCTTCCTCTCCCAAATCCAATCTGTACTGGATCTTTTTATTTCTGTATATCTCTATATTTCACCTTTGCAAAATCTCTCAAATCTCTCGTCTGACACTGCCCTCACCTTGGCATAAGCCTTCATCACCCAGTACCTTGGACTATTTGGCTGCTGGTGGGTCTGCCTGCCTCAAGTCTTCCTCACTCCAATCCATCTTCCATTAAGCCACTAATATTTTGTTTTGTTTTGTGATTTTTTGCAGGGCAATGAGGGTTAAGTGACTTGCCCAGGGTCACACAGGTAGTAAGTGTCAAGTGTCTGAGGCCAGATTTGAACTCAGGTTTTCCTGAATAAAATATAAAAAAAATATATAAAAAAATATAAAAATATAAAAAGCTGGTGCTTTATCTACTGTGCCACCTAGCTGCCCCCTACTAATGTGATTTTCATAGAGCACAAGTATAACCATATCAAAGCCAACTCAATAAACTCCAGTGACTCCTATCAACCCCAAGATCAAATACAAAATGGTCTGTTTGGCATTCAAAGCTCTTCAGCATTCAAAGCCCTTCACAGCCTTGCCCCCTCCTACCTTTCTAGGCTTCTCAAGACCTACTCCTCGATGAATATTCTTGGGTCCAATGACCTGCTCCTGGAACAAGATACTCCATCTCTCAGCTCTGGGCATTTTCTATGGCTGTCACATGCCTAGAATGTTCCCCTTCCTCCAATCCAACTACTGACCACCTGACTTAAGTCCCAACTAAAATCTCATCTTTTACTGAAAGCCTTTCCTAATGCCTCTTAATTCTAATGTCTTTCCTGTGTTAATTTTTCCTATTTATCCTATCTAAATAAACACGTAAATAAATAAGCAAATATATATATGTGTATGTGTGTATATACATACATACATACATATATATATATATATATATATATATATATATATATAGAGAGAGAGAGAGAGAGAGAGAGAGAGAGAGAGAGCAGCTTTGTATATATTGCATATATTTGTTTGTATGTTGTCTTCCTTATTGCATCCTCAGAGCTTAGCCCAGAGCCTGGCCTATAGTAGGTGCTTGATAAATGTCTATTGATTGATCAATTGATTGGGAATACCAAAGTAAACAAAAGATAAGTTTCTGTCCTCAAAGAGCTGACAGTTTTATTGTTGTTGTTGTTGTTGTTGTTGTCTTCTGATAGTGTCACTCATTTACTCAAAATCTTCAATGTCTTTCCATTCCCTACAAAATAAAGCAGCAGCAGTATAGTGGTATGAGCACTATTAATCAGAGGACCCAGATTCAAATCTTGTCACATCCTTGAGCAAGTTAACCTCACAGTGCCTCCAGCAATTCTCTGAGGCTCTACTTTGTAGAAAAAGGACTGATTGGCATTGATAGAGGGAATTCTTGACCGGGTGTTTCCTACACTGATGAAATCACTGGTCTATTTCACCTACATCCCCACCCCATTCCCCACCTCCAAAAGCCACAACTAAATGAGACAAGCTAGCTCCAGTCAGCCAGCTTCCTACTCCTACAAAGGATAAAGTCAATTGATAATACCATCTTTCCATAGAACCAATGCCTAAGGTCATGAAAGTCATAATTCCACTCATGAAGCTAGGTGGTACAGTGGGTAGAACAATGGCCCTGCAGTCAAATTCAGCTTCAGACCCTGAGCAACTCACTTAACCCCACTACCTCAAACATCTGGGGCCATCTTGATGTATATCTTGCCATTAGATCCAGATGGCTGTGGAGGAGAGAGTTGAGGTTGGTTGACTTTGCACAGCCCTGCCTCACTTAAATCCAATTCATTACAAGTCATGAATGACATCACCTCCAGATGTCATGGTCCTCTTCAGAACAAAGAACAACAACAAGAGTTCCACCCATGCAGTAATCTCTTTGATGGTAGCTATGGGAAATAGTCATTCAGGTTGTTTGAACCCTTTGGGTGTCCAGTAGTTCTCTGTCTTCTGTAATATAGTGCACAGATCTGCTAACTAGTTTATGTATTCCTTCCTTCCTTCCTTCCTTCCTTTGATTCAAAGGTCACCCCAAACAATGATCCTTGCTCTCTGTGGGATTCTGCTGCTAAGAGCTGGAGGCAGGGTTGCCCTTTCTACAGCAGTGGCTCCTGGGCCATCTGCTCTTCCCTTTCTATTGTCTCTCCCTTGATGAGCTCATCAACAACCTGGGGCCATCTAGATGCCTGGCATTTGATAGTTATATCTATTAAGATAGGTTTGAGATCTGCACATCCAGCCCTCTTGTCTCACCTCAGATCCAGTCTCAAGTTACCAACTGCCAACTATATATCTCCATCTTTTAATCTCATAAGCATTTGAAAGGCACCATGTCCAAAATGGAACTCATTGCTTTTTACTTTAAATCCAGTCCCCTTCCCATCTTCCCCATTTAGGCATCTAGGTGGCATGCAGAGAACAGAGCCCTGGACTTGGAATCAGAAGACCTGAATTCAAATTTGACATCAGGTAATAGCTGTGTCACTTTGGGCACTTCACTTAATTTCTGCCTGCCTCAGTTTCCCCAACTGCAAAATGAGGATAATATCACCTTCCTCTCAGAGTTGTGAGGAACAACTGAGGTAATATGTGTAAAGTGCTTACTACCCTCATCTGGCACATAGTAGAATGCTAGGTATAATTGTTATTTTTATTCTTATTATGTCATTTGTTTGGGGGTTTTTTGCAGGGCAATGAGGGTTAAGTGATTTGCCCAAGGTCACACAGCTAGTAAGTGTCAAGTGTCTGAGGCCAGATTTGAACTCAGGTCCTCCTGAATCCAGGGCCAGTGCTTTCTCCACTGCGCCACCTAGCTGCCTGCTGTATTCTTATTATGTCAAAGCAACACCGTCTATTATCACCAGGGTCACATTAAAATCATTTTTCCCTATTTCCTCATCGCCTCCCCCTCCAAACCACACACACACACACAATCAGCAGCTAAGCCCTGTAGATTTTCTCACCACAGCAACTCTCAAGATATGCTCCACTCTTATGCCACCACCTTAATTCAATTCTAAATCATCCTTTTCTGGGACTACTGCAGGAGCCTCCTAATTGGATGCCTTGCCTCCAGCTTCTCTTTTTTAAAAATTTACTATGAATTTAAACAATCATTAACAGGCACAAACATTTCAAGATGTAAAGAACAGACGAATATCACTCTGCATTTCTGTTATGTAGTGTTTTTTTTGGGAAAAAATCTATTTCTATATCC
The DNA here is from genome assembly GCF_019393635.1 of Dromiciops gliroides. Lineage (NCBI taxonomy): Eukaryota > Metazoa > Chordata > Mammalia > Microbiotheria > Microbiotheriidae > Dromiciops > Dromiciops gliroides. Next base: position 40,042,112 of record NC_057866.1, read on the forward strand.
TATAATTATGTATTAGGTATATAATATGTATATGTAAAATAATTACATAAAATAATCATGTCTTTTATAAAATAAACATACACCAAAGTTCATAAAGTAGCAACAAAATTACTTTAAATGCATCTCCTTCTAAACTACTTTTTTATCCTGTGCATTTAAAAAATGTTTTATTGATGCCATTTTTTATGTCTATAATTAACCAGTAAAGCACCTCCCTTCACCCCTGCTAGAAATCTTCACTTAAAACAAATAATTATAGTCAAGGAAAAGAACCCCACAGTTTAACAATGTGTGAGAATGCAGATCTGATCCTGTCTCTTTTGTCCATCACCTCTGTGCCAAGAGGTGGGAGGTAAATTTGATCATCAGTTTTTTGAAGCCTCAGTGGGTGACTCCTGTGGTCAAAGTTTTGTTATTTTTCAAAATTGTTTCCTCTCACGTTATCATTGAGCAAATTGTTCTCCTGGTCTTGTTCATTTCACTCTGTATCCAGTCACATAAGTCTTTCCATATTTCTCTGAATCCGTCATATTCATCATTTTATATAGCACAATAAAACTCTTGCATTTATATGCCACAATTTTGTTCGGCCATTCCCCAATTGAAGGGCAACTATTCTGATTACTATTTTTTTTTTGCTACAACAAAAAGTGCTGCTATAAATATTCTTGTATATATAGGACCTTTTCCCTCTGTCCTTGACTTTCTTGGATTACATGGCTACTTGTATCACTGGGTCAAAGAGTACTCACAGCCTATTGACTTTTTGAATATAGTTCAAAATTGTTTTACAGAATAGTTGAGTCAATTCACAGTCCTGCAAAAGGTGCATTAGTGTGTCTGTCTGCCCCTCCAACAATTGCTATTTTTCTTTTTTGTCATATATGTATGCAGTATATGTCATATATGTATATATATATCTATATATATCTATATATATCTGTTGGAAACCAGATCTTGTTCTTATGTATTGGCATGGATATTTTTTATATTTTTAGTATTAGACCTCTTATCAGAGAAATTTGCTGTGAAAATCATTCCTCATTTGTTTTCCTTCTGATTTCAATTGCATTTATTTTTCTTGTTTTTTGTTATTATATAATTCAATTGCTTTTTTTTAATGATCATCTCTAGCCGTTGTTTAGGATGGCTCCCTCTCTCCCTACCAGCCCTAGTTGTAAAAGTTATCTCTTTTTGTTCCCTAATTAAAAATAATAAATGATATGACCTTAGATTTTTAGATTTTAGATTTTTAGATATGTGTATTTGAAATTTAGTTTGGCATATCGTATAAAATGTTGGCCTAAATCTAGTTTCTGTCAGGCCAACAGTTTTTGTCAAATAAGAAGTCCTTCCTAATCAGTAGGTGCTGTATATAGGTTTAGCATAAAATATGTCATTATTATTTACTGTTTGGGGGTCTTATTTACCTAATATGTTTGATTAATCAACTTATAAAAATCATTTATAAAATTCTTTATGATTCCTACTACAAAGTGGCAATCATAAAGACAATTGTATAGATAGTTGTAATAGGATCGGAAAGCTTGAATGAGGGGTGGTGGTCCTGGCTTCTGGAGTTATCTCTATCCCCTTGGCATCATCCTAGGTGGTAGCCATACCTAACTGACTTTCCTGCTATAGAATTCAATCTCCCCCTACTCTGTAGGTGTGTCCATCCTGATATCTAGTTGGCTAGTTTAAACTTGGTCTCTTAATTCCTCAATACGTTCTAAGCCCCATATCACTGGTAAAATCAATTGTTGGTTTTCTTTAGATACAGTTTACCATTACAAGGAAAGGCCAATTTGTACCTATAAATTTGAATATGAATGAGTGTGATATTTCTGTCTAAATCTTTTTCTACATTTTTAAATAAAATTGGTATTATTTTTGTTATTACTGTGGTTTATTATATTAATAATTATCCTAATGTGGAAATAGGCCAATGTTGCTGGTATAAATCTAACATTATTTTGTTTGTTTGTTTTTTGCGGGGCAATGAGGGTTAAGTGACTTGCCCAGGGTCACACAGCTAGTGTCAAGTGTCTGAGGCTGAATTTGAACTCAGGTCATCCTGAATCCAGGGTCGGCGCTCTATCCACTGTGCCACCTAGCTGCCCCATAAATCTAACATGTTAAGAGTAGATAATATTTTGAATACACTGTTATAGCTTCCTTGCTAATATTATAATTGTTCCATCAACAGAGAGTGTGGCCAATAGTAGCTTTTTTTCCTCCTTTATTTTCTTCCTCCCTACTTCACAATGTAGTATTGGAATTAATTATTTTTTGACTATTTGATAGCATCCACTTGTAAATAAATCTACCTTTCCCAGCTTTCCCTTTAGGAGCACACTTATGAATTGTTCTTTTTTTTTTCTTTTCTAAGACTGAGTTCCTTAAATTCTGTGTTTATTGTTCTGTTGATGTTTGGTAGCTTGGTATTTTTTTTTTCCAAAATTCATTCATTGTTTTTAGGTTAATTTGTTGTCCTATAGTTGTGCAAATTAGTTTCTCATAATTTCCTCTATTTCTTTTGTTGTGACTTCACCTTTTCTCATATTTTGACATTGATTGTTTGACTTTCCTATTTTTTAAAAAAATCAAATTAACTAAGGGGTTTCCCATTTTATTAGTATTTTTTAAAAAAAATAGCTACTGGTTTTATCTATTAATTCAATATTTTTTGTTTGTTTTCAATTTTGATAATGTCTTATTTTTTGGAATTTCTATCTTTAGGATAATTAGGTGGCAAACTGGATAGAGTTCTGGGCCCAGAGTCAAGAAGATTCATCTCTGTGAGTTCAAAATCCAGCCTCAGACATTTTTTAGTCGTGTGACCCTGGGCAAATCATTTAACCCCATTTATCTCAATTTCCTCATCTGCAAAATGAGCTGGAAATGGAAAACCACTCCAGTGTGTCTGCCAAGAAGCTCCCAAATGGCATCACAAAGAGTCAGATATGCCTGAAAAACAACTGAACAACCAGCTGATTCATGGGTAGCCTCTTCTTGTACTATCAGATAATATGCCTAAGTCTATTGGCTGTTTCCTGCTACAGTTCTAGAGCAAGAAGATGTTCTAAGTTCTGTCTCTGGTACAGTGTGGAAGCCTGTCAGAAGCCTCCCTGGCCCCAAACCCAGCATTCTACTCCTCTGCTTTTCTATGCAGACCAACCTTTAGATTCTAAGAGTATTTGGGTGGGGTGAGAATTTCCATTTTTGGTGCTTTGTATTATTGTTTCTAGAAATATATGAAATTCAACAAATAGTCATCAAGCACTTGCTATGTGCAGGGCATTCATGGCCTTAGACCCTGTGAGATAAGGCAGAACAGGACAGGTTTTCTCCCTTCATGGAGCTTAAAGACTAGTGCAACAATGTGATGAGCATGATAGAATGCAGAGTATGATAAGTTCATAAGAAGGAAACAAAGGGGAAATTCAAGTCGGGACAAACCTTTGTCTCAGTGGAGTCATAGAAGCCTTGTTTTTTACTTTTTCTTTTCTTTTCTTTTTTTGCGGGGCAACGAGGGTTAAGTGACTTGCCCAGGGTCACACAACTAGTACGTGTCAAATGTCTGAGGCCAGAGTTGGAGTCAGGTCCTCCTGAATCCAGGGCCTGTGCTTTACCCACTGTGCCACCTAGCTGCCCCTGAAGCCTTGTTTTTTACATGCAACTTTCCAGTTTCCAAGCTCTGTGCTGCAGCCAAAGCAGCCTCATAAAGATTCCATATTCTTCTTCCTCCTTTACCTTGTTCTCTTTGTCTGGAATGATTTATTTCTCTAGTTTTGCCTGTAAATTCTTAGTGGAAATTAAAGCCCAACACAAAAGACAAAAAACCTTCTCTAATTGCCATGGCACCCATCGATTATGCTCTTACTATGGAATGTTGTGTATTTTAGTTATCTATATTTATGCAACCATGGTGTGGTGGATGGAGCTCTAGCCCAAGAGTAAGGAAGACTTAGGTTCAAACCCTTCCTGCCTCTGACCTATACCAGCCACTTGACCTTGAACCATCCATGTGACCCCTTACCAGTTACCGATCTGCATTGATGATTCATGTTCCCTAATGGAACCAGAGAGTCACACAGTAAATACTATCAGACTGTAAACCTCATGCAGTCAAGAGCTGTGTCTTATCTAAACTCTCTATCTGGTGGCTTAGAGCTGAAAGTGGGGCCTCTTTCCACCCAGGGAAGAAGGAATGGCAGAGGCTGGGATGTGTAGCAAAGGTGTGGACACAATGACAGTCCAAAAGGGACAGGAGTGTTGGAGGGGACAGTAGTGCTGAGGGGAGTTTGACTGAGGCTGTAATGACCTTGGGAGAGGGTACAACTAAATCCCAGAGAGTTTGTCCAATATACTCATTGAGATTAGAGGGAAGACATTTGTGTGTGTGTGTGTGTGTGTGTGTGTGTGCGCGCGCGCGTGCGCGCGCGCACACTGGGGAAGAAGGGGCAGTATAGAAGAATGCTTTGAGAGTTTGAGCTCAAATAGCCACCCTAGACAAAAAGTACTTTTTAAAAAAACCCTGTGACTCAGCAGCATTCTAAATCTGGGACCTGGTTGTTGTTCAGTCATGTCTAACTCTTTGTGGCCCCATTTAGGATTTTATTGGCAAAGATACTGGAATTTTTTACCATTTCCTTCTCTAGCTCATTTTACAAATAAGGAAACTGAAGCAAACAGGGTTAAGTGATTTGCCCAAGGTTACACAGCCAGTAAGTGTCTGAGGCTGGATTTGAACTCAGGTTTTCCCCACTCTAGTCCTGTTGATGGAGGAGACTAAAAAGGGTTAAGAGATAACCTAAGATCTGAGCTCTAACTAAGACCCAAGCTCTAAAAAGGGCTAATAGATAACCTATCAACTGTAGCTAAAAGGGGCTAGCAGATTACCTAAGACTTGGGTTCTGGAGAAACTAAGGTTTGTGTCTTTATCAACAGAACTGTAACTACAGGGTTCATTCTCTACCAACCAATACTATCAACAGAAGCTTAGGGAAGGTAACTAGGGACCATTAACCATTAATAAAAAATTCCTAGATGACAGGACACCTAGAAACCAGATCTAAAGTAGAGATACCAAAAACAGTGAGACCCTCTGGCTCTAACTAGTTTAAGCATGTCATGAGAAACATGTGCAGAGAAGGCCAAATTTGTCCTTAGGTTCATCTTATGACACATAAACCCCCAAAACACACCTCCAAGGAAAAAGGTATCTGCCTTGGGGGGGTTGTCTTAGGACCCCAGGAAGTCCAAATTAGGATAAAACCTCCCATGTACCTCCTTAAGGAGGAGATTAAGCTAATGAGGAAATAACCTACTTTTTCTTACTATAAATATAACCCATCTTTCTTCCCCCTTTTTGAGACACTTATATCCTTGATGTCTCCCTGTGGTCATCACAGTATTTCAATAAAACTCAGGAAACTGAGTCACTGAGTCTTGTAATTCTCTCAATTAAACCCATTCTGATGTAGGAGGCAAAATGGGGTTAGTAGAAAAACCTAAGACCCAAGGTTTAATTCAGATATTAGCTCCAAAAGGGAGTTAGACCCCAGTTAATGGATAATTTACAAGTCAGCATACTAGGTTCTCATACCCACAGTGATCAGTACAGAAAATGGGACCAAAACAGGACAGGTCAAATAACAATAAAAGAAATGACAAGGGTATAGAAATTCTAAAGAAAAATGATTATATTTTAAAACTAGCCATGGGAATCAGAAAGAGACATGTGCAGAAAAGGAAAATTTGTCCCCAGATTCACTTATGATGTGTAAAACCCCAAAACACACCTCCACTGAAAAAGGTACCTGACTCAGGGGTTGGCTCAGGACCCTAGGAACTCCAAATTAGGATAAGCCCTCACTTGTAACACCCCTAGGTAGAGAATATTATAATGAGTAGGACAGGCCCTCCCCTGTACTTCCCCAAGGTGGAGATTATTATAATGAGACTGATAATCAATTTATCTATACTATAAATATAACTATCTTTCTTTTCACTATTCAAGAGATACTTTTCCACTTTTTTGGTTCTCTCCCTGTGGTCATCCACAGTATTGCAATAAAATTTGGTAAACTGAGCCACTGAGTCTTGTAATTCTTTTGGGACTACTCACAATCAATTTGACCCCAAATTCCATCCCACATCACTCTCAGTCAGCATCAGTTCATGTAAGTCTCTCCAGGTTTCTCTGAATTCCTCCTGCTCATCGTTTCTTACAGCACAATAGTATTCTATTACATTCATAAACCACAACTTGTTTAGCCATTCCCCTATTGATGGGCATTCCCATGATATCCAATTCTTTGCCACCACAGAGAAAGCTGCTATAAATACTTTTGTACATGTGGGTCCTTTTCCCGTTTCTATGGTCTCTTTGGGATACAGACCTAGCAGTGGTACCACTGGGTCAAAGGGTATGAACAGTCCCACAGCCCTTTGGACATAGTTCCAAATTGCTCTCCAGAATGGTTGGATCAGTTCACAGCTCCACCAACAATGCATTAGTGTCCCCATTTTGCCACAGGTTCTCCAACATTCATTTTTTTCCCTTTTTGTCATATTAGCCAATCTGATAGGTGTGAGGTGGTACCTCAAAGTTGTTTTAATTTGCATTTCTCTGATCAATAGTGATTTAGAGGATTTTTTCATGTGGCAATAAATAGCTTTGACTTCTTCATCAGAAAACCGCCTTTGACCTTTTCTCAATTGGGGAATGACTTGGATTCTTATAAATTTTAGTTCCTCATATATTGTAGAAATGAGGGGCAGCTAGGTGGCGCAGTGGATAGAGCACCGGCCCTGGAGTCAGGAGTACCTGGGTTCAAATCCGGCCTCAGACACTTAACACTTACTAGCTGTGTGACCCTGGGCAAGTCACTTAACCCCAATTGCCTCACTAAAAAAAAAAAAAAAAAAAGAAATGAGGCCTTTATTAGAAATGCTGGCTGTAAAAATTGTTTCCCAGCTTTCTACCTCCCTTCTAATTTTGGCTGCATTGCTTCTGTTTGTACAAAAGCTTTTTAATTTAATGTAATCAAAGTCTTCCACCTTGTTTTTCATAATATTCTCAGTCTTTCGTTTGACATACATTGATTTCCTCTCCATAGAACTGAGAGGCAAACTATTCCTTCCTCTCCTAATTTATCCATGGTATCACCCTTTATGTCTAAACCCATTTTGACCTTATTTTTGTATAAGGTGTAAGATGTTGGTCTATTCCTAGTTATTATCATACTATCTCCCAGTTTTCCCAGCAGTTTTTGTCAAATACTGAGTTCCTATCCCAGAAGCTGGAGTCTTTAGGTTTATCAAACAGTAGACTACTACATTCATTTACAACTGTGTCTCCTGTGCCTAACCTATTCTATTGATCCACCACTCTTATTTCTTAGCCAGTACCACATGGTTTTGATGACTGCCGCTTTATAGTATACCTTCAAATTTGGTATAGCTAGCCCATGTTCCTGTGCATTTTTTCTTCATTAATTCCCTTGTTATTCTTGACTTTTTCTTTTTCCAGGTCAACTTTGTTATTATTTTTTCTAGCTCCATTAAAAAAAAAAAAGCACTTTTATTTTCAATGTCTAGCACAGTACATGGCCTATTGTTCAACTGTTTTTCAGTCTTATAAGACTCCTTGTGACTCCATTTGGGGTTTTCTTGGCAAAGACACTGAAGTTGTTTACCATTTCCTTCTCCAGATTTTACAGGTGAAAAAAGTGAGGCAAACAGGGTCATACAGTAAGTGTCTAAGACCAGATCTGAACTCACAAAGATGAGTCTTCCTAACTCCAAGCCCAGCATTCCATCCACTATGGTGCCACCTATCTGTACTAATAGCTATTGATTACATGATTTTTGTTATCTTTCAAATAATTACCCTCCTCCCTCAATGAATAGATATGTATTAGTAATTTTTGATTTGGGTACATTTTTTTTTTTTTAGTGAGGCAATTGGGGTTAAGTGACTTGCTCAGGGTCACACAGCTAGTAAGTGTTAAGTGTCTGAGGCCAGATTTGAACCCAGGTACTCCTGACTTCAGGGCCAGTGCTCTATCCACTGCGCCACCTAGCTGCCTCTTTGGGTAAACTTTTATTACCTGAAATACTTCTCCATCTAAATGATTTTAATTAGGGATTAGACTACCTTGAAGTAAAGTTGCAGGGCAGAAACAACACTGGACTTAGAGACTTAGCTTTGAATTCCTCCTCTAAGACTTGCTCAATCTCTCTGAGTCTCAGTTTTGTCATCTGTAAAAACAGAAATAATAGGAGCATAAACCTTACAGGATTATTATGTGCAAACAAGATAATGGTTATGAAACTCTTTGCAAAGTATAAGCACCATATAAATATGTTTTCCCTCTCCTCTCATGAAGAAGCCCATGGATGCAGATCTCAACAGGCCAGATGGTAAGGTCCAGAGGTTCACCATTTTTCCGGAAGGATTATGGTAAGGTGGAAAGAGGTTCTGCTCTGGAATCAGGAAGGAATTGATTTTACAATATGTTTTTTTTTTTTTGCAGGGCAATGAGAGTTAAATGACTTGCCCTGGGTCACACAGCTAGTAAGTCTCAAGGGTTTGAAGCCAGATTTGAACTCAGGTCCTCCTGAAGCCAAGGCCAGTGCTTTAGCTACTGCTCCACCTAGCTGCTGCAGAAAGCCCAGTTCTTGAGAAAGTTCTAATCTCTTTCAGGGACTAATCCTGTTCAGGGAAAGACTCTTTGTGTCTAGTTGAGTGAATTGAGGGGATTAACACACCCCTATCTGAATGCCCTTTACCCCTCAGGGAGTCTCCCCCATTAGGCCCTGATGTCATCAGGGTGTAGCTCATTTTAATATGGACCACCCTCAAGTCCTGCCAACCAATGGAATTGAGTGCTTACTAGCCAATTAGCTTGGATCAGTGTGCAGTGACCACCTCCATCAAAAGAGGATAAAAGCCAAGAACTCTCTTGGTTCTTGGCTGTTGCCATCTTGGTTAGCATCCTGGGCTTGGACCTGCTGTTAGTTGGTGAGCACTCCCCTCTTCAGACAAGGTAGGTCATTGGGCCATGTGTTCTCTTAGACACAATATGGAACTGGGGGTTTTTCTGCTTGTTAAACAATATTTTAGAAAACTAAGACTAGTTCCCAATAATTTAGAATAACACAATTTAGCTACCTTGGAATTTAATGAAATACAGAATCTTAGAGGTCTACCTGTGTGACCCCTTTAGTTTACAAATGGGGAAACTGTGGCTCAGTGAGGTCAAGGCTTGCCTGAGATTACAAAGCCAGTACACAGTTGGAATCAGGGATAACATCAAATCTTGGCTCCACATCAACCAGCCTCCAAGCCTACAGGGAAAGAACACTAGATTTCTAGTCAAAGGGCCTGGCTTTGCCCTTTACTACCTCTAACCTAACTCAAGTCACTTATAACCTGTGAGCCTTAGTTTTTCTCCATCTGTAAATTTTCTCCATCAATAGAGTTTGAACTTGTCTCTATCTGGGGTCTCTCCCAACTTTAAATAGATGATCTAGGGGGCAGCTAGGTGGTGCAGTGGATGAAGCACTGGACCTGGATTCAGGATGACCTGAGTTCAAATCCAGCTTCAGACACTTGACACTTACTAGTTGTGAGCTTGGGCAAGTCACTTAACCCTCATTGTCCTGCAAATAAACAAAAAAAAATAAAAGAATTATCTTTTGATCTATGATAAACTAGTGAATGCAGGCAGCTGAGTTGTATTGAGTAGGGATGGATGGCACAAACTCTTTTCCCTTCCCCAGCCCCCTATTTTGGGGGGGGGACAACGAGGATTAAGTGACCTGCCCAGGGTCACACAGCTAGCAAACATCAAGTGTCTGAGGTCACATTTGAACTGAGGTCCTCCTGAATCCAAGGGCAGTGCTTTATCCACTTTGACATCTAGCTGCCCCCTTGGAGCCAGTATTTCAATCCTGGTCTTCTGACTACATCCCTGGAGGGGAGGAGGTGTATGAGGCAGCATGGTATAGTGGCAACAGTTTTGAACTCTGGGAGTCAGTCAGGACAAGGTTAGGATCCCCAGTCTATAGCCCTGGGTTCAAGGTAAGAAATTTCCCCCAAATGAAAGATAGGATATTGATGCTTTGAAAGGGAGCTTCAAATCAGTGTGCTTCCCCTGACAGAAAGAATGTGGGACAAAGTTGGAGCAGCTGCATCAGAAGCAGAAGTAGCAGAAGCAGAAGCAGCAGCTGAAGCAGCAACCGCAGCAGCAGCAACAGCAGAAGCAGCAATAGCAGCCGCAGCAGTAGCAGCAGCAGCCACAGCCACAGAAAATGCATCAGAAGCAGAAGTAGCCGAAGCTGCTGCAGCAGTATATGCAGCAAAAGCAGCAGTAGCAGCAGCTGCTGCTGCAGCAAAAGCAGCTGCAGAAGCAGCAAGGAAAGCTGCTTCTGCAGCAGCAGCAGCACCTCTTTGACCTTTCTGATCAAGAATTCAATTCAACAAATGGAGTCCAAGCGCCTAAAGTGGACAAAATGCTGGAGATACAAAGATGCAGCTGTTCTACAAGAGGGAAGCTTTCATCTGCTCCACCTTGCCCTTCCAGTCATGCTCCACAACTGATTTGCAAGGTAAACAGTGCATCATGGGTGATGCATGAAAAGGACCTCCCCTAAGTTCAATTCCACCAACCTCCTTTTCCATTTTGCTCAGTGGAGCTTCTTGAATGATTTATTTGAAGGACAACCCAGACAACTGATGAACCAGGAAAAAGAAAAGTTTGAGAGGAACTTGTGTGTGTGTGATCTTCCTAGAAGTAATGAGATGTGGAAGTGCTTTGAGTAGGGAGATGATGTGATCAGACTTGTGCCTTCAGAAGTTGATTTTGGAAACTGTGGGGAGCACAGATTTTTAACTCCGCTTGTCCCCCTAGGGTTGCGGTGCCTTCCCTTTTAAAGGATGACTTTCTACTACTCTGTACAGTTCTTCCATGCACAATATGGTGGTTTTTTCCTGAACTGTAAACTCCTTGAGGGCAGGGATTGCTTTTGCCTTTCTTTGTATCTCCAGTTCATTGCAAGTGCACAGAGTAAGCGCTTAAAAAAAGCAGTTTCATCCTTTTATTATACTATGTGATGGAAAGGTTTAAGTCCACAGATTAAAATAAAATTTAAAAAATACAAAAAGAAATGCATGTTGACCTTTTCATTGTTTTTTCTATCACTTCATGATTAAAGTCACAATAGACAGACATTCATAGTGCTATGAAGCAACTACCTCTAAGACACTGTAAGGGATTATTCTTATATTATGGATGAGAAAGGAGTTCTATGAGATCCCTCATTGTTTAAGTGAATAGGTTGAACTAGATAACCTCTGAGGTTGTTCCTGGCTCCAACAATTCTACAGTTCCAACCTAGACTCACCCAATGTCAGCTGAAGCTGGGACTCAAACCCAGGTCTTCCAAGTCCTGTTGACTGCAACATACCTCCCTGGCACTGATAAAACTCCTGTGCCCTTGGACAAGTCACCTCCACGTCTTCCCCCCCCCTCCCCCATACATTTCCTTCCAATTCCAACATTTTATAAATGCAGGCTGGGTAGGTAGCTTTTCTTGCCTTCCCTTTCCCAGAATGATTGTGCCTCAATCTCACCTCCAAAGATATCACACTCTTTATCATCAACTGAATCTTCTCATTATGTTGTGGAGTTGAGTTGGAAGCATTATTTTCTCATATGAATGTAAACAGTTTAACCTTAACCTCATCAGAGTGGGATCAAGGAGGACATAACACACACCCAGATTTCCCAACTACAGGCAAGTAGGAGGGGAATAGGATAAGGATGGGATGGTGAATAAAGGGAGGGTAGAGCAGGGGAGAGGGCAGTCATGGTACCTACTCTGCTGGGCCATTGTGAAGAAAATTCTGTCAAGTTCAATGTAATAAAAATTATGAACAGGATGCTATCAGAAAAACCTGGAAAGACCCACATGAACTGAAGCAGAGAAATACTGTATACAAAAAAACCCAGCATCAGTGTAAGATGATCTGCTGGGAAGCATGTGGTTATCAGCAAGGCAATGATCCAATATAACTTTGAAGAACTTAAGAAAATTGCAGTCCATCTACAAAGAAAGAACTGATGGTATCTGAAAATATACTTAAACTTTTTTTTTTTGACAATTCCTTAATCTGAAGTTTTGTTTTTATCTGTTTTCTCTCACAACCTAGCTAATGGTGAGTTGCTTTCCATGGGTGGATAAAAAGGGACTGGGAAAGGATCCTTGTAGAAGGTGGGTCTTTAGTGGGGACTTGAAGGAAGCCAAGGAGTCCAGGAAGCAGGCATTGAAGAGGGAGAGAATTCCAGGCATGGGGCAAAGCCACAGAAAACTCTTGTTGTCAGGAGATGGGAGTGTCTATGTGAGGAACAGCAGAATCCCTGGACCACAGAGTATGGTTACAGGACAAGGTCACTCAGCTCCAATTGTTCTTTGATATTTCATGTTTGATGAACTATTGTGCATTTGGAGAAGATAATTGGGTTTTTAATTGAATGAAAATGTTGGGATGTAAGTTGGTCTTTTGTAGGCTCACTGAGAAGCCTCACTCAGAGCCTCACTCACTCAGTGGCAGATGGGACAATAAGCATGATGTATACCAGGTTTGGATTTCTTCCATTAGGTTTCTATATTTTGAGAACCCTTTGTTTCAAGCTGTTGGGAGGTTATTCATGTTTGCTCTGAGGACATCTATTAAACGTTGCTCTTAATTTTTTGTAGGTCAATTTTATGTCTGGGCATTTGGGGGCAACAGTTTTGTCCATAATAATGCCTCAGGTTCCAGGCCAGCATGTTTGTTGAATTTTCAAGGGGAGTTGAGTTTGCATTTGGACTACGAGCATTTGTTTTCTGTTGATTTGTAAATAATAGCAAACATGTGGTGTATATTTGTGGCTACTGGATCTTCTTTTTCTAGACATTCAGCAAGTGCTAAGTTTTTGCAAATGGTGATTGATTGCTGCAACACCTGTGTTGTTTGTTTGTTTTTTTAAATCTTGTCCTTGAAGATGAACTTTCTATAATTTCAGGTAACAATGACATAGTCTTACTCTTCAATCATGAACTCTTGTGGAAACAAATCTTCTTTACTCAGCAGCATGTTTCATTCTAATTTGTAGACCTGAGTTTGTGTGTGTCACCTATGGATAACATTTAGTTCCATCCTTAGGTCATAGATCTTCCATAGGTTCCATCAGGGAGTAGAGAAATGTCAGTTGTATCGGCTAAGTTCAGTGATGAACAGCAACTAATATTAGCCTTTATTGTCACTCAGTGGAATGAGGTCTGTTGGCTCAGGAAGTACTTCTGTATACTTTTCATCTGTTTATAGTGGATTCTATTCATCCTCTTTGGTTCTTTTGGAAGGTGTGTGAGTGTATTGTGTGTGTGTGTGTTGGTGGGGGTGGGGGGGGGTGGGGGCAAGTCTGGAAGAATCTCTGAATTTTATGGGCTAAAAGGGCTTTGAGAGCAATCTGTCAATAGCTCTTGTCTTATAGAGAAACTGACTTTTCCAAAGTCAAGCAGTCAGTGAAGTAGTGGCAGGTCAGGAGCACAAATCTTGTGCATCTAATGTGCTTATTAATACACTGAACTGGATCACATAAAATGCAACTGAATTTCCAATATGGTACTTTCTTAGTCTTCTCCATGGGTAATGTTATTTAACATAATCTAAGAAGTGGAAGGGCTGTTACAGGTCATCCGTTCCAATTTCCTCATTTCAGAGGAGCACAAACTGATGCTCAGAGAGGTTAAAGTATTTGCCTGAGGGCACACATGTAGTAAGTGGAAAATCAAGATTTGAACCCAGGTCATCCATCCAATTTCCAGTGTTCTGTGGCTCCAGGGTACAAGCTGGCCGATGGTTCCAGTATCCAAATCAGAATCTTAGCCTTTGGCTCTGATTCAATGTAGCAAAGTAGATAGACCTCCAGACCTGGGGTCAAGAAGATTTGGATTGAAATCATACCACTGATACTGTATTGCTGTATTACCTTTCTGAAACTTCCTTTCACCATCTAGAAAAATGGGCCTGATGATACCTAAAACCACCTACTTCTTGGAGTTGTTATGAGGCTCAAATTAACAGTCAATGGACATAAGGGGCAGCTAGGTGGTGCAGTGAGTGGATAGAGCAACGGCCCTGGAATCAGGAGTACTGGAGTTTAAATCCGGCCTCAGACACTTAACACTTACTAGCTGTGTGACCCTGGGCAAGTCACTTAACTCCAATTGCCTCACTAAAAAACAAAAAACAAAACCAAAAAAAACCCAGTCAATGGACATAAAGCTTTAAAGCATTCTATTAACAGCAGTTATTATAATACTGCTAAAGATCAGTTTTTTTCATCAATGGTCTTTCCATTCTCCTACCTAGATTACAATCTATTTCAACCTCCCACCGTTACTTGGTTTCTCCTCCTCCACTCTCCCAAATCTTCATGAATTGCCATGGTCAAAAAGGACTTCATCACCTATGGTCCAAAATCTGGTGATTCAGCTAGGCTGGTCCTTGGAAGTTAGCCACTGCTGGGTTCCACTTCAGGGCTTCTCCAGCCTTGTAGAATGTGTCAGACCTTGACACTGAACTCTACTGAAGTTGCTTTTGATAGCCATGGGTTATATCCATGCCACAAGGAGACAACCATAAATTCTGGACCTGCTCATTTGGGTAAGTCCCTTTTCCTTTTTGCATTTCTATAGCTTTTTTTTGGAAAGGGGTAAAAGTGTTTACTTTTAGAAACTCTTTATTACACATAATTTTTATTTCATCATGATCTGAAAAGGATGCACTTGCTATTTCTGCCTTTCTGCATTTGAATGTGAGGTTTTTATGCCCTGATACATGGTCAGTTGTGTATGTGCCATGTGCTGCTGAGAAAAAGGTACATTCTTTCCTATCTCCATTCAGTTTTCTTCAGATGTCTATCATATTTTTCTAAAATTCTATTCACCTCCTTTCTTATTCTGTGGTTAGATTTATCTACTTCTGAGAGGGGGTCGTTGAAGTCATATACTAATATACTTTTGCTATCTTTTTCTGCAACTCACTTATGTAAGAATTTGGATGCTATACCACTTGGCACATACATATTTAGTATTGATATGACTTCATTGTCTATGGTACCTTTTAGCAGGATGTAGTTTCACGCCTTATCTCTCTTAATTAGGTCAAATTTTGCTTTTGCTTTATCTGAGAAGGATTGCTACCCCTGCTTTTTATTTTTTTGTTTTTACTTCAGTTGAAATGTAATATATTCTGCTCCAGCCTTTTAACCTTTACTGTGTGTGTTTCTCTCTGTTTCAAATGTGTTTCTTGTAAACAACACCTTGTAGGATTCTGGGTTTTAATTCATTCTGCTATCTGCTCTGTTTTATAGGAGAATTCATCCCATTCATATTCACAGTAATGATTACTAGCTATGTATTTCCCTGAATCCTATTTTTCCCTTTGTACTTTTCTCTTTCCTTTCCCCCTCTCCCTCTCTCACTAGCGCTTTGTTTCTGGCTACCTCAGCCTACCCTCCCTTTTTATCAGCCCCACCTCCCTTTTGTCCTTTTCCCTTTCAATTCCAAGTTTTGCACTCCCTTCTATCATTGCCATCTCCTTTTTGTCCTTTCCCCTTTTCCCTCCTAGTTTTACCCTCCCTTTTATCAATACAGCCACACTTTTCTTTCCCCTTTCCCCTTTTACATCCCTCCAGGATAAGATGAAATTCTATACCCAACTGAGTGTTCATTTTATTCCCTCTTTGAGCAAAATCAGATGAGAATAAGGTCAAAACAATGCTCAGCCTCCCTTCTTTCCCTCTATTGTAAAAGGTCTTTTGTGGTGCCCTACTTTGGGCACCAAAATATCATGGGATAAATGGGGTAGGGGGTTTGGGAAGTTGATAGGTGTTTGGAGTCCTTAGCAATTCCTCTTTAAAGAATTATACCCTGGGGGCAGCTAGGTGGCACAGTGGATAGAGCACCGGCCCTGGAGTCAGGAGTACCTGAGTTCAAATCCGGCCTCAGACTATTGACTAGTAAGTACTAGCTGTGTGACCCTGGGCAAGTCACTTAACCCCAATTGCCTCACCAAAAAAAAAAAAAAGAATTATACCCTCTTGCACATAAAAGCAATTAGAATGAGATGGTACTTTATTTAGAGGAAGGGGAAGGGAAGGGAAACCATGAAAAAATCCTTGGACTTCTCATGGGGAGAAAGGCATGGCACAAAGCATGTGGCTCTGAGATACCAATCTCCTCGAGCAGGAGACTGGCAGGCACTTTTACAGAGGGCTGATGGGGGTGACCATCTCACTGTGGAAAGTTCCTTTAGTGAGGGAGGATGAGCCCCCACTGGTGGTGGCTGGGGGAATTGGGTGAAGTTGGCTGCAGATCTCTGAAGCCATCTCCTCAGGACACAAAGGAAGAAGCCACACCTGATGTTATCTCCCCCAGGTTGGGGGAGACTAGAATGAAGGGTGGGGGTGGTGGAGCTAGGCGTGTCTGTCCTCTGGTTTAGTTTCTCAAGGAGAAGGTTCTTTGATGTGCCCCAGAGAACTTCTGGGGTACTCTAGGCCCATAACACTGTCATCCTCAGTGACTCCAATATTGATGCTAATCACCAAGATAGCACTACAGGGTTACTGTTCCTTGATCTCTTTGACTCAAGTGACTTCCATCATTCTGGCTTTCCCCTTCTTCTGGCTTTCAGGATTCTCCAAGTTTTTGTTTCCTCCCTACCTGGATCCCGTGCCTGCCTACTTTAACAATCTTCTCCTGGCTGCTCTGTAAGCCTTCCCCCTTCATGAGACTCAGGTGGGCCCACCTTGCTAATTAGGAGCTGTAGTGACTCATCAGGGTTGATTGTTCCCACCCACATAGCATACTAGAGAAAGATATAAAAGGATGACTCAGGTTCATTTCAATAAGCACCTACTAAGTTGAAGGTACTATGTTAGGAGCTGGGGTTGTTTGTTTGTTTGTTTGTTTGTTTGTTTGTTTGTTTGTTTGTTTTTTTGTTTGTTTGTTTGTTTTTTTGTTTGTTTTTTTGTTTGTTTTTTTGTTTGTTGTTTTTTTTTGCTGGTTTTTCCTTCATTCTCATCAGGAGGTGATGTTATCATGACTTGCCATGAATTGAATTTAAGTGAGGGAGGGCTGTGAAAAGTCATCAGCTTCACTTCAGTGCCATCTAAGTGCAGTGGCAAGATATATATCAGAATGACTGGAGATGGCCCCGGATGTTTGAGGCAATCAGGTTAAGTGACTAGCCCAGGGTCACACAGCTAGTAAATCTCAAATGTCTGAGGCTGAATTTGTATTCCAGTCCTACTGACTCCAGAGCCACTGTTCTATCCACTGTACCACAGGTGCCTGTTGGTGATACTAAAACAGAAATGAAATGGAACCTGCCCTCAGGGAATTTATTCAGATTCAAATTCCTGAATGTGAGGGGAGAATGGAGAGAAGAGGAGAGAGATCCAACAATTATATAGGTAAATAATAATTAATTAAGCAGCTAGGTGACTCAGTAGATTAGAACACTGGAACTGAAGTCGGGAAGACCTGATTTTAAAATCAGGCCTCAGATACTTCTTGCTATGTGACCTTGGACAAGTCATTTAACCTCTTGTTTACCTAGAAGGCAGTGGGTTCAGTGGGCAGAGCACTGGGCCTAAAGTCAGAAAGATTCAAGTTCAAATCTGACCTCAGGTACTTGCTAGTTGTGTGACCTTGGACAGGTTGTGTGACCTTGGACAGGTCGTGTTTGCCTTAATCTGCTGAAGAAGGAAATGACAAACCACTTCAGCATCCTTGCCAAGAAAACTATCGTCCACTGGGTCATGAAGAGCTACTAGACAGGACTGCATAAAAGAGATAATTGGAAGAAGAGAAGATCACCAAATAGTTGGGATGCAATAAAAATTCCTTGATTTGGTCTTTAAAGTCCTTCACAATTTGACTTCATTACATCTCCTTAAGTCATTCTTTCTTCCAGGGAAATTTTACCTCCCATCACTGGGAGGCTGTCCCCCATGTGGGCAAAGCATTTGCTGCTTCATCTCTACCTCTACCTCTGAGAATTTCTAGCTTCCTTCACAGTATAGAACATTCATTCCTACCCAAGACCTTTTCTGCTCTCTCCAGTTCTTAATAGATTTCCCCAAATTTATTTTCTATTTACATTGTATATATTTTACATTTGCTTATCTCTGATTTCCTCCCACCCCATAAAATGTAAGCTTGTTGAGGGCAGGCTCTGGTTTCTGTCTTTGTGTCTTAAGTGCCCAACATACTACCTAGAATATATTAGATGCTTAATTAATCTTTGGGGAATTTTCAAAGGATTTCATGAAGGAAGTAGTGGTTGAATTGAGCCTTGAATGAAACTGGGAATTCTAAGAGGCAGCTGTGATGAAGGAAAGCATCCCAAGTACATTGGAGAGTGTCAACAAGAAACTGGATGGAATGCTGAGTTGGGGGTGAGGGAAACAGTGTTCCTCTCTAAGTGCCTGCAATTCAAAGTCCTGTGGACGCTCCCTACTGAGCAACCAAACTCTTGTTCTTCATCCATTGTTTATCCTGCTCATCTTGCTCTGTATCCCATTCCTTATTCAATCAACGATAGTTAATAACTGCCTGCTTTGTGTCATGCACTGTGCTAGGCAATGAAGGGATACAGACAAAAAGGAAACAGTCCCTGGCCAAGAGGAAAGAGCATCTATACACGTATAGACAAAGTAAAGGTAAGATGATGGGGTGGGGGCAGGGAAGAGGACTAGCAGGTGTGGGGGGAGGGGGGCAGTGCTTCTGCAAAGGCATGGCAATGGGAGATGAAGGATTGTGCATGAAAAACAGGCGTTGAATTTGGCTGGTGTGAAGAATGTGTGGAGGGGATGGATGCATAATAAGTGTAGAAAGGTAGGTCATAGCCAAGTTGTGGAGGCTTTTTCTACCAAAGGCATTTATATTTGATCTTGGACATTATAGGTAATTAATGAGGTTTACTGAACAAGGGGATTACATCGTCAGACCTGTGCTTTAGGAAAATTACTTTGTCCCTAATTGTTATTTTAAGGTATTTTACTGCCCCTTTCTTGTGTCAGTGCTTTAACTGCTGAAAAGGGAGTGGGAAATGAATTGGGGGAGTGGTATAAAATAAGCTTTTACATAAAGAAAAAAGATTAAATCAACCTGTGACAAGTACTTTCCCTTTGTATGTGTACAATGTGGTGGCTGAAAGAAAGAACAAAAGGGACTTTTGTGCATAAAAAAACCTGTTAAAAATCCATGTGTAGGGGCAGCTAGGTGGCGCAGTGGATAGAGCACTGGCCCTGGAGTCAGGAGTACCTGAGTTCAAATCCGGCCTCAGACACTTAACACTTACTAGCTGTGTGACCCTGGGCAAGTCACTTAACCCCAGTTGCCTCACTTAAAAAAAAAAAATTATCAACAACAACAAAAAAATCCATGTGTAGAGAAAGAGATCTTTTCTTTTTCTCATGAAAATATGAGACCCGGCAGGATCAGGTAGAGAAACCTGTTGGAGGACAGAGAAACGTTAAAGGCTGCAAAGATTGTGGTCTCTTGGATTTTTTGCATATTACTGTTTTTAGAGCTTGAGAGGGTAAAACTCATGGTGATAAATTAAATAACTGGAGGCTATGGAATAATTAAATAAGGACTTCTGGCTTCATAACCAACACAAAGGTAGATTTCATGATTTTTAGCATAGAGGGGAAAGTTGAATCACCGAGTGCCAGGAGTCTGATTTGAGTCATTGAGGATGTAGAAGAACCCAGCAGGAGATGAGTTAAAAAGATAACAGGAACCAATAAGAAAACTATAGGAGCTGAATGACAAGATGCCAGGGTAGTAGTGAGCTGAAAGGAAGGCTTCATCTCCTAGGATGCCTGAACTCACTAAGTGGTTGGAGAAAGACTGAAGCTCATTGGAAGATACCTCAATTCAACCTATTTCCTTCTAGTGCCACCTACAGTTTGAGAGAGGTGAAGCATGGTTGCTAGTTTGTGCCTGTTTGCTCTCAGCTTCTTCCCTCTGGTATGAAAGGGGAAAACAGTCTCTTATTAGAAAAAACTGATCGGACGGTGCAGCATGCTGTTGAGTGAAGAGCTGGCTGGGGTTGTTTGCATTGGGAAGGGAGATTGCCTGGCAGTTCTCTAGCTTAGGGAATAGCTTGATGCTATGATTGCACACTGGCAGCTAGGTGGCTCAGTGGATAGAGTGCTGGGTCTGGAGTTAAAAAGACTGGAGTTCAAATTGGATTTCAGATACTTACTAGCTGTGTGATCCTGGGGAAAGTAACTTAAGTTCTGTTTGCTTTAATCCACTGGAGAAAGAAGTGGCAAACCACTCCAAGAAAACCCCATGGATGGATTAGTACATAGATCATGAAGAGTATGGAATACTACCTCAGCACCTTTTTAAAGGTAATTTTGAGTAAAAAGAGCATATCACCGATTAATTATAAAAGAGGAATAAATTTGCCCAGCAGGACAAGGAAGAAGGGTCTGACAGCAGAAAAGTCTCTTCACATGGTAGATATTGTTCATGAAGAGATAAAGGACATGAAGTCTAGAGTTGTCTCGATTATATGCATGGCTTTGACTTATGTGTGTTTCCCTTCTATGTTTTTGTAAGCATATCCCTTATCTCCCCCGTGGATGCCACATTTATTGATGGGAAAATGCGACCCGGGTTTATGAGGGGACTGTGCTGTATTGATTATCCCTTCATTTGCTTCATGTTGAGTAACTGGGTTGTATTGATTATTCTTACTTTTGCCTTATCTTTTAGTAAGTTTTATGTTTAAGAGTTAATGATATTGGCATTGTGAATGACTGATTTCACATAGATGGGAAGTATACTGGTGGGGGCTCCAGAGCCCTGGTGGAAAGCAGGAAAAATGGAGCCTCTCCCCTCCTACAAGAGGGTTACCCATGCAACCCTAAGGGAGTCCGCACTGTGGCCAGGTGGTAGTGGCCCTTCTCTGGTAACCCAGAACTGCCAAGATGAGTGAGGGGGAGGTTGGGGTAAGCAAGTCAGCCTAGACAGAGTAGATGAACCATGTCTCTGTAAAGGGTCCTAATCTTTGGGTCTACTCCAGTCCCCTTCCCCTACATGTCACAGTAGTCAGAGATAATAAGGTGTAATGGGAAAAACTCTGAACTTGAGAAGCTCTGGGTGATGAGTACTTCATAGTGTTGCTATTTAGCTTTCCTGTCCTATCTCCTTAATGAGATTATAAGTTTCTTGACTATATTTTAGGTCTGTATTCACTACCTACCACAGTGCCTTACACAGTATCATAGATTTAAAGCTGGAAGAAAATCTGGTAGAAGCTCCTTATTTAACAGACGAGGACACTGAGGTACAAAGTGGTAAAGTAGCAGAGCTAGGTATAGAATGTCTCATAAGTTCTTATTCACTGATAGATGAACAAACTTCCTTCTCTGAGACCAACCATACACTCACTACATTTCTTTTTTTTTTTTTTTCTCCTCGGCAGACTCTGTATTTGCACCAGTTGCCCTTTGCCATTTGGAATCTCCTCCTCTAGCATTTACTCAGGCATACCTGAAAGACAGAGAGAATTCTCTGGGCAGGGCAGGGGTTCTGTCAACCTAACAGGCATAAGAATGTAGACTCCCTGCTGCCTTGGCTCAGCAAACTGTAGAGTAGAATGAGAATTCCATTTCCTGATGAGCCTGAGCCACATGGGAAATGCTGTTTTTCCATGATAAGGATGGCTCTGCCTTTGGGGAAAAGGTATAAAAAGATTGAATGGGAATGTTTTACATCACTTGAGCCTTGATCGTTTCACCAAGACAGGACAGGTATGAACAGGGTTTTACCAAGAGAGAGTCATAAGTCATTCATGTTACCCTGCATGCAGATGTCACACATGTATGTTTGCCTGCACAGACTATATAAGAGGAAGTGTCAGATAATGGATAATAGATAGATAACTGGCCTCAGACTCATGAAGACCTGGGTTCAAATCTCACCTCTGACACTGCCTGTGTGAGGCACTTGAGTCTCAATGCCCCAGGCAATTCTCTAAGGTTATAAATTGCCAAGCAGATGCACTGGTAGAGGAAGTTCCTTAATGAAAATTCTTTACACTGATGAAATCACAAGTCAACCACAAACAAATAACTGAATGAATGAATGTATGAACAAACAAACAAATAAAAATCAATTCAATGAATGAATGTATGAATATATATATATATGTATGTGTGTGTATATATATGAGTATATATTTTTTCTGTAATATATGTGAGGGAAAAAAGAAAATCTGCCTTGATATGAAAGGATGTTATCATTAAAATCTGGCCTGAGGAAGTGGGGGTGATGTTTCATTATGAACTAGCTCTGACTTCCTGTTATTTTATTATAAGGAAAACCACAAAGGACCAGCTTAGGATTGAGTAGATAAGATGTGAGACATAATGTGTAGCAGATAGAGCTCTGGATATCAGAAGTCAGAAGTCCTTGGTTCAATTTTATTCCAGTACTTACTATGTGGCATTGGACATATGCCACTTTAATCTCTCAATGTCTGTTTCCTTGCTTGTAAAATGAGAGGTGGTGGTGCAGTAGATAGAGTATCAAGCCTGGAGTCAGGAAGACCTGCGTTCAAATCCAGCCTCAGACACTTATTAGCTGTATGACCCTGGTAAGTCACTTAATTCTGTTTATCTCGGTTTCCTCATCTGTCAAATGAGCTGAAGAAGGAAATTGCAAAATATTTCAGAATCTTTGCCAAGAAAAGACTCTTCATGGGGTCATGGGGAGTTGGACATCACTGAAATGACTGAACAAGAAGAAGGAACAGGCAGTGAGAACAGGTAACCAGTGTTAGTTTTGCCCTAATTGCTGGCTTTATGTTCTGTTTTGACTTATGATAGTATTGGTATAAGGAGCTCTAGGTGAGGAAATAGCTTACAACAATCACCTAAAGGCAGGCAGCTGTACCTGTTCTAGTCTGAAACTCACATACTGTGGGTATTTTGTAAACAAACATTGCATGCATTCAAAGGGAGTAAGGCAGGGGCAGCTAGCTAGGTGGTGCTGCAGTGAATAGAGCACCAGCCCTGGAGTCAGGAGGACCTGAGTTTAAATCCGACCTCAGACACTTAACACTTAACTAGCTGTGTGACCCTAGGCAAGTCACTTAACCCCGATTGCCTCACCAAAAAAACAAAACCAAAAGGAGTAAGGCAGAATAGTACAGCTGGATAAACTCTGGTTTTAGAGTCAGAGGATCTGGGTTCAAATCCTCTGTCTGGCACATGCTACCTCCATCTTCTTTGTTAAATCACTTCACTTCCCCTGTACTCAGTTTCATAGTTTCATTCATAGAATGAAAGCATTGGACAGGATGGCCCTTGTGGCTCTATCCAATTCTAGATGACAAATCACCATTCATGAAGACCCAGTTACCTGCATTGTCCTGAAACAACGGTGGTGCTGGTAAATCTTTAACAACTGTCTCTCTGAAAGGCATAATACACTTGAAAACTGAGTTACTATATTTTCTCTATCACTTTTTAAAGTCTAGGCAATGAACAAAGCAACTAACTGAGCCCTGGTTTGTAGTATTTGCTAATTTCCCAGGTATAAACGCTGACAATGAAAGTTTGACACTCTGCTCAGAGTGCCTAAGAATTGGACCCAGCATACCCCTGCTAGGCACCATAGGAGGAAACAAAAGTGAATAAATCATAGTGCAAGAAGCATACACTTTGTTTGTTTTTGTTTTTTTGGTGGGGCAAGGAGGGTTAAGTGAATTGCCCAGGGTCACACAGCTAGTAAGTGGCAAGTGTCTGAAATCAGATTTGAATTCAGGTCCTCCTGAAGCCAGGGCTGGTACTTCATCCACTGTACCACCTAGCTGCCCCCAGGGCATACACTTTAGGAGGGGAAATTTATTACCTTTTCCAAAAGATACTGTTCGAATCCACTACAACTCTGCAATGGAAAAAATTAGGTATGAAAGTGTTCTTAAAATGTCAAGGAAATTTAAAGTCTCAAAATCTCTTCTATTGGCTCATACAAATAACCCGACTAGTTTTCACGTAATCACAGGGTTAGGCAGAATCTCAGAGTCTGCCTAGTCCTACCCCATACCAGAACCACAATCCTCTATGTATCATGTCCTAAAGTGGTCATCCAGCCTTTACGGAAAGCCATCCAATAAGGAAGGACCCATCCCCTCCCGGAAGCTTTCAAATTTGCCTCTTTATGACTGCCACCCATTGCTCTGGGATCTTTCTTCTCAGGACAAGCAAAGTGGGTCTAATACTTTCCCCTCTCCCAACATGGCAGCTCTTCTAATACCTGAAAACATCTAAGTCTTAGTTTCTCCCAGATAACTGTCCCCGGTTCCTTCTATCAGCCTTCACATGGCATGATTATGAATATAGCGGATGCCCTTCTCTGCATGCTCTCAACCTTCCTGAATCCCCCTTCCAAAAACATTGCACCCAGAACTGAACACAGTATTCTAGAAGTTTAATTAAGGCAGAATATAGGTGGCCTTTCACCTCTATCTTGCTAGAGGTTACAGCATTCTTTTTTTATTTTTCTATTTTTTATGTTGTTTTTTTTTTATAGCATTCTTAATGAAGCCTAAACATAGGAGTATTTTAGGATGCCTCTTCACACTTGTTGACTCCCATTGACCTTACAGCCCACTATAACTCCCAAATCTTTTTCAGACAAATTACTGTGCAGCCAGGCTTTCTCCATCTTCTATTTATGAAGTTGATTTTTTTAAACATAAGCATGAAACTTTACATTAATCCTTCTCTTTAAATTTATTAGACCCACCCCCAAATTCTAGCATGTGAAAACTCTTTAAGACTATAATCCAATGCATTAGCTTTGTTTTCCAGGTTTGTTCCATGTTCAGATCTGACAAATGACGGGTGTGATTTTACCCAAATCCTTGATGAAAATGTTAAACATCAGAGGGCCAAGCACAGATCCTTGGGACACTGTACTGGAAACTTCCTCCCAAGCTACCATCAGACCATTAATAACTACTCTTGTTTAGTCATTTTTCAGTTATGCTGGACTCTTCATGACCCCTTTGGGGTTTTCTTGGCAAAGATACTGGACAGGGGCAGCTAGGTGGTACAGTGGATAGAGCACTGGCCCTGGAGTCAAGAAGACCTGAGTTCAAATCTGGCCTTAGACACTTGATGCTTACTAGCTATGTGACCCTGGGCAAGTCACTTAACCCCAATTGCCTCACCAAAAAAAAAACCAACCCCAAACCAAAAACAAACAAACAAACAAACAAAGATACTGGAGTGGTTTTCCTTTTATTTTTCCAGCTCATTTTCCAGATAAAGAAACTATGGCAAACAGGGTTAAGCAACTTGTCCAGGGTCACACAGCCAGGAAGTGTCTGAGGCCAGATTTGAATTCACTTAGAAGAGTCTTCCTGACTTCAGGCCCAGCACTCTATCCAATGCACCACCTAGCTGCCCTCAATGACCATTCTCACAGTCCAACAATTCAACTAGTTGTGAATCTACATATTATCCCTAAGAATAGAAAGAGAGACTTCTTTAAAAGCTTTGCTAAAATCTAGGTAAAGTTCCCAGCATTTCCCTAATTTGAGTCTAGTGACCTTGTCAAAAAAGAAAACGTAGTGTGACAACCTGTCCTTGCCTAAGACATGGCAGCCCTTTGTGATCACAACTTCTTTTACTAGACATTGTTTAGACATCCCTTTAGTAATACATTTGGAAATTTTCCAGGAACCAAAGTCAAAGTTGAGTTTTCCCATTGCCCTCTCTTCCTGCCTTTGAAAATTGGGACAATGTTTACATTTCTGTAATTTTACAATTCCTTTCTCATTCTTGATGCTCTTTCAATGATCAGTGATGATGTCTCAGCCGCCATATCTGTTGATGTTTTTCAACACCTAAGTACATAGTTCTTGAACCAAGTGGCTTGGACTTTTTCAAAGGGAGTTTGGAGAGATGGCCAAGCTAAGTCTTCTCTTTTCTCTTTAAACTGTGTGTGAACCCTTCTACCTAGAAATACAACACACACACACACACACACACACACACACACACACACAGAGTCTTGGAAACAAAATCATGGTGTTTTTAGTTTAAAATGTTTCGGATAAGAAGAATGTTAACATGATAGACCATCCCGCTTTGATGCCATTTCATATTAAGATCATATGAATCCCTGGATCAGAGTCAATGCTCCACTTGAATCTTCCCATTCTCTTTCCTGACTCATGGGTCACGGGTTCTCCATTAATCAATTCAATTCAAAGACTGGTGACAGAAATTGGAAATGCCTCAAGTGTAGCTGCAGACTACATCTGCAATCTGAGGACAAGTGTGCCTAAGGACAGAGAGCCTCATTACTAGGAGGCTGGACACTTGGGAAGGCATTCTCTGGTCACAGCAGTCCATGGAATACAGAGAAATATGAAATAACCCTCCATCCCTTACAAACCACTTCTATTTTCACAGAGTGATACAAAAGGGGGAAGAAGAAACTAAAAATCACAATTAGTCCAGGCACCATTGTGCATGCCTATATTTCCTACTACTAGGGAAACTGAGACTGGTGGATCACTTGAGTTTAGGAGTTCTGGGCAGCAGTATATCTAAAGCCAATCAGGTGTCTGTACTTATTCCAGTACCAATATGGTGAATCCCTAGAAGTAGGGGACTACTGGATGCCTAACAGGGGTTGAACTAGCCCAGGTAGCAAATGGAGCATATCAAAGTTCCCATGCCAATTTCTAGTGACAGTGAACCTCTGAGGGGCTACTTTATTTCTAGCCTGGGTGAGATTGGGAGACCCAGTCTTTAAAAAAAATACACAATTACTTACCATCTACCACATTCCCTGTACACTAAACATAGGTTGTTTGTCCAGTGGCCAGTGAGATGGCATACTGCTTAAAGAACAGAATCATATCAATATTTTTCTTTTTTTTTTTTTTTTTGGTGAGGCAATTGGGGTTAAATGACTTGCCCAGGGTCACACAGCTAATAAGTGTCAAGTGTCTGAGGCCAGATTTGAACTCGGGTCCTCCTGAATGCAGGGCCGGTGCTCTATCCACTGCACCACCTAGCTGCCCCTCAGAATCATATCAATATTAACATTCTCTCCCTAAAGTAGATTCCTCCTTGTAAACAGGACTACTCTTTCTTAAGCCATTTTATCTCTGGCACCAGTACAGTGTTTAATAAGTTATTTGATTTAAATTCAACCAATATTTAATACTTTTTGGGTGTATGGCACCACTGAAGTATGAAAAGAGACATGAGGTTTACATGACCTGGCTCCTTTCCTCATAAAGCTTACCTTCTGGTAGAAAACCTGGGATAATAAATGCTTTGTAAAGTGCTATATAATTGTTAGTAATCATCATCATTATTTTTATATGACATACATATAAACCCTATATAATAAGTAATGATATCACCTATAGATAATATCAACATATAGTCATTATGCCAATATGTGAAGGTGCTTCAATTGTGGGGATTTCCTCCATTGATGCAGACCACAAAGTCACCTATAACTTAGTAGATGGATGTTGGAGAGTTGAGTTGCTGGCAGAGTCCAGACAGTTGGATGAATTGTCCCTGGTCACATAGAATGAAATGGAGCAGAATGATACAGAAGGCTGTTATTTTCTGGAAGGATTCATCAGCAACAAATATTTGCCAAGCACCTACCACATGCAAGACCCTGTCCTTAGCACCTAGAGGGATGTATAGGATGTACCCTGTGACAGTGAGATGGAGGTAGTAGCCCTCAGTCCTTTACAGCGCCCTTCCACTTTCACAAAGTGGTAGAAAAGGGGGAAGAAGATGCTAAAAAAATCCCAGTTTGGCCAGGCATCACTGTGCATGTCTGTAATCCCTACTACTGGGGAAACTGAAACTGGATCACTCGTGTTTAGGAATGAGGAGATTTACTAAGGTAAGGAGACTCTCACAGTAGTCCAGGTATTTGGTTAAAATGGATGCTTTATAGCCCAAGACTTCGTGAATCATCATGACTCCCTGATAGCCTAGCATACTGTCATTATCCCCATTCTACAGATGGGAAAATAAATTGAAATAACTTAGTCAAAGATAGACAGTAAGTAAAAGCGTAGGCCAGTCTGCTATATATAGGGGGTCAGGGCTGTATTTCTCTAACTCACTCCCTTTCCTACCTTTTATGGCCTTTTGGAGGAAGGATGACATTTCTCAGACCCACCTAAAACAGATGGCTAGTGAATTACAACCTTTTGGCCGTGTAATGGTGAGACAGGACAATGAAAGCAGGGTAGGGGGAAGGGACTCCTGATTACACTGTGAAAACAGACTCAAGAGCAAGGAAGAGATCTTAGATGCTTTGTTGTCCACCTCTTTCATTTTACAGAAGAGGAAACTGTGGCCCAGGGAAATTAAGTGATTTATCTAAAGTCAACTAGGTAAATAAGTGATGGGGGCAGTATTCAAACCCAGATATTCTGAATTCGATCCAGCATTGTTCCTTTTCTACCAAGATGCCTATGTCTGAGCTCAGAAAGACACAGTGATTAACCTGCACTAGACCCAAAGGACCCCATGTTCCAGAGAAGCCTTCCCCTCCAGTCAGTCCCATTCCTCCTGAGTGAGCTGTCCAGCTTCCAAGAGAGTTAACCCGGGAACCCTGGCTCAGTACCCAGCCCCATGGAGTGAAATGTCACCCAAGAAAGCAACTTACAATGCATCTGTGAAATGTATGAAAAGGAGTCCAGGAATTCAGTTAATTAACCACATCAGTTTCTTAACGTGATCAATTTTAATTAAACTGAATTTTAATAGAGATCTGTGTAGTCTGCAGAGAGCAATTGCTAATTCTACAAAGCATGTGCTGCTTTTCACTTCTGATTTGCTCCCATCTAATTAATATGGATAGGGTATTAAGCCTTTTTGGACTCTGGTGGTTTTCATTTCATGACTATTAATGATTTTAATGAACTGGGCTAATTCAGTAGTTTTCATCCCCGTGTTTCGGGCCTTTGTTCATCACAAATTTCAGGTTTATAATTGGTTTCCAGGTCTTAACAGTGGGCATTGATCAGCTTCAGCAGCTCCCTTTACAACTGGGTAAGAGAAGAAGAAGGGGTTAACCCTTTGCTCGCAGGAACCCAGCCAGGCACACAGACCCTGAGGGCAGGCAATCCTGAGGGGTGGGAGTGGGGGTGCAAGCCAGCCTTACTTCCAATTAGGAGCAGCCACCCAAATGGGAACAGAGCCAGAATCCTCTGGGGAATGAAAACACAGAATGGCATGCCAGGGGTCAGGAGGTCCCAATGGAGGTTAAGTTGAAACAGTTAAAAAATAAAATCCTGGATGATGGAGGAGTTGTATTTTGCCAATATTTAATTTACCTGATTCAGAGTTAGAGGCAGGGGTAGAGGATAGAGAGATGGACTGGGGTTAAAAGGGCCTGAGTAGGTTACTTAAACTCTTGGTTCATCAGACAACTCCCTACAGCTCCAGTGAGAAGGAAGACTAGAAGGCCTGGTTTTAAATCCCACCTGTGCCACTCAGCCTGTCTGCATGACCTTGGGAAAGCCACATCATTTTTCTAGCCTCAGTTTCCTTATCTGTAAAATTATAGGGTCAGATTAGATAGCCACTGTGGGCTTTTTGTTTTGTTTTGTTTTTACCAGCTTTAAACATCTGAAACTTTTACATCTCCCAAATCAAACATAAAGTGTTGGAGTTCTTCCACCTCTCAGTGCAGAGAAATCACAGTCCCTTCACGTACTTGGCATTAGAAAATAGCAACATTTTAACCTGTTTTCTGAGGGAAAAATGGATTTAATGGTGGCTCCTTATGACCTCCCAGCCCCCAACAGGCATCACCACCTCTCTCATCAGGAAGGGGGCAGTTTAGAAGCATTTTGTGAACTGTAAAGCCCTATAGAAATGCGAATTATTAGAATTAACGGAATTATGTCTCTGCGAGGCAAAGTATAAAGAGATGAAGGAATGTTGAATAATCTAAAGGCATAAAAATTTAGAGAAAGAAGAGGTAGGACCGAGTTTGTAAAGACATGACTACTGCACAAACCAGCATATACTTAATGGGCACCCACTGCTTGCAAAGCAGAGATAGAGGAATACTCTATGAAAGCCTCCTCTCATAATTTCTCTTAAAGGAAAAAAAAATAATTAAAAAGTGGGCCAGCTCCCCATTTAAGGCCGCTGTAATACCATAAACAAAAGGTGGATCTTTCCTCTGGGGTCTCACCGAGACAACAGTGGCTCCTGTCATAAAGCTGCCTCATTCGTTTCCACAACGTGACACCTAAGAGGGAAATGCATTAGAATCAAGGTCACATCGTCTAACTTCAACAAGGTAAATAGGACTGTCGCGTTCCCTTGGAGAGCCTTACACACTTTTAATTATACTGGTATGGTCAGGGGAAGGGCTCAGTTCTGAGCCCCGGCTTCCATCAGGAACCAATGAGAGATAAGGATAGCGAAAATCTGAAAATGACTTTTGTTTACCCAACTGCCAAGAAACTGGTTTTTTACTCCCATGTCTGACAAGGACATGCCCCTCTTTAAAGATGTTCAGATGTGGAACTTGTCCAAGGTTTCAGGAGCTTGCTCCAGAAGGTCACATGGTGATCCAGCATTAGAACTCGAGATAAGTCAAGCACAGATGCCATTTCTAGGGGAAATCTACATGAGATTGTATTTTGTACAAAAATTTGCTGGAGGGCCAGTGATTTGGTTATTTATCTGTAATCAAACATATATATAATGGAAGAAATAAAGAACTGATGAACCTTAAAGCCTTTAGAAAAAAACATCCAAGCCTGATATATCAGTTGAATTAATTATGTGATCATAGGATCCTACATATAGAGCTGGAAGGGACCATAGAGATGAAAGAGTCCAACACCCCATTTTACAGATGAGGAAACTGAGCCCCAGAAAGATAAGTAACTTTCCTGGGGTCACTCAGCTAGTAAGTGAGGTTTGAACACAAAGCCTCTTGACTCTAGGTACAGTCTCCATCCACTGCTTCATAATTAATTAACAAGCATTTATTAAGTGACCACTATATACCAGGAAACTAGGTAGTGCAATGGATAGAGCATCAGGACTGGAATCAAAAAGACTCATCTTCTTCAGTTCAAATAGGGGCTCAGATATTTGCTAGCTATGTGACCCTGGGCAAGACTTTTAACCCTTTTTGCCTCAGTTTCCTCATCTGTAAAATGAGCTAGAAAACAAAATGCATCTCTGCAAAACAAAACAAAAACAAACAAACAAAAACAAATAGGGTCACAAAGAATTAGAAACAATTGAACTACAAATGTGCTGGGATACAAAGACAAAAATCACTCTTGCAAGGAGATTGCATCCTATCAGAAGAGACGTCTGCTATTTTTCTAATATAATAAACATTTTTACTTACAGTTTTGGGGTTCCAATTTTTATCCCCCCTTTCCTCCCTTCTCTACCCCTCCCTGAGGTAGCAAACAATCAGATATGGGTTATACATGTATGTTTATGTAAAACATTACCGTATTTGTCATTTTGTACAAGAAAACTTGATGAAAAGAAAAAAAAAATGAATGAGAGTGAAAACTAGCACGCTTCAGCCTGTTCCTTCAATGTCAGTTCTTTCTTTGGAGGTGTATAGCATGAAAAAAGTAGACTTCCCTTTAGGGAAAAGAACACTGGTCTTGGAATCAGTACCTGACGCTAGTCTTTGGTAGCTATGTGACTAGAGATTAATCATTTCATCTCTTTAACCTTCTGTTTCCTTCATTTACAAAACTAGGATAAAAATAGTAGCTGGCATATATATATATATAATAACATATTTTATATAAAGTTATATATATTATATATATTACATTGTGGCAATATATTTATGTTATATTGATAAAACAATTCAAATTTCTATATTCCTTATATGTTGCAAAGTACTGTCCTCCCAGTAGCCCTGGGAGCAGGGCTGGTATAAGGAATACTATTCCCATTTTGCACATGAGGAGACTGAAGCTGAGTTGTTGTAATAGTGCTAGGGCCCAAGCTAGGTCTTCTGACCCCAAGTTAACATTTCCCATCTCTATGCTTATACCACCAACTTCTCAGGGTTTTGGTGAGGGCAAAATGCTTTGTAAGCTATAAAGTGCTGGATAAATGTGAGATGTCGTTATTATTCCCAGGAAGGTTTTCGTGGGGAGATGGAAAAGTTAAATTGATTCGACTTTCTCCACACCCCGTTGGCTGCTCTAGCTGCTGGTCCATGATTTCTTTTGACAACAGATTTTCACCCGATATGTTGCCATCCAAACTGGTTTCATCATTTGTATGTAGGCTAATACATTTAAATTAGCCATCTTAGGCATGGAAACGAGCTTGGGCTCATTTTCTTCTGCATTCTTTACGATATTGCAGGCTAAGTGTCTTTGTTTGGGTGGAAAGCAGTACATAAAGGAAAGGAGAAATAAGCTTCAATAACATTTGAGCTGTTTGTTATATTTTTATGCCATACTCTGATTTCCCAGAGCATCAATTCTACATTTGAAATAGACTTCAGGAAAAAAAAATAATTCATCTTGTAGCATGCTGTATATCAATTTGGCTTAAGGATTTCTTTCCAACAACAGTCAAGTGGGTCAGGTGCTGATGAATTTGATTGTTTCATGGAGTATTTTGGTTAGGATTCTTAGACAGAAATCGTTCCAGTTGTTCCTCCTTGTTTATTTTGCTTGTCGAGCTCTGACATTAATTTTAATTTAATTCAGAAAGTGCTGCTTATATAAAGAGCTGAGACTGAGGAGAAACAATAGAGATCCTCATGGTTGGAGCTCGTAAAGTGCATTTTCATCTGGGTCCAGCTCGAGGAGGAAACATTCTGTGTGTAGAGTTAGAAAGAAAACATTTCTTTCATATTTGGGAATTTAAGGTCAATTATACATCTTGTTCCTGGCCAAGCTGCATTTCTGCATTTTCAATGACATATAACTTACATTAGATGGAAGAGTTCAAGAAAAGTTCAGGGAACAACTTGAAGACATCTGCTCTTTCAAACAACCGTCCTGGACATGAGCTGCATTGAAA
This sequence comes from Dromiciops gliroides, assembly GCF_019393635.1. Lineage (NCBI taxonomy): Eukaryota > Metazoa > Chordata > Mammalia > Microbiotheria > Microbiotheriidae > Dromiciops > Dromiciops gliroides. The sequence goes on from NC_057866.1 coordinate 40,075,306, forward strand.
AACCCATATCCCTGCCCAGGGCTGGCTTCTCTTGCCTATTGGCACATTGGTTCTTTGCTGGGTGAGGCTTGTTTGAAGTCTGAACTGCTTTTCTGTTCCTGGGTAACCCAGTAGAATCCAAGGTGTGAAGATGATTAATTATATAATGGTATTTAAGAGAAAGAAAAAGGATCTGTCTTTGCCCCAAATCATTTCCCTTTCTGATTTACCTCAATGCCCAGAGTCCTTGTCACTAGAAATATTCTTTGAAATAAGGCATTTTGTTTCTAGAAGATCAGTGTTAAGGTGAAACTATGTCCATTAAGAGAAAACATATTAATCCATGGTCATCTTAGCATGGATCCCTTGACTTTGTCCTAGTCACCATTTTTATCCATGACAAAAATGAAAAAGATGTATAAGATATGTTTATCAAATCTGTAGATGACCCTGGGCTTCAAAGGACAGATAATATACTACATGCAATAAATGAAGAGTCCAAATGATCTCGACAGGCCGGAGCATTGGTCTGAAACTAACAAGCCCTGAAGACATGTCCGTCAACAATCAACAAGCATTTATTAAACATGTTCCATGTGCCATGCACCATGTTAAGTGCTTGGTATGAAAAGAAAAGAAAAAACATGATCCTTGCCCTCAGGAAATTCCATTCCTAAGGGGGAGACAACATATAAACAATTCTGCACATATAGGATATGTACAGAGTAGGTAGAAGCTCTACTTCCAAAAAGAAAAAAAAAAGTTCAGGGTTTTTTTTCCCCCCACTTTTGCCTAGGTCTGGTCCTTGTGCCCATATTCTGTCATTGCCCCATTTTCATGCCCCAAATTTGACAATGATCACCAGTTAACAGTTCTAACTATTCCATTGTTTTCTAAATTTTCCATTTCAATCTCAAGGAAAAATAAATAACTGAGAGTTCTAGAATATTAATAATAGGAAAAATCTTAGAAATCATCCAGCCCGACCCTCTTATATTTACAGTCAAGGAAACTGAGGCCCAGAAAAATAGAGTAATTTGCCAAAGAACACAAAGCAAAAATAGTGTCAGAACCTGGAGAAGTCAGATGCCCAGATTCCCAGGCTAGAACTGATTCTACCACACCAGATAAAGGGAATTGGCTATCCTTCTTCCCAAACATTTCCCATTGATTCTAAAGTCTCCCCCAGCTCCCCACCTTGTGATCACCTGACCCTTCTAGAATATTATGTTAATATGAGTAGGCTCCATCCTGCCCCAGGGATAATTTCATCCGTGTTTGCTCTTCGGAAATTGTGAGAGTCTTTTGATTTGTGGCACTTGATTTGTAATCTCTCTTGCCTAGCTCAGAGGATGGATGTGTGCAGAGTAAGCCCCCTTCTCACCCTTTCCTTTTTCATTCCTGGGCCTCTCTCTTCTCTGTCAAAGATTTATGACTAAGGAAAAAGATAAAAGAAAAACAAACGCAAACTCTGAGCCAAGAAAGACTCTCCGGCCATATTTCAGCAATTTGAGCCAACGGTTTGGTCGGGTTCTCCCCATTCAGTCTCAGTTGGCAAATTGAATGTGGACTTTTAACCCTAATCCTTCCTTATTGTTGATGAACATTTATTAAGTTTGAAATGAGATTGCCCACTACTTATGTCATAAAAATGTTTTAAAAATACATTTGACAGATAATGAGTTGAATTTGTCTCACCAGCCAAAATGTTGGTGAGGTTTTAACCCTCTCTAAATTTATCCTTCTTCCAAGGCCAGACATTGGAAAGCCGGTAAATAACTTCTTAGAAACTATTCCCCTGAAATACCATCACTTACCAAGAAATTTCAAATCATATCATCCCCCCAGTGTCTGCCTTCAGATCAAAATATCCCTTTTTCAGGTCAGTATATCTGAGCAGGTAGGATTACAGGCTGCTCCTGCATAGGTTTCCTTTTGGATTTTAGTTCATTATCTTTAGCCATTTCACATCATTTTGATGATTCAGGCTATTGTTTCTGTTTGTTTTTCAAATGAGACAGTTTGGGATGGTGCTCCAGTATAGTAAAAAAAATAGGGATGATACTCATCTGAGCCAAAAAAAGGAGCACAGATTTGGACCCAGGCTAATGCTGTCATCATGACATGATTTTCAGTTGTTCTTCAGTCATGTTTGACTCTTCATGTCCCCATTTGGGGTTTTCTTGGAGAGAGACTAAGGAAATATATCTTGCCACTGGACCCAGATGACTCTAGAGGAGAGAGTGAGGCTGGTGACTCTGAACAACACTCCCTTACTTAAATCCAATTCAGTGCAAGTCATGATATCACCCTGATGTCATGGTACTCTTTGAGAATGAAGGACCAACAACAACAACATGAAGAGATACTGGAGTGGTTTGCCATTAAAGGCCTGGAACTCTATCCAATGCACCACCTCACTGCTCATCCAAGATAGACAACTATAAGAGACATATATAGGACTAAAGTCCATTTCCAACCAGATAAGTGGTCCAAAGATAAGAACAAACACTTCTCAATAGAAGATGTTCAAGCCATTCAATCATATGAAATAAGGGTCCAAATCATGAATAATAAAGGAAATATGAATCAAACCCAACAAATTGGCCAAAATGATGAAAGATCAGAATGTTAGATTGTGTAAAGACAGTGCATTGTTGATGAAATTGTAAGTCAGTACAACCATTTAAGAAAGCAATTTGGAATTATGCAAACATAGTGACTAATACCAGATATTTCATTGCTAGGCAAAAATACTCAGGTCATCATTGATAAAAAGAAAGTTCCCATATGCACCAAAGTGTATCAGTTCTGGGAACCTCATTCTAGAAAGGCCACTGATAAACTGGAAAGCATCTGAAGTAAGGAGTTCAGGATGGTATAGGACCTCAAAATTATGCCATGAGGATGTTAACCAGAGATGAAAAGACTTGCTTTGGATTGGGTGAATTGGAAGATGTACAAATCATGACAGTAGTATTCAAGTATTTGAAAGACTTTGCCTTAGCAAATAAAACTAGAAGAGATGCATCAAGGTAACAAAATGACAAATTTAGGCTCTACTTCAGGGAAAACACTTTGTAATAGATGGAGCTGTCCCAAGGTAATAATAGCTAGTATTCATCTCACGTTAACTATGTGTCAGGCACTGTGCTAGGCACTTTGTAGTTACTATCTCATTTTGATCCTTACAACAACCCTAGGAAATATATGCTATTATTATATCCATTTTACAGATGAGGAAACTGAGGCAAACAGAGGTGAAATGACTTGCCCAGGGTCACACAGCTAGTAAGTGTTTGAGGTGAGATTTGAACTCAAGTCTTAATGAGTTCAGGCCCATGCTGTATCCACTGCACAATCTAGATGAGTTTCCTTGGGAAGTCATGGAGTTCCTTCTCAGTGGGAGTGTTTAGGCAAAGGCTAAATCTGTTCTAATCCCCATTTGTCAAGTATGATATAGAGGGCACTCCTGATCAGGCCCACGAATTTAGTAGGACTAAATGGATTCTGAAATCTGTTCTTAGATTCTTTGAATCTTTTTTTTTCTCTTTGTATTTATTTTTAAAGTACATTTTTCTTTATAGTGTTGAGTTCCAATTTTTATCTCTCCTTCCCTCTCCCCTCTCCCCCCTCCCTGAGGCAGTAAGCAATCAGATATGGGTTATACATTTACGATTATGTAAAAACATTACCATTAATCTTTTTTTTTCAGCAACAAACATTTATTTTATTTTCCAGTTACATGTAAGGGTAGTTTTCAACATTCATTTTCATAAGATTTAGAGTTCCAAATTTTTCTCTCTCCCTCCCTCCCTTTCTTCCCCCCTCCACAAGATCACAACCAGGTTATATATGTACAATCCACAAGTGTTCTTTTTATCAGTTCTTTCTATAGGGGTGCATAGTAAGCTTCCTCATTAGTTCCTTGGGATTGTCTTGGATCATTGCACTGCTGAGAGTGGTTAAGTCATTCACAATTGCTCATTGAACAATACCGCTGTCACTATGCACAATGTCCTCCCAGCTCTGCTCACTTCACTATACATCGATGTTCATTAGTCTTTCCAGGTTTTTTGGGGATCATCCTGTTGTCATTTCCTGTAGCACAAGTCCATTCCACTACAATCCTATAGCACAGCTTTTTCCATCATTCCTCAATTGATGGACATTCCCTTGATTCTCAATTCTTAGCCTCCACCAAGAGTTGCTATAAATATTTTTTGTACAATTTTCTCCCTTTTTTCTTTTTCATGATTACTATTGTTAACTGTTTCCCTTCCATCCTTTTCCCTTCCCCATGATATTTATTCTATTATCCATGTTCTTTCATCCTATCACTCTTCAAAAGGGATTTGCTTCTGTCTGTCCTCTCCCCCACTCTGCCCTTCCTTCTTTTGCCCCTCTCTCTTTATCCCTTTCGCCTCCTATTTTCCTGCAGGGTTAGAGAGATTACTCCACCCAATTGAGTGTGTGCTTTATTCCCTCCTTGAGCCAATTCTAATGAGATTGAGGTCTTTGAGCCTTTTCTGATGAGTGTAAAATTCATTTACTGCCCTGCTCCTCTCCCATCTCTTCCCCCACTCCATAAGCCTTTTCCTGTTTCTTTCATGTGGGATTTCACCTCTGCCCTTTCCCCTCCCCCAGTGAATTCCCTTCACCCCTCAATTTAACCCTAAGGATATCATCACCCAGCTAGGTGACACAGTGGACAAGGCATCACCCCTGGATCCAGGGGGATCCCAGCCAAAACCCAGCCTCAGACACAAGGCAGTCGCCCACTGTACAACCCCAGGTATGTCCCCCAGCTCCAATTTTTTATGGTTCTCTAGGGTCCTGTATTTGAAAGTCAAATTTGCCATTCAGTTCAGGTCTTTTTATCACAAATATCTGAAAGTCTTCTTTTTCATTGAAGTCACCCCCTTTTTTTTTTCTGCTGAAAGATTATACTGAGTTTTGCTGGGTAGGTGATTCTTGGTTGTAATCCCATTTCCTTTGCCCTCTGGAATATAATATTCCATGCCCTCCGGTCCTTTAATGTAGAAGCTGCTAGATCTTGTGCTATCCTGACTGGGGCTCCACAGTACTTGAATTCTTTCTTTTTGGTAGCTTGCAATATTTTCTCCTTGACCTGAGAGCTCTGGAATTTGGCTATAATATTCCTAGGAGTTTTCCTTTTGGGATCTCTTTCTGGAGGGGATCAGTAGATTCTTTCAATTTCTATTTTAGCTTCTTCTTCTAGAATTTCAGGGCAATTTTCCCTGAGAATATCTTGGAAGATGATGTCTAAGCTCTTTCCTTGATCATGGTTTTCAGGTAGACCAATAATTTTCAAATTATCTCTCCTGGACCTATTTTCCAGGTCAGCAGCTTTTTCCAGAAGATATTTCACAATGCCCTCTATTTTTTTTATTCATTTGGATTTGCTTTATTGTGTCTTGGTTTCTCATAAAGTCACTGGCTTCCATTTGTTCAATCCTCATTCTTAGGCAATTATTTTCATCAGAGAGATTTTGTACCTCCTTTTCCATTTGGCCAATTTGACTTTTCAAACTGTTGACTTTTTTCTCATGTCTTTCCTGCATCTCCCTCATTTCTCTTTCCATTTTTTCCTCTACCTCTCTAACTTTATCTTCAAAGTCCTTTTTGAGCACCTCTATGGCCTGAGACCAATTCATATTTTTCTTGGAAGCTTTAGATATAGGAGCCCTGATGTTGACATCTTTCTCTGAGGGTGCACCTTGGTCTTCCTTGTTACTGAAGAAACTTTTTATGGTCCTCACTTTTCTCTGTCTGCTTATCTTGCCTTTCTTTTACTTGACTTTTAGCTCCTTAAAGTGGGGCACTGTTTCCAGGCTGCAGTATCCCAAGCTTAAGAAGTCCCAGGTAGTATGATTTAAGGAGGATCAGGTTCTTCCCTCGCCCAGCCTGTTCCTTAGATGACCCCAGACCAACTTGCTAGTCAACCAGCTTTGTGCGTTGTGGTTGTTAGCTCTGATGAGCCTGTGCCCCTCCACCACCTGGGCCACTGCTCCTCAAGCCTACCTCCTGGTTCTCAGCATGGGTGTAAAATCCAAGTTCTGCCTCAGCACCAGCATAGAGCCCTGTAGTCTCTCCCCTGCCCAGGGCTCAGCCCACTCACCAGACTGTAAGCTTAGTTCTAGATGACACTGGCACTTCAGCTGATTCAGAGGCTCTGGGGATCTCCTTCTCTGGTGAGGCCTTCCTGGGACTGGATCTGTGTCAGGGTGACTGTGGGGTTGGGCTCGACTCCTGTATTAGCACAGCAACTCCTTCCTTCTGACCTTCCAAGCTGTTCTTGGTTAGAAGATGATTTCAGCACATTCTTCTGTGAGTTTTGCTACTCCAGGCATTTTCCTATGGTGTTATTTGGATGTTTTTTGGAGCGATTGTGTCATGAGTTCAGGAGCTCACTGCCTTTCCTCTGCCATCTTGGCTCCACCCCAGAAGTCCAATCATTTTGTACAAGAAAACTTGAATAAAAGGAAAAAAAAAAAGAAAGTGGAAAATAGCCTGCTTCAAGCTGTTTTCCATCAATATCAGTTCTTTCTTTGAAGGTGGATAGTATTTCATGAAGAGTCCTTTGGGATTGTCTTGGATCATTGTATTGCTGAGAATAGTTGCCATTCACAATTCTTCATTCAACAGTATTGCTGTCTCTGTGCACAACATTCTCCTGGTTCTGCTCCCTTCACTAAACATCAGTTCATACAAGTCTTTTCAGGCCTTTCTGAAATCATCTTTCTTGTCATTTCTTACAGAACAATAATATTCCATCACCATAATATTCCACAGCTTGTTTAGCTGTTCCCCAATTGATGGACATCCCTTTGATTTCTAATTCTTAGCCACCACAAAAAGAGCTGCTATAAATATTTTTGTACAAATAGGTCTTTTTTCTCTTTTGGAGGATATCTTTGGGATATAAATCCATCAGTGGTATTGCTGGATCAAAGGGTATACACAGTTCTATAGTCCTTTGGGCATAGTTCCAAATTGCTCTCCAGAATGGTTGGATCTTTTTACAACTCCACCAACAGTGGATTAGTATGCCAGCTTTCCCACATCCCCTCCAACATCTGATATTTTCTGTTTTTGTTATATTTTCCACTCTGATAGGTGTGAGGTGATGCCTCAGAGTTGTTTTAATTTGCATTTCTCTGATCAATAGTGATTTATGGGGCAGCTAGGTAGCACAGTGGATAGAGCACCAGCCCTGGAGTCAGGAGGACCTGAGTTCAAATCTGGCCGTAGACACTTGACACTAGCTGTGTGCCCCTGGGCAAATCACTTAACCCCAATTGCCTCTCCAAAAAAAAAAAAGAAAAGAAAAAAATAGTGATTTAGAGCATTTTTTATATGAATATAGATAGCTTTGATTTCTTTGTCTTAAAACTGCCTGTTCATATCCTTTGACCATTTATGAATTGGGGAATAACTTTTATTTTTATAAATTTGACTCGGTTTTCTATATAATTGAGAAATGAGGCCTTTATCAGAGATATTTGTTTCAAAAATTCTTTCCCAGTTTTCTGCTTCCCTTGTAATATTGGTTACATTCGTTTTGTTTGTGCAAAAACTTTTAATTTTATATAATGAAAATGATCCGTTTTACATTTTGTTTTACTCTCTATATCTTCTTTGGTCTTAAATTCTTCCTCTGCCCATAAATCTGACAGATAAACTATTCTGTGCTCTCTTAATTTTCTTATGGCTTTATTTTTATTTGTAAATCATGTAGCCATTTTGACCTTATTTTAGTATATCATGTGAGATTTTGGTCTATACCTACTTTCTGCCATACCATTTTCCAGTTTTCACAGCAGTTTTTGTCAAATAATGAGTTTTTGTTCCAAAAGCTTGGATCATGGGGTTTATCATATATTAGATTATTATAGTCATTTACTTTAGTGTAATTTGTGCCTATTCTATTCCATTGATCCACCTCTCTATTCCTTAGCCAGTACCAGATTGTTTTGATAATTTTGACTTTATAATACAGTTTGAGATCTGGTATTGCTAGACCACCTTCTTTTATATTTTTCATTGATTATCACAATATCTTTGAGCTTTTGTTTTTCCAGGTGAATTTTGTTATTATTTTTTCTAGATCTATAAAATAATTTTTGGTAGTTTGATTGGTATAGCACTAAATAAATTAATTAACTTAGGTAGGACTGTCATTTTTATTATACTGACTTGGCCTACCCATGAGCAATTAATATTTTCCCAATTATTTAGATCTGATTTTATTTGAGATTCTTTGAATCTTATACATTCACAGGCAAAAACAAACAAAAAATGAAACAGACAAAAAACAAAAACCTAGTTCCTGTTTTCCAAGAGCTCATGGTTATACTTTATTTCAACAGAACCAGGTTGCTCAGATGGAGCAGTTAGGTGGCACAGTGGATAGAATTCTGGGCCTAGAATCTCAAAGACTTCTTCCTCAGTTCAGATCTGGCCACAGACACTTACTTGCTATCTGACCCTGGGTAAGTCCCTTAAGTCTATTTACCTTATTTAATTATCTGTAAAATCAGCTGGAGAAGGAAATGGCAAACCACCCCAGTATCTCTGCCAAGAGAACTCCAAATGTCTTCACTAAGAGTCAGATACAACTGAAAAATGACTGAACTGAATATGAATATATCTTGGGGGGGGGCAATGAGGGTTAAGTGACTTGCCCAGGGTCACACAGCTAATAAGCATGAAGTGTCTGAGGCCCGATTTGAACTCAGGTCTTCCTGAATCTAGGGCCAGTGCTCTATCAACTGTGCCACCTAGCTGCCCCCTGAATATATCTTTGATAACAAACCAGCTTCTCAGAAATTTGATACTAATATTTTTTTTCCCATCTGAGCACTACCCTTCTTATTCTAGATGTATTACTTTAGTTTTCTTTGAGCAAAAGATGTTCAATTTCATACAATAAAAATTATCTCTATTTTCTCTTTTGTAATTACTTTTTTGTTTGTTTTTTGGTGAGGCAATTGGGGTTAAGTGACTTGCCCAGGGTCACACAGCTAATAAGTGTCGTGTCTGAGGCCAGATTTGAACTCAGGTCCTCCTGAATCCAGGGCCGGTGCTCTGTCCACTGCACCACCTAGCTGCCCCTGTAATCATTTTTATCCCTTATAAGGGTAAAAATATATCTCCTACCCATGAAAGGTATATTATCTGCTTCTCTTCTTATATATTTTTTATATTGTTATCTTTAATATTCAGGTCATGTGTCCATTTTGAATGGTGTGGGATGTGGCCTAAATTGTTGGTCTAAGTGTATTTTCTGCCAGATTGCTTTACAATTTTGCCAGAAACTTTTTTATCAGAGAGTTCTTGACTAAATAATTTGTACTGGGGGCAGCTAGGTGGCACAGTGGATAAAAGCACCTGCCCTGGATTCAGGAGGAGCTGAGTTCAAATCTGGCTTCAGACATTTGACACTTACTAGCTCTGTGACCCTGGGCAAGTCACTTAACCCTTATTGCTCTGCAAAAAAAAATAAAAACAAAACCAAAAATAATTTGTACTTTAGGTTTATTGAGTTCCATTATTTCTGATCCTCTCTTGTCCAACCTGTTCTATTGATCTCCTCTACTTTTTAACCAATTCCAAATGGTTTTGACAGTTGCTGCTTTCTAATATTAGAATGAGGTCTGAAAGTACTAGTCTTCTTTTACCACTATTTCTTTTCATCATTTCCCTTGAAATTAAAAAAAAATTTTTTTCTTCAAGTGAATTTTGTTCTTATTTTATTTTGTTCTTTGACAGCTTGATTGATATATCATTAAAACCGTAAGTTGACTTTGCTGGTATGACCACTTTTATTATTTTGATATAGTAGTCATGAGAACTGAGTATTCCTTCAGCTATTCAAGTTCTTTATTTCTTTAAAGAGAGTTTTGTTTTGGTTTGTTTTTTTTGTTTGCAGGGCAGTGAGGGTTAAGTGACTTGCCCAGGGTCACACAGCTAGTTAAGTGTCAAGTGTCTGAGACTGGATTTGAACTCAGGTCCTTCTGAATCCAAGGCCAGTGCTTTATCCACTGTGCCACCTAGCTGCCCCCTCTTTAAAGAGAGTTTTGTAATTGAAAGCATACAGGCATTTTTTGTGCCTTGGTAAATTGATCCCTACCTGTTTTGATTTTTGCATTTTGACATTGTTTTGACTCAGCATTATTTTGAATAATTTTGAGCTAATTCTGCAAGGTATCCAGTGCCAGAATACAATGCAGGTAGAGTAGAATCCAAAGAGTAGAGCTCATAGGAAATGAAGACGTCATTGGGCTTTTGTGTACACCTTAGATGGAGGCTTCGAGAGGGTTTGTTTTTTTTTTTTTTACTCTAACCTCCAGCCCCCCAATCAGAGAGACAGTGGCTGCTGAAGGTTCTGATGAAGTTCATACAAAACTGAAGCAATCTCTATGATGATGAGTTTCCTGGTGAAAAGCTTTTCATGAAAGCATGATGATGGTGGAGTGAAATCTAAAGAGTAGAGATGGCCGGAAATGAAGAGTTCACTGGACTAAAGGTCAAGAGAGAAGCATAAGGTGGGTGTGAACAGACTTTGATCCATTACAAATGAAGCCCTGAAAATTCAGTCGTCAGAGAGAAAAAAGGATATGTGAGTTATATAACTGGGGAGGGATACCCAATGGAAAGACTTCATATCTTTACTTATCTTTTTTGTTTGTTTGTTTGTTTGTTTTTTAATGAGGCAATTGGGGTTAAGTGACTTGCCCAGGGTCACACAGCTAGTAAGTGTTAAGTGTCTGAGGCTGGATTTGAACTCAGGTACTTCTGACTCCAGGGCCGGTGTTCTATCCGCTGCGACACCTAGCTTCCCCTAAGACTTCATATCTTTGATAGCTGTACAATGTCAAAAGATGCCCAGAGGCTGGACCCTCTTCAGGATATTTTAGAAAGTCATTGGTTAGAGTGGCACAGGCTGAGCACGTATGTAGGCCATGATATTCATCTTTTGGAAGGCATACCCACAAACTCTCCCCTTGCCAAACTTCCCTATTACTGTCCAGGGCACCACCATCCTTGTGGTCATCTAAACTTGCAACCTTGGTGTTATTCTCTACTCCTTACTTAGACTCACCCCATATTTCTCATCTGTTGACAAGTCCATTCATTGTACCTTCATGACACCTTTCAACTGCATCCCCCTTATACTTGCTCCTCTTTTGTGGAGTCTTATCTCCTACCTGGACTGTGGTAGGAGCCTTTTGGGTGGTCTCCCTGCTTCAAATTTTTCACTCTTCCAGTTCATCCTTCACTCAGATACCAAAGTGATCTCCCTAAAGCACACCAACTTCCCCTACTCAGTAAACTCCAGTGGCTCCCTATCTAGTCTCTAGGTCAAAATATAAACATTTAGGTGGTACAGTGGATAAAGTGCTGGACCTGGAGTCAGGAAGAGGTGAGTTGAAATCTGGCCTCAGACATTAAAACCTTTGTAACCTTGGGAAAGTCACTTAGCCATTTTCTGCCTCAGTTTCCTCATCTGTAAAATGGAGATAATAATAGCACTTACCTCCCCGGGTCTTTGTGAGAATCAAATGAGATGATAATTGTAAAGTGCTTAACACATGGTAAGCAATACCTCTGTGTATGTGTGTGTGTGTGCACTATTATTATTATTAAACTCCTGTTTAGCTTTTTTAAGCCTTTCACAGCCTGGTCCCCTCCTACCTTTCCAGTCTTCAACTTCACCTCATCCATGATATTATTTCTAGATGCTGCCTTTTCACTTGCTGTCACCCATGCCTTTAATGCTCTTACAAAATCCCGACTCCCTTCAATGACTTCCATCAAGGCTCACATCAAATTCCAGCTTCTGCAAGAAGCTTTCCCTGGTATCCCCATCCACCCACCCATTTGGTTCTCTTTGAGATGACCTCCAATTGATACCATATATATTTTGTATGGATATAGTTCTAGAAACAAGTAGGTGGTACAACTGGTAAGAGACACTTGTTTTTTATTCTGTCATTTCTGGGCTGTGCCACTCTGCGACGCTGTTTGGAGTTTTCTTGGCAAAGATACTAGAGAGGTTTGCTATTTCCTCCTCCAGCTCATTTTACAGATGAGGAAATTGAGGCAAACAAGGTGAAGTGACTTGCCCAGAGTCACACAGCCAGTAAGTGTCTGAGTTCAGATTTAAACTCCAATCTTCCTGACTCCCAGCTACCTAGCTGCCCTAAGAAACAATTATTAGCTATGTAATATTGGACAAGTCACCTTACCTCTTGCAGCCTCAGCTTTAAAAAAAGGCATCATCAAATATTTCCCGGTGTTGTTGTGAGGATTTGCACAGTGGTGCATAGAATTTTAAGTGCTATATAAAAGCTATATAATTTGGGACAGCTAGGTGAAGCAGTAGATAAAATGCCAGGCCTGGAGTCAGGAAAACTCATCTTCATGTGTGACCCCGGGCAAGTCACTTAACCCTGCTTGCCTCAGTTTCTTCATCTATAAAATGAGAAGGAAATGGAAAACCATTCCAGTGTCTGTGCCAAGAAAACCCCAAATAGGGTCATCAAGAATCTGAAACCAACAACATAAATAATTTGCGTGCTGCTTCCACCATGAGTATGGGCACTCCTTACGGGCAGGGGACTCTATGTGTAGGTTTTTTGTTTTGTTTTGTTTACACCCCCAGTGTTTAATGACATGTTTCTTTATTTTTTATTTTATTTTTTGGTGAGGCAATTGGGGTTAAGTGACTTACCCAGGGTCACACAACTAGTAAGTGTCAAGTGTCTGAGGCCAGATTTGAACTTAGGTCCTCCCGAATCCAGGGCCAGTGCTCCATCCACTGCGCCACCTAGCTCCCCCAACCCCCAGTGTTTAGCAACAGTCCCTAGCATATAATAAAAGCTGAGTAAATGTTTGTTGATTGATGGACTGACCACTAAGATTATGGTTCTTTTGAATATAATATGCATGTATTATTATTTATCTTTCTAGACCATGACCTCTAGGAGGGCAGTGTCTTATCTAAACTTTGTATCTCCCCCAGTGCAACACACAGTAGGTATGTTAAAAAATGTTTGTTGAATAACTTATGGTAAATTAATTAAATGGGTCATTAATGTAAACCCTAACAAACCTAGCCATGTTTCTATAATGACCTTATAAGAGACTGAAGACAAAGTCTTCACTTCCTATTTAAAATGGCTTCTAGCCCAGCAAGACTTTTATAAAAAGGATCTTTGGGAAAAAGCTGTTGGGGAAAGAGTGTTTAAAAGTAGAAAAGGGCACAAACAGTAGAAATGAATAGCCTGCCACTTAGGCACTGCTTCCAAACCCCAAGACCCTGTTGAGCGACGTGGGACAAAGGGCAGTTTCTCTCACCCACTGGAGTGAAAGTGGGAGCATCCCATTTCTTGGTTAATTGGATGTCTCTTCCCTGAGATTGGGAAATGAAATGTCTTTTCCTCTTTTTTTTTTTTTTTAACTGTCCCTGCAGATGCTAGGGCATCTCTGGCATTTGAAAGTGCATTTGCCACAGTGTTATTATTGTCATCATAAAGGACCCTGTCCCCTCATTTCTTTTCATGGTAAGTTAGCTGGTCTGATCAAAATACTCCAGGATCATGACTGAATAGCTGAAGCATCTCAAAAGCCTGCAGGACATGAGAAAGAAGCCACAGTGACCTATGACTCTCACATTCTTTTTATAGACTTACTGAACTGGTGGACTTTGGGAGTTTTTTGCAACCTAATACAGTGAGCTATTGCTCCTTGTGGCAAGCGCCACTAGTGAGAATGGCTTTAGTCAACCACTTCTAACCCGCAAGAAGCCCTCAGACTCCCCTCTGTGATGATTAAGCTGCAGTGAAAAAAGTGATGGATTTAATGGCACCGGACCCGGGTTCAAATTCCAACTCTACCACTCGATGAGTTATAGGACTTTGGGTAAGCCACTTAACCCTGAAGCTTTCGTTTCCTCATCTTTCAAATGAAAAGTATGGAATAATATAACCTCAAAGGTCTCTTCCTGATTGAAATATATGATCCTATTTATAGGATGCTTTAAAGTTTGCAAAGTACTTTATATACATTAGAGTGTGTGGGCTTCTTAACCAACTGTCCCATGACAGGGGGATTTATACGTGATCTTATCCCCATTTTGCAGATAAGCAAATTGAGGGTCAAAAAGCGGAAGAGTAAGGTGCTCACCAGCAGTACCTCCCTATTTCTGTTTCAGAGGTCAGGGATAAATACTCTCATCTTTTGTAATTTGTCCCTTCAGTTCCTGTCACATCCTCTAATACCTAGCACCAAGCCTGGCAAATTATCCTGAAGCTTTAGTAAGCCTCAAGAAAACACTAAATACCCTTGAGGAAACGGTTACAACACGGTGATCTCTGCTGACACATATACATGTATATACTCACATACATGTATGTATCTGCACATGAATGTGTAGATACATGGATATCATGTGACTCCCCCAGTCAACCAAGCATGTTGTTGTTGTTCAGTTGTGTCCAACTCTTTGTGACCACATTTGGCATTTTTTGGGCAAAGATACTGGGGGGGTTGCCGTTTCCTTCTCCAGCTCATTTCATAGCTGAGGAAACTGAGGCAAACACAGTTAAGTAACTTGCCCAGCATCATACAGCTAACAACCAGACTTGAACTCAGGTCTTCCTGATTCAAGGTCTGGTGCTCTATTCACTACTCCCATCAAACAGCTCCTATGACTTCCTGTTGCCTCTAAGAAAAATTCCTCTGTTTAGTCAGCAAAGCCCTTCCCAACTTAGCCCCCAACTTATCTTTCCAGCCTCACTGAATATTTTCTGATCCCTTGTACTCTTCCACTCACCCATGATGTAATTCCTCACACATGACACTCCATTTCTAATCTAGGTGGTTTTTCTCTGGCTGTTCCCCTCCTTACTCTGTCTCCTACAGTTCCTCTCTTCCCCTATAATGGCATCTTCTGCATGAAGCCCACCTAATTGTTTGTTCCCTCCCTTCTAAGCCACTTTGTATTCACCTGCCTTATAGATTTTTGTATTTGTTCACATTATCTTTATTCAGCATTCACTTATTCATGTCCTTCTTTGTCTCTTCATATAGAATGTAAGCTCTTTGGATGTAGGAACAGTTTCTCTTTTGTCTTTGCAATGCCTGGCCACAAAGTAGGAAATTATAAATGCTTACTGATGAGCATATATATATATATATATATATATATACATACATACATAAATATAAACATATATTTATATCTGTAGACAAGTATATATGTAAATATTATACAGAGAGGGTGTGCAAAAATCTTAATGCATTTTCAAGCTTTAATAGCTTACAAATATACCAAAACTTTTGAAATGCCCTGTAAATACATATTCACTCTAGAGTGGTATTTCTTGTCTTCAAAGAAGTCAACTTAAACTTGATTCTAATCCCAAGTAAAGGTTGCTATCCATTTTCTTTGCTTCTGAACTGTTGGATCTTATCTCTAGCATGAACACAGCACCATTACCAAACAGATTCCTAGTCTAGCCTTCATTAGAATTGTGTGGACTTCTCTTGCATGTCTGGTAATTGAACCCAGTAATAGCAATGTCTGCAATGATGTAGAGTAAAACTAACTATATATTGGAAAACTGAAACAAATGATGTCAATCATTTCATTAAATGCATGAACTAGAAGAAAGTATTCTCACACTGAGTTCAAATCCCCTCTCCTTATGCTATGCAACCATGGTTGAGTCTTAATTTTGTTGAACCTCAGTTTCTTCCTCCATAAAATGAGGATAACAATACCTAACGTATCTTCCTTAGAAACTGTCATAAGACTTCAATAACAAATTCAGCCACTTTCAAGTGCTATAGAAATACCAGCTATTATAGGACATTTATTTCTTAAATAATGTTTTTTCCTCAATTACATGGTTTTTTGGTTGTTTTGCTGGGTTTTTTTTTTCATTTTTTTTTAAATTACATGTTAAGACAATTTTTAACATTCATTGTTTTGAGTTCCAAATTCTATCCCTGTCTCCCTCCGAGACAATAAGCATTCTGATATAGCTTAGATGTGTGCAATCTTGTAAAACATTTCCATATTAGTCATTTTGTATGAGAAACTCAAAAGAAAAAGAAAGAAAGAAAAGAAAGTAAAAAAACAGTATGCTTCAGTCTGTAGTAAGACAACATTCGTTTTTTCTCCAGAGGCGGTTAGCGTTTTTCATCATGAGTGCTTTGGGATTATCCTATATCACTGTATTGCTGAGAATTTCTAAGTCATTCACGGTTGTTTGTCATACAATGTTGCTGTTACTTTTGTCATACAATATTGATGTTACTGTGTACAATATTCTCCCAATTCTGCTTACTTCATTTTGTATCAGTTCATGTAAATCCTTCCAGGTTTTTCTGAAATCATCCTACTTGTCATTTCATATAGCACAATAATATTCTATTATAATTATATACCACAATTTATTTAGTTATTCCCCAACTGATGGGTATCCCCTCAATTTCCAATTCTTAGCCATCACAAAAAGAGCTGCTATAAATATTTATTATGACTCTTTTTGTTCCACAAGGACTAGGAATGAGACCAACCCTTCCATGTACAATGTAGATAAAATTAGGAAAGGATGTTGTCTATAGTTTTAAGTTGAAAATATGTTTGGTTTTTTAAAATGAAAATATGTTAATACTAAATATGACTAAATCACAGAATATCAGAGCTAAGAAATCCTGATTCTCACATTTTAATTTTGTAAATAAGGAAACTGTAAATCAGAGGAAGGTAGGGACTTGGCCAAGATGAAACAGTCAGTTGTGAAGCTGGGTCTAGAATCTGGGTCTCCAGAATCAGAGCTGTAGGTTCTTTCTGGATTGCTCCCAAAGAAAGAAGCTTCATTCAATTCAATTCATCAATCTCTTATTAAGCATGCATTATGTGCCAGGTGGTAAGATTTTTTTAAAAAGACAAGTATGAGATAGCTCCTGTCATCAAAATGCTTGCATTCTGCTTGGAGGAGAGAATATTTTGACAGTGAAATAAATGCAAGATAGCTGTGAAATAAATGTGACCATCATTTGGGGTGTTGAGGCTCTACAAATGGGACAATGATGGAAGAAAGATCTCATAGCCGTTAACACTTGAGTTGATACTTGTGGGAATCTAGGAGGAAGGAAGGGAGCAACATCCTAAGGTAGGGGACAGATTGTGCAACTGACAAAAATTATTCCATCTCCATCCAATTATCCACACATAAGGAGATGCCTTGTTAACTATCCCATGGTTACAATCTTTTATTCATTCCAGCTTAATTCTAAAAACATGCTTGCCCCATTCACCCCTTAAGCTCTATGCAAAGTAGCAGCCTCAGAGTCCTGTACCTAGACCTCCATCCTTAGCCCATGAAGTTGGAAGCCTGATTAATTCAGACTGATCAAAATGATTCTTCTCAAAGCTTCAGCAGTGGCAGGTAATTTAAAGGTAGGCTTGTAGCATGTGTCTGTTTCTAATCAATCCCAAGAATGTATTTCACCAAGTCAAACACAGCTACATATTTTTGTAACTTTCCAGTAATTTTCATGTCACAGTTGTCACAAGTTCTCCCTGCTGGACCCATCTAAACATAACTAATTAATCAATCAATCAAACAGGAGAGAAACTCATGCTCGATACTACAATGAGAATTTTTGCTTTCTCAGCCCAATGACTGCCTCGTGGAGGAGTGGGGGGGATGGGGAGCGGTAAGAGACTATGTAGGATGAGAGACTGAAGAGAACCCTCGGGCTAATAGTCTTTGCATTTTGGTGTATGTGCATTGCTGTGGCCAAGCTGGATTTTAAAAAGTCATTTATTTAAGCAAAGGAAGAAAAGAAGGCAGAAGATGGAGAAGAAGTGGATAGGGAGAGGGGAAATGCCTAGAGAAAGCAGGGAAGGAAAGAGATTGGAAAGGACAAGCCCTTTTCTGTTCTGAGTGCTCTGAGTGGGTGGAATGGATCAAAAATACATTTCAATCTGGAGGTGCTTGAACTCCAGATCCCTTCTGAAAGCCTGAAGGGCAACAAGATGATAAATTTGAGAGAGCTCTTTGAACAGGAAGACTGAAAAATGATCAGGCAGATTTATTGCAAAGGAGAACTGACCAGAAACCATTGCAATGAGAGAGAGGAGAGAGCAAGGGGAGAGAGGGGGAAAGGGAGAGAGGGAGAAAGGAGAAAAAGAAGAGGGGGAAGAGGGAGAGGAGGAAAGAGAAGGAGAGAAAAGGGAGAGAGAGAGGGCACTGGAGAGAGAGAGGGAGAGGAAGAGGAGAAAGTGAGAGAGGAGAGGGTGGAGGAAGGGAGAGGGAAGGAGGGAGAGAAAAAGAGAGAGAGAGAGAAAGAGAGAGAGAGAGAGAAACAGAGTCAAAGAGACAAAGAGCTTCATAGAGACACAAAGACAAGTCCTGAAAGAAACAGAAACAGACAGGGAGGAAAAGTGAGATTGAGAGATAAATACAGAGAAAGTCAGAAAGATGGAGAAAGGAAGGGAAGGAGAGAGAGAGAGAAATAGAGTGAAATAAAGATTACAGATGTGGTAGAAAGATGCTACTAGACATGACAATTATATAAAGAATTTTGTGGCAAGTCCAATTGGATGGAAGATGGGTACAAATTTCTGCAGTTCACTTAGCAGCTTAATCATGATCCTGACGAAGTGATGCTTTGAGCCTCACAAGGACCCTGTGTCTTAACAGGCACTATAAGTATTCTTTTTTCTATTTTATAGATAAGGAAACTAAGGCCCAATGGTCAAGGAGCTAGTGTATGTCAAAGGTGAGATTCAAACTCAGATCTTCTTACCTCCAGGTCTAGCACCGGCTGCTTGCTCCACCAAACTGCCTTGCTTCTTGGACTTTCCCTTCTTAGTGACATCACAAGCCTTCTAGTGCTTCAAGGAAAGCATTGGATAAGTAAGTTTCCTGGTAGTGATCTGATAGAGCCCAGTGGCAGAGGTGAGATTTGAACCTTGGTCTTCTCACCTCCACCACTGGGCTCCATCATGACTTTGAGTAAGTCACTACTTCTCTTTGGGTCTCATTTTCCTCATATGCCAAATAAAGGGACTGTACTAGATAACTTCTAAGGCCCCTTTTAGCTCGAAACCCATTATCTAATGGTTTGAATCTGAATCCTGGCTTGGTCACTTACTATACTTGTAACCTTGGATAACCAATAGGCCACAGACCCATCAGTGAGTTGGGGATAGGTGTCTACCCCAGTCATGTAAAGATGTCCCCTGAGGAATGGGCGAATGGGAACAACTTATTGCAATGACCATGAAGGTAGCTGAAGAAGGCTCTGTGGAGGGCTTGGGGCTTGATGAGACATCTAGGATGCCAAGGTCATCTTCTGCATCCCCAGTCATTGCTGGTCATACTGACTTTTGCCTAGCCACTGGGCTAGGCTGTATCTGGAAGAGAGAGTGAGGCTGACTACTATGGGCAACTCTACTTCACTTAAATCCAATTCACATACCGGTCAAGATATCATCCCAGTGATGCCATTGGTCCTCTTTAAAACAGAGGACAAACAACAATGACCCTGGATAATTCATTTTCCTTTTTTGGTCTCATTTTCCTTAGCAGGCCACCCAGTTCCTAAAAAAGAGATGATGGACTCAGGGACTATAATGAGACATAATTTTTAGATACGGCCAATGTAGAAATTTGTTCTGCTTGTCAATGCATAGTTGCTATAACAATTTTGTTTTTCTGGGGGTCTTTTGGGGAGGAGAAAGAGAAAATGGATTTTTGTTTATTAAAAAAATTAAAAATTGTAAATGAAAGCATTAGACCATATGACTTTTCATCTTCCTTCCAGCTCTAACTAAACCTTTGTTTCTGTGGTCTTCCCAAGGGGTTTCAAAATTTCTACTAAGCCTTCTCCCCAGAACTGCATTGTTTAAAATGACTTCAGGCAAGGAGAGAAAGGCAAACTTCCCTTTGAAACTTACAGAGTGGTTTTCCAAATGCAATTTCCTTCTCTCCGATGGAAAACAGAAGTCAACTGTGGTTGCTGGTTGAGATAGGGGAATGAGTGGGAGCAGCAGGAGAGACAAATGTCCTTCTTCATCATAGGGCCATGACACCCGAGAGTGTGGACAGCCAGTTTTGGGTCATGCTAGGAGCAAGGGGATGCTAACTGCAGTCATATCCAAGTTAGAACCCTTCTAAACAAAAACACAGACTTGGGCTTTTGTTTGCTTGCTGATTGCAGGTGACCTTGCCAAATGCAGCCGATAAATTGCTGTAATTGTGGACTGATAAGTCAAGTTGATGGATTTCTGTCACTCTCCCCTTGGTTTTATATATATATATATATATATATATATATATATATAAAATAAAAATGTGCTCACCTTCTGGCATCCTTCCCAAAGAAGGAACATGCATTTTTTCCAACCGCCCCCACCCCTCCCCACTCATCTCTGTTCCATCTTCTGTGCTTTAGACGGAGCTTCTCTGGAATGTCACAAATATGCAGAATGAACAAGTGCTTGTCAGTGGTCCACAAGCGATTATTTGTCTTCCTTTTCCATGCCTTTTAGTATTATTTCACAGCCAGAAGCAACATGAAAGAGTAGCTACAGTGCTAAATTTGGGTTCAGAAGCTGCTTCTTTGGCCTTAGAGTCTCAGGTTTCTCATCTGTAAAATGGGGACAATAATTCTTGTACTCCCTGCCTCACTGGGTGGCTATGAGCCTCCAATGAGATTCAATATGTAAAGCACATTCCAAAATTCTAAAGTGCCATATAAATATCCACCATTTATTTCTGTTCCTATGAGGGTCATAGATTTAGAGCTGCAAGAGACTTTGTGGGTTATCTAGTCTTACCCCTTTCATTTTACAGATGAAGACACTGAGGCTGAGAAGTAGAATCACACAGGTGGTATTCCCTAGAACTGGGGTTTGGGCTCATTTCTACTACATCATACTGGTTTTTCCTTTTTCCTTTTCTTTCTTTCTCTTTTTTCTTTCTTTCTTTCTTCCTTCCTTCCTTCCTTCCTTTCCTTCTTTTCCTTCTTTCCTTCCTTCCCTCCTTCCCTCCTTCCCTCCTTCCCTCCTTCCTTCCCTCCCTCCCTCCTTCCTTCCCTCCTTCCCTCCTTCCTTCCCTCCTTCCTTCCCTCCTTCCTTCCCTCCTTCCCTCCTTCCCTCCTTCCCTCCTTCCCTCCTTCCCTCCTTCTTTCTTTCTTCCTTTCTTTCTTTCTTTCTTTCTTTCTTTCTTTCTTTCTTTCTTTCTTTCTTTCTTTCTTTCTTTCTTTCTTTCTTTCTTTCTTTCCTTCTTTCCTTCTTTCCTTCTTTCCTTCTTTCCTTCTTTCCTTCTTTCCTTCCTTCCTTCCTTCCTTCCTTCCTTCCTTCCTTCCTTCCTTCCTTCCTTCCTTCCTTCCTTCCTTCCTTCCTTCCTTCCTTCCTTCCTTCCTTCCTTCCTTCCTTCCTTCCTTCCTTCCTTCCTTCCTTCCTTCCTTCCTTCTTTCCTTCCTTCCTTCTTTCTTTCCTTCCTTCTTTCTTTCCTTCCTTCTTCCTTTCTTTCTCTTGAAAAATGTTATGGCACAATGGCTAGAGAACCAGCATGGGAGTCAAGACCTAAGTACAAATCTTACCTCTGACACCTTCTGAACTTGTGACCCTGGGCAAGTCACTAAACCTCTTAGTGCTCCAGAAAGTCTTTAAGATCATAAGGGCAGCTATGTTGTGAAGTAGATAGAGCACTAGCCCTGGAGTCAGGAGGACCTGAGTTCAAATCCAGTCTCAAACATTTGACTTTTACTAATGGTGTGACCCTGGGCCAGTCACTTAACCCCTATTGCCTCAAACATCCGGGGTCATCTCCAGTTGTCCTGATGTATATCTTGCCACTGGATCCAGATGGCTCTGGGAGGAGAGACTGAGGCCGGTGACCTTGCACATACCTTCCTCACTTAAATCCAACTCATTGCAAGTCATGACATCACCTCCCGATGTCACGGTCCTCTTCGAGAATGAAGGACAAAAAAAACAAGAAGATTATAAACTGCAGCCACAATGTTCACCTGAATTCCTTTAGGATGGCCCTCATCAGGTGCTCACCACATTAATGAAACCAGAGCTTCATGACAATATCCCTCTACCATGTCAATATCCATTGAAGAAGGATTATATACCATATCCATATTGATCATCAAGCTTTGTGGCATTCGCTTCTGACTTGGAAAACCTCTTTGTGAGTGGAAAAGGGGTGTCTTGCCTTTCCCAGTCTGATAGGATTTGTCTGTCCTTGCTTGAAATCATCTGAAATAAGCAACATAGACACCACTCAACAGGGCTGTATGTATAGACATGATAGGGACAAAGTTACAAATCAATCTATCAATTAACAAGCATTTATTAAGTTCTTTTTTTTTTTTTTTTTTGGTGAGGAAATTGGGGTTAAGTGACTTGCCCAAGGTCACACAGCTAGTGTCAAGTGTCTGAGGTCGGATTTGAACTCAGGTCCTCCTTACTCCAGGGCTGGTGCTCTATCCACTGCGCCACCTAGCTGCCCCTATTAAGTTCTTGCCAGGTGCTGAGGATACATAAACCACAACCGCAACAATGATAAATTAAATAGTTCCTGCCCTCATTCAGCTTCCATTTTATCAGAGAGATGGCTTGTACCCAGATTTCAAATTAATCTCCCCAGCATAGGACTAACCATGTTGCCTCCTAGTCAATAAAGTCCAGTGGCTCCCCATGAAATCCCGTGTTTGGCATTCAGAACCCTTAGTAACCTGGCCCCCTCTTACCTCTCCAGGCTTCTTACACCATCCTCATGCCTATGTATTCAAGGGTCTACTGGCTTTCCTCCAACAAGACACTACATCTTTGACTGTCAGGCACTTTCTCTGGCTGGCCCCCATGCCCAGGATTCCCTCCTTCCTCTCCTCTTCCTCTTGACTTCCCTGGCCTCCTTTAAGTCCCAGCTAAATCCTGCCTTCTTCAAGAAGCCTTTCCTGATCCCCCTTAATGCTAGTGTTTTCCCTCTAATGATTCCATCCAATTTATCCTGTATGTAGCTTGTCTATTCGTAATGGTTTGCATGTTGACTCCCCCATTCAACTATAAGCTTCTTGAGGGCAGGCACAGTTTTGCCCTTTCTTTGTATTCCCAGGGGTTAGTGTGGTACCATAGCACTATGCCTATTTGGTGCTTAATAAAAAATGTTTATTGATTTATTGATTGATGTACAACATGTCATGGGAATATATAATGAGATAATATATAATAGAAAAAAGAGCTGGAAATATCTCCCCTGTGGCTTTTCACATCGTTCTTTACTTCTCGTTCAGAGTGGCCAACTAAAGAAGATTATTCAAGTCTGCCCAGAGAGTCAACTCCCTTAGAACTTCCACCTGACATTGGTTAGTTATTTAAAGGGCTTGTAGAAGGTATCTTTTCTTCAGCCATTTAAAATAAAACCACAGGGGCAGATAGATGGTGCAGTGGATAAAGCACTGGCCTTGGATTCAGGAGGACCTGTGTTCAAATCCAGCCTCAGACACTTGACACTTAATAGCTGTGTGACCCTGGGCAAGTCATTTAACCCTCATTGCCCCCCCAAATAAATAGATAAATAAACAAACAAATAAATAAATAGATAAATGAATGAATGAATAAACAAACAAACAAACAAATAAATGAAATAATAAAAATCACAGGTGCAGGAATTTCCATGGAATTGGCAACCTTCTAAAGTTTTCATATTGACCATATGAGGGTAATTTTTTTAATTGAGAAAAATTCCTCTGAAAATCCAAAGTGTGACTTGAGGGGAATATACTAGTGCTCAGCAAGGAAATGTTCATTAATATTCTTCCTTATATTGGATCAAGTACAGTTATCCTACATCGTGGAGGTTAGGGGCATGGCACCCCCACAATATAGAAAAGCCATGTAAAATTTTGGGGCCCTCTCTTTGTACCAGAAAAGCAGTCTGAATTTTTTTTCTTTTTCTTTCATGGGCTGTTTGAAGTATTAAAAGATAAAATATGTTGATATTATACTATTCTATAATATACCATACTATACTATACAATTGTAATGATTGGAATGATGCCACCTACTGGAGACTTATTATAGGAAAGCTCCACCATGAAGGAAGGTCTTTGAGGGCAGGACCATGCATCTTCTCTTTGGTGTCAGGAAGTGACGTTTGCTGGTGGGAGGAGGAAGGGGGAGCCAGGTGCTCCGCCTCTTTCTTTTTTTCCTGGGGATGCTGGTAGAGAAGGGAGCTAGAAATGTGCTCTCCCTTTAATAGATAGGAATCTAGGCCTTTTCTTCTCTCTTTACTAAATTCTTATTCTCCTTAATAAATGCTTAAAAGTCTAACTCTTGCTAAAGCTTATAATTTATTGGCGACCACTCATTAGATATATTAGACAGTTTAGATAGAATTTTAGCCTTAACACTATACATACATACATACATACATACATACATACATACACACACACACACACACATTTCTGAGTTTCTAAACTTTTTTCTGTGTCCTCTGCTGGACTTTGTGGCTTCCAAAAAACTCCCCCAAAATTCTCATTTAATTTTTTGTGCCAACCCACTCTATGGTGAGACTGCAATGGGGAAAGTCACAATGAGGAAAGGATAACTGTGCTGGCATTTTCTTCAGTGTGGGAACTCTTAGAAATTCATCTATACCTTTGTCTGAGCTTAAGAGAATAGAAGTGATTTTTCTTTGGTCACACAGGTACTAAGTGTCAAAAGATGGTATTTGGTTCCCGGTCTTTCTAGAAAAAGGAAGTAGCTTGGCCTCAGTTCCCACCTCTGTAAAAATGAATGGGCACGGGGGCGGCTAGGTGGCGCAGTGGATAAAGCACCAGTCCTGGATTCAGGAGTACCTGAGTTCAAATCTGGCCTCAGACACTTGACACTTACTTAAAATGAATGGGCATGGGGCAGCTAGGTGGCGCAGTGGATAGTGCACCAGCCCTGGATTCAGGAGGACCTGAGTTCAAATCTAGCCTCAGACACTTAACACTTACTAGCTGTGTGACCCTGGGCAAGTCACTTAACCCCAATTGCCTCACCAAAAATAAACAAACAAACAAACAAATAAATAAATAAATGAAGGGCTTCCATAGGTGATTTCTAATTAAGCAACAAGAATTTATTAAGTCCCTCCCATGTTCTAAGTGTGGAAGGTGCCAGGATTACAAGAACAAAAGAATCTATGCCAGGCCTTAAGGAGCTTACATCCAACCAAAGGAGACAATGTGTACATTTTAATTTTTTTATTATTTATTGTTAACATTTACTTTATTATTTTTAATATTTTTTTTTTCAGGGCAATGGGGGTTAAGTGACTTGTCCAGGGTCACACAGCTAGTAAGTGTCAAGTGTCTGAGGTCAGATTTGAACTGAGGTACTCCTGAATCTAGGGCCAGTGCTTTATCCACTGTACCACCTAGCTGCCCCCAACATTCACTTTTTAAAATTTTGAGTTCCCAATTCTCTCCCTCCCTCCAGGCTCTCTCCTACCCATAGAGAAGGCAAGCAATATATATTAGTTATGTAACAGCTTGTACATATAAAAGCATATACAAGCATATATATATATATGCGTATATATATATATATATATATATATGTATGTATGTATAAATCAATCCACAAACATTTATTAAGGGCCTACCATGTGCAGGGCCCTGTAATAAAGCACTATGCTAGGCTCTGAAAATACAAAGATATAGTCTCTGCTCTCAAGGTGCACATTGCAGAGACAATAGATGGAGAAAGAACAGGGATTAGACTTGGAATTTCCTTGAAAATAGAGAGAATTACATGGTATATCTCTTGGTATAGAGAACTCCTGAGTGAGAAAACTCCCTCTCACCAATTCACATCAGCAACTTCTTTGGTATCTAATAGTCTCTGAGATTTGCCTATAGCTCTCAGAGGATTAGAGATTTGGCCAGAGTCACACATCCAGTTTGTGTCAGAGGTTATATCCGAACCTTGGTCTTTCTGGCTTTGAGGCTAATTCTCCATTCTGCTATACTCTCTTTCAATACTTGCATATTTAAATATATGCAAAAAAGGTCCTTTCCTACTTGTACATCTGTAATTCTATGATTATAATTCAGCAAGTTTCTTGTAACTCAGCCATTCCAAAAGGACACAACAGTCTATAACCATGGGGGTTGTTTCTGTCTCCTATAACCAGGGTTATAAAGGACTTCCATTGTATTTTTGAGTTCTAAGCCAAATCTTGCTTTGTGTTTCTAGGATATCTGTGGTCTTCCTTATTAAACAGGATTGCAACAATTTCTGCTATTCATCTGGTTCAATAAATGAGAAAAGCAGCTCCCAGGTGAGAAAGGCCTCCTATTCAATCTGTTTAAGGATCCCTGAAGGAAGGAATTGTCTTTGGAAGTCTCTGCCTCAGAGTTCAGGGAATAATGGCCCCACTCAACACTCCAACTCATCGGTCAATGCTCTTTCCTCAGGAGCTTCAGCATCTGTGACTCCAGTCAATGATTTGCCCACTTTCTAAAGAGATAGCTTGATCATCAAAGGATAATTTCATTGGTCTTTTCATGGGTATACTGTGTGGTTCTCACCAAGCTTTTAATACAATCATGAAAAGTGACTACAATTATGATAGAACAGTAGTAGATTTAGCAGACATGGGAGATGATGGAGCTGATTCCCACAGGAGACAATGCATTTGAGGAAAGAATTAGGAAGCCTTATGTTGGGGCCCCTAACTGGCACATTTCACATACCATACATTGCAATTCATGAACCACACAGATCCAGCCATAAAATAGCTTTGTAAGTTGTTTCTAAAGACTGTGTACTAAAACACCTTTTAAAATGCTTGCCTTAATTTTTTCTCTTCACATCGTAATTCATTGTTGGCCTTTTCTACAATGAATTGTTGGAATTAACCAATAAATCAGCAGGAAAAGGCATGCCAATTTCTTTCCTACTTGATAAATTACAGTGTGGCATGGCATGGGGTATATTATTTTATTTTATTTTTTTGTAGTTTGCTTCATAGGAAATGCTCAGAACCAGGAGTATCTATAATATATGTATTTTAGTGGGTGATATTAATGTAATAGTTATATATTATCACAATTAGTTGTTGAAAACATGCTTTGCTTTTAGGCACTGATAACGGGCAAATGATGTAATTCCTGATTTGTCAGTATAGCTGGGACATGAGATTTCTCCATTAGAGTGTTACTCCAACCGCTCATTGTGACATGGAGGTGACATTCAGAGACTATGCCAGAAGAGGACTAGTTGTCCTAATAAGGAGGTCCTAATAATCTAGGAGGCTTCAAATATAGGTCCACTAGTGACCCATGCTTCCATTGTTAGCTAACTGTAGGAGGGCTCATCACCAGGCTGTCTGAAGGGAGAGGGGGCATTTTTCAGTTAATGCAAGGATGGTCTACTGAAGTATAGAGGGCTATATATATATACCTATGACAGAATAAGAAGTACTCACACTGGTGAAATCATTGGTCCCAAGGAATAACAAACTACTTTTTTTTTTTTTGTGACGCAATTGGGGTTGTGACTTGCCCAGGGTCACACAGCTATTAAGTGTTAAGTGTCTGAGGCTGGATTTGAACTCGGGTCCTCCTGAATCCAGGGCCGGTGCTCTATCCACTGCGCCACCTAGCTGCCCCCAAACTACATTTTTAAAAATTCTAAGATCCAGCTTAGGTTTCTTGGCATTTTCTTCCTAATTTTTCACCAAACATTACATTTCTGCTTTGGTCAGACCAAAGCTATAATGTCATGTTGAATTCTGGGCTCTACAGTGGATGATGGCAAGCTGGAGGACATTCAGAAAAGGGTGGGCCAGGATGGTGAAGGTTTTGAGACAATGAAATATAAAAATCAGAATCATGAACTTGGGATGAGTAGGCTACAGAAGAGAAGGCTTAGGGAAGACAAGATAGATGTTTACAAGCAGTGCTTGTAAAGGATCTCATGTGGGAGAGGGAGTAGATTTGTCTTGCTTGGCTACAGGGAGGAAGAACTAGGTGCAATGGATGGAAATTACAGAGATACAGAGTTAGGATTTATCTAAGGAAAAGAATGGTCATCAAAAAGTAGAATAGACTGTTTGTGGAGAGAAGGGGACAGAAATCACAGAGGGAGAATATGTTCAGAGAAGGACATCAGTCAGGGGAAGGAAAATAGTCCAGAGAAGGAATGGTTAGAGAACCAGGAAGCATCACCACTAGGAATTTTTACACATAGGGAAGTGGAGAGGGGGTTGCATATAACTGGGGTGGGGATATGGAGAGGGGATACATGTCCTAGATGGATATGATGGATGACATATAAATTTTGGCATCTTGAGTCAAAGCCCTACTCCCCCTCCTTAGTTGTATAACCAAGATAGAGTATTGTCAAAGAAACAAAGGGGGCTGAGGCAAGAATAAATCTTGCCCTTTATGACACAGTTCCTGAAGTCCCATGGTGTCTAGGATAAGAAGACCTGAAACAGGCTATTCTAAAAGAGTGTCTTATCTGTACCAGAGAGCTGCAATTTAACGGCAGGGTCAATTTTTATAAACAATCAAGCCTTGTGACCTTTTCATCTTTCTTTACCAAGAGTAGATTTACTTGAACTGGAGAGACCACAGTGGAGTTAACCCTTGGTTAGCCACATGGGCATTTATCATCATTGTAAATTATCCCTACTTCCTTAGTTGACTTTGTCTAGTTCAAAGCTTCTTAAACTATGGATCCAGATCCCATATGGAGTCGTGTAGTTCAATGTGGGGTTTGCAAAACATTTGGCAACAGTAAAAAGTTATGTATACTTATTTTTTATACCTATATGTCTGGGATCTGTAAAAATATCCCAGGCAAAAAGGGGTCACGAGTGGAAAAAGTTTAAGAAGCCCTGCTCTAAGCCCATCTGATTGCTTACTGCCTGCTGGGGAAGAGGGAAAGGGAGGGAAGAAGGGATAGAGTTTGGAACTCAAAACTTTAAATAAAAATTTTCATTATTAAAAAAAAACCTGATCTAGTTTGTCAGATTTCCAAGCATCCCTTTTCTGCCCGCTATGACTCTACCAGGATTGATTCCCTTGTCTCAATCTAGATGTCTGGTACATCTCTGGTACAATGTCTAGTAGAGGGAGCAGTAAATACATTAGGAAGATTTGAGTTTAATCCTGCCTCAAATACTTACTAGCTGTGTGACCTTGTACAAGTCACTTAAATCTCTCTTAGCCTCAGTTCCTTCATCGGTAAATTGGGAACAATAATAGAACCGACCTGTCCAGTTTGTTTGTGAGGATCAAATGAGATGATGTATGTATATCATGTTGCTATCTTCAAATCTCTATATAAATGTGTCACTATTATTGATTGATTGGTCGGGCCTCAGTTTCCTCATTTGTAAAATGAGAAAACTCGACCAGAAAATTTTCAAAGACCCTGTAGCCACAATATGCTCTGAATCTATGTGAAAGAAACAATAATATGATTATCATTATTATTTTGTAGAAGTAAATTTGACTTTGTTCAAAAATGATGTGACAGGTTAGGCTAGCATCATAGATGGAAGATGGAGGTAGGGTACATGCACTCATCATAGATTGTAAAAGCCAGACCTTAGCAATGATGTAGTTCAATCATTATGGTGGCTAATAAGAATCACAGGGAGGAAGCTGTGCCAAGGAACAGACCAATCCCCTCCTCAAATCTTGGTGTCTCCCTTGGAACCTCTTCAGGCCACTCCCCAGAAACCCAGGACTCCATTTCTCAATTGTGGGAATCACTGCCCCAGAGATGAATTTGCTCTAACTCTATGTCTGGCCCCCGTTAAATGATCATTTCCACCTGCCAAGTTTGGCAGCTATCAACGAGTTAATCTTAATAAGTCACACCTGTGAGGCTTAATTAATGTTTATAAAATTCCTCTGGATATCTGGATAAAAGGAGCTAAATGCTTAAATTGGAAAGTGTAACTATTATTATTGTGGTTTTTTTTTTTAATTGAACCCAAGCCCCAATAAGAAAGCATTGATGGCTGTGAGGCTTTGAGATTCATTAATTTCCGCCAACTCTTTGGAGGACTTTTGGAGACTTTGCAAATGATCCTGGGAACACCTCATTTCAATTCCTGTACAGTACATTATCTTTACTCATTAAAAAATTATCACAATGATGGATTCTGCTTAATTTAAATTGACTTCTTTGTGGGGGAAAAAGCAATTAAAGTTAAGAATATTTAAAAGGACTCTTAGGTGGGGGGGAAAGTATTGCAGGGGGTGGGAAATAAAACGGCACCTTGAAGACTACCCAGTGCGTGGCTCATGCCTCCTGTGGAGACAATTCGATTGACCCCTTTGGGAAAGCCTTCTGGGCTAAGTACGTGGTACCTGGAAAAGGCACTTTGTACACCATTAGAAAATCACCCAGCCTCCCCATACATGTCAGCAAGAGTGAGGTCAGAGGGCAGCAGAGACTGGGCATACTGGAAAGCCTGACTGGGGCATTGGGGATTTCTGAAATTGCCCATCCCCTGGGGTCTGTGTTACTGTATCATGTCCTTTCCCAGCTGTGATCTAAATGCAACACGAAATATGTCTCTGTCCTGAGAACGGGACCATTTATTTCTCTCCCTCAGGTTTCTAGACATTATACTGGAGAAGTTAAGGTGTCTATTCTCCAAGGCCATCGATTTCTGCCACCAATGACTAGCAGCACCCCAATAGATGAACATCAATTAGTTCTCATAAAGGGATATCTCCTGGCATCAAGAAGACTTGGATTTGAATGCTACCTCTGATCCTTACTAGCAATGTGACCCTAAGCAAGTCATTTCATTTTTTCTGAACCTCAGTTTCCTTATCTATAAAATGGGGATAATGATAGCTGTAGTAACTGTCTCACCAAGGCTGTTATGTGATACATGTAAGATAATTCACACAAAGGGCTTTGGAAACTTTAAAGACCTAATTAAATGACATTTATTATTTATTATCAACCATTAATATTAATTATATGATATATAATAATTATTTATTATTAATACATGGACATGTCTATGCAGGATTCAAGCTATACAGGATTCTGAGAGAGTGTGTCATTATTTCCTCAAGCTTTGGGTGAATCTTATTTGTTTTATTTGGCTTAAAAAGAAAACTTGCTGGTTCCCAGTTTGACTGGGTAGGAATAAGAAAGGATTTGAACCTAGCTCTTCCTAATTCTTTTTTTTTTTTTTGGCGAGGCAAATGGGGTTAAGTGACTTGCCCAGGGTCACACAGCTAGTAAGTGTCAAGTGTCTGGGGTCAGATTTTAACTCAGGTTCTCCTGAATCCAGGGCTGGTGCTCTATCCACTGCACCACCTAGCTGCCCCTCTTCCTAATTCTGATACCACTTCTCTATTCTCTAGGAGTTCTTTATCAAGGAAATCATCACATGTCCATTCTCTATCCCCTGTCAATATTGCTACAACCCTTTAAATTTCACATTTCTGTTAAATTTAACAAACACTAAGCAATAGGGCACAGGATATGAAATCAAGAAGACCTTGTGTTTGAATCTTGTCTCTGACAATTACTAGTTGTGTGACCTTGGATGTTTAAATAGAAATATTAGAAAAAGTTGCTTACCTTCTCTCAGGCTCAGTTTCTATATCTGTAAAACAGGGATAATCATGGCTCCTACCTCACAGAGTAATTGGGAAGGCCCAATAAGATAGTACATAAAGTACTTTACAAACCTGAAAGCATTTCATAAATCTGAGTTACTATTACTGACTACTGCTCCCACTTGGGACTACTGTTATTATTACCTTTAGTATTAGTCCAACTCTCTTATTTTACAAATGGGGAAACTGAGGCATTTTAGTGACCACAAGCCCAACACTCCCCAACGTCATCCTTATTTCAAAACCATATTTTGCTCATCAATACCCTTTGAGGTAGGCAGTACAAGGATAATTATCTCTGCTTTGGAGGTGAAGAATCTGAGGTTCAGATAGGGAAAATGTCTTGATCTGGTTCCCAAAGCCAAGTCTTCCAATTGCACATATGTCCTCCATGCTTTCCAGAGCCTCTAAGCTAATCTAGGCATTGGATTATTTTTTTTTATCATAAAAGTATTTTATTATTTTCCAGTTATATGTAAAGATAGTTTTCAACATTTATTTTTATAAAGATTTTTAGTTTCAAATTTTCTGCCCTCCCTCCCTTTCTTCCCCCCTCTCCAAGACAGAAAGCAATCTGATATAGGTTATGTATGTACAATCACATTAAATATATTTCTGCATTAGTCTTGTGAAAGAAGAATTGGAACAAGAGGGGGAAACCTCAAAAAAGAAAAATAAAACATCAAAAAAAGTAGAAACAGTATGTTTCAATCTGCATTCAGAATCCACAGTTGTTTTTTCTAGATGTGGAAAGCATTTTCCATCATGAGTCCTTTGGAATTGTCTTGGATCATTGTATTGCTGAGAAGAGTTAAGTCAATCACAGTTAATCGTCACAGGATGTTGTTGATACTGTGTACAATGTTCTGGTTCTGCTCACTTCACTCAGCATCAGTCCACTTAAGTCTTTCCAGGTTTTTCTGAAATCTGCCTGTTCATGATTTCTTTCTTGGGGAGGGGGAGGGGGCAGGAATGAGGGTTAAGTGACTTGCCCAGGGTCACACAGCTAATAAGTGTCAAGTGTCTGAGGTCAGATTTGAACTCGGGTCCTCCTGAATTCAGGGCTGGTGCTTTATCCACTGTGCCACCTAGCTGCCCTGCCCCTGCCCTGCCCCTGCCCTGCTCATCATTTCTTATAGCACAATAGTATTCCATTACATTAATATACCACAACTTGTTCAGGCATTCCCTAATAGATGGGCATTCCATCAGTTTCCAATTCTTTGCCACCACAAAGAGAGCTGCTATAAATATTTTTGTACATGTGGGTCCTTTTCCCTTTTATATGATCTCTGTGGGATACAGACCTAGTGGTGGTATTACTGGATCAAAGGGTATGCACAGTCCCACAACCCTTTGGGCATAGTTCCAAATTGCTCTCCAGAATGGTTGGCTCAGTTCACAACTCCACCAACAATATATTAGTGTTCCAATTTTTCCATAGCATCTCCAATATTTATTATTTTCCTTTTTTTGTCATATTAGCCAATCTGATAGGTGTGAGGTGGTATGTCAGAGTTGTTTGTTTGGTTTTTGGTGGGGCAATGAGGGTTAAGTGACTTGCCCAGGGTCACACAGCTAGTAAGTGTCAAGTGTCTGAGGACGGATTTGAACTCAGGTCCTCCTGAATCCAGGGCCATTGCTTTATCCACTGCACCACCTAGCTGCCCCATCAGAGTTGTTTTAATTTGCATTTCTCTAATCAATAGTAGTTTAGAGCATTTTTTCATATGGAAATAGTTAGCTTTGATTTCTTTATCTGAAAACTGCCTGTTTATATCCTTTGACCATTTCTCAATTGGGGAATGATTTGTATTCTTATAAATTTGACTTAGTTCCCTACATATATATATATATATATATATATATATATATATATATATATATATATATATATATATATATTTTTTTTTTTTTTTTTTTTGCACTGTGCCACCTAGTTGCCCCCTACATATTTTTGAAATGAAGCCTTTATCAGAAACATTGGCTGTAAAAATTGTTTCCAAGTTTTCTGCTTTCCTTCTAATTTTGACTGCATTACTTCTCTTTGTACAAAACCCTTTTTAATTTAATGTAATAATAATCATCCATTTTGCAATTTTGTAATATTCTCTATCTCTTGTTTGGTCATTAATTCTTCTCCTCTGCATAGACCTGAGAGATAAACCATTCTTTCCTCTTCCAATTTACCTATGGTATCACCCTTTATGTCTAAATCATGTACCCATTTTGACCTTATTTTGGTATATGGTGTAAGATGTTGGTTTATGCCTAGTTTCTGCCATACTATCTTCCAGTTATCCCAGCAGTTTTTGTCAAATACTGAGTTCTTATCCCAGAAGTTGGAGTCCTTGGGTTTATCCAACAGTAGATTACTATAGTCATTTACTACTGTGTCTCCTGTGCCTAGCCTATTCCACTGATCTACCACTCTCTTTCTATTTCTCTTTTTCTTCCCTACCTTCCATTCTTTCTCTTTTCTTTCTTTCCTGACCTGTAGTTTCTACTTTATTGATTTTTTAAACTTTATTGATTTTTTAATTAACAAGCATTTATTGTCTCCCCCTCCCTCATTTCTCCACTACCCCACTTCAATAATAATAGTAATGATAATAAATAACCACTGTAATATATTCAGAATGAAACAAAACAAATTCTCACATGCATCATGACCAAAAATGTATGTTTCATTCTGTGTATTCAATCCATCACCTCTCTGCCCAAAGGAATATAACTTTTGATCACTGAAAGCTCAGAAAATATCTTGGGGTTTATTTATAGGCTAAATTTCCTTTTTAAGGACCATGTCTTAAACCCAGATGACTCTGGCTCTCATTGATTGGCCAACAATAGATTTCAGCTCAAGCCTCATTTGATTATTGTTTGAGCTCTAATGACAGAATGAGTGTAAATAGCAATTGTTTCTGTTTTGGCCAGAAACCCTGAAGATTTTCCTCTCCCAGATTGATTTTTTTTTTTGACTAGGTAAAAGAGGCCATCTTTTGCCTCATTTCTTACCTAACCTTTAAATACTGAATGGGTGTTGCCTCAAGCAAACTGAGACCTGGGAAAGTCCTTAGTTTAAAAAGGTCAAGGCCTCCCCCTGCAGCAGGGCCATCTCCAGTCATCCTGATTTATGTTTTGCCAGTGAATCCAGATGGCTCCAGAGGAGAGAGTGGAGTTGGTGCCTTTAAACAGCAATGCCTCAATTAAATCCAATTCAATTGGAAGTCATGATATCACCTTTCTGATGTCCTGGTCCTCTTTGGGAATGAAGGACAAACAACAGCAATCCCTCTCAGGAGGTTTATCATTGGGCTACTGGAATTAAGGTCATTCATTACACTGGTTGGAATTCTCACATCTTTTTCTTTTGTTCCTGATTTGTGATTTCATCAATAAGGGGGACCTTCCAGGGGATGAAATTCCCTCCATTGAAGCAAATCATCATCTTTTCAATGACATATGGGCTTGGGAAGTTTCTGTGGCTACTGAGAAGTCACACAACTCCCCCACAGTCATACGACATTGTCATACAGGTCACACAGGTGGAGGCAAGACCTTAGCCCAGTTGTCTCTGACTCAAAGGCTTACCCTATCCATTTTCTGACATTTACCTATTTTTTTGGAGACAGTTAGGATTAAGTGACTTGCCCAAGGTCACACAGCTAATAAGTGTCAAGTGTCTGAGGCAGGATTTGAACTCAGGTCCTCCTGAATCCAAGGCTGGTGCTTTATCCACTGTGCCACCTAGCTGCCCTCCCATTTCCTTTCTATTGAGAGGCATCCTGGGAGAGTAGATAAAGTGCTAAGCCTTTAGTCAGGAAGACTTGGGCTCACTTCCCACCTCAGATACTCTTTAACCATGAAAGTCAGAGCTAGTGACAACTTCTCAGAGCCTCAGTTTCCCCATCTGTCAAATAATAATAGCTCCTACCTTCCTATAAGGATAATGAGACAATATAAGTAAACCACTCTGCAAATCTTGGAGTGCTATATAAACACAAACTCACTATTATCAAGGAGGAAGAAAGAAGCTTGCTAAGCCTAGTTAACAGTCATAAGCAAGAATTCTTGAGCTGCCTGGAGGATGAAGCCCCACAAACTCATCTGAAGCATCACTCTGTCAGAGCTATTCCAAGGCCAACAATAGATGTGCTAATTATAAAGGATGCCATACCTATTTATAAAAGCACTTACAAAGTTCTCTAAAAGACAAGGGTCTCCACTTTTCCACCAGTCAGCACTTACTATGTGTCCCAAGGGAGCTAAGCTGTGTTTCTTTCAAATCTGCCCCTTCACTAATCCCCCTGGCCTCTCTGAGAGCCCAGAGATGGCCAACCTTTTTTGTTGGTTATTAAAGGAGGCAATTTAGAGGCTCCTGAGCTCAGGGTTTACAGACATCTTCTAAGCATGCCTATTCTTGCCTTCCTGCATTTGTGTTTTGCCAGGTACATATAGTTTCCTAGTTGAGAAGTCCAGTTCAATTCAGCAAACATTTATTCAGCTCATAAAAGGTCAACTGCTAGGTACTGGGATGCAAAGATGAAAAAAGGCCTGCTTTTTGTCATTAAGGAGCTAATAATCTAATTCTAAGGTACTTCTGAGGCAGGATAAGATAAGTGCATGAATGGTCAAAGGACATGAATAAAAGATTGGAAATTTCAAGCTGGGAGGAACTTAGAGGTAAAGGAGTACAAATCTCTCATTTTACAGTTGGAGAAACTGAGGCTCAAGAGAGACTGGTATCACATATGATGACTAAAGTGAGCAGAACCAGGAGAACATTGTACATAGAAACAGCAACATTGTATAATGATCAGCTGTGACAGACTTAGGTCTTCTCAGCAATGCAATGATCCAAGACAATTCCAAAGGCCTCATGATGGAAAATGCTCTCCACATACAGGAAAAAAACAACAACCCTGTGGAATCTGAATGTAGATTTTTTTTTAAGTGAGGCAATTGGGGTTAAGTGACTTGCCCAGGGTCACACAGCTGGTAAGTGTTAAGTGTCTGAGGTCGGATTTGAACTCAGGTACTTCTGACTCCAGGGCCGGTGCTTTATCCGCTATGCCACCTAGCTGCCCCCTGAATGCAGATTGAACCATACTATTTTTACTTTTTTTTCTTGAGGTTTTTCCCTTTTGTTCTGGTTCTTCTTTCACAACATAATTAGTGTTGAAATATGTTTAATGTGATAACCTATATCAGATTGTTTGCTGTCTTGGGCAGGGGGGAGGGAAGGGAAGTGAGGGAGAAAAAAATGGAACTCAAAATTTTATAAAAATAAATGTTGAAAATTATTTTTATATGTAACTGGAAAAAATACTATTAAGTTTTGGGGAAAAAAGAAATGGCATCACATAAATAGTTGTAATAAAACATTTCCACCCATAAATTTGAGGCATACTCTCCCTCAAACACACATGTCAGTGGGAAGAGTGGGCATATGCATAAAGTATACCAGTAGACAGATACACATATAGGAAAGAGACATGGCCAAAGTAACTTACACCTCTGGCATCTAGGACCTAGATGATCTTTCTCTTCCCATGGTGTTCTCATGCTGCTATTCCAGGGTACATTGGTATATCTACTGGACAGGTCATTCCACTGAGGTCTCTGGGCATGCTCTGCTCCATGGCAAAGCTTCTCTCCATAGTGGGACTATTTGGTCCTGCTCTCTGTTAGGTACATTGGTCTCCTCCCAGGCAATTCATTCCACTACAGGGTGCTATTGCTATTGGAGTTGAGGAGAAAGAAATACACTGCCCCCCCACCCCCCCCCCACCCCAAACTCTGAAAAGTGTATAAGTGTTGGTTGGTTTGATAGAATTCTAGTTGGCTATTAAACTGATCAGAATTCTTAAATCTTTCAATTTTCTTTATAATGTTGTTATTGTACAAATTATTTTCCTGGTTCTCTTCACTTTCTCTATATGTATCAGTTCATAAAGGTCTTCCTAGGTTTCTCCGAAACTATTTTGTTGTATCTTATGGTACAGTAATATTCTATTACATTTATATAATTACCAAGATTCAAATTAAATAAACTCTAAGATTCTACCTCATATCTGTCAGATCAACAAAGGTC
The DNA here is from genome assembly GCF_019393635.1 of Dromiciops gliroides. Taxonomy (NCBI): domain Eukaryota; kingdom Metazoa; phylum Chordata; class Mammalia; order Microbiotheria; family Microbiotheriidae; genus Dromiciops; species Dromiciops gliroides. The sequence goes on from NC_057866.1 coordinate 40,113,110, forward strand.
ACTTAGAAGAAAAATGACAAAAGATGGAAAGGCTGAGAGAAAACAGGCATGTGAATGAACTGTTGGTGGAGCTGCCAATTTGTACAGTTGTTGTGGAGTCTACCACACTGGGAGAGGAAGGGTTAATCTTTTTTAAGTACTCAGGACTCATTTAGTCAGCAGGACACAGGATTTGGAGTGAAGAAGACTTTGGTACAAATTCTGCCTCAAGCACTTAATAGCTGTAGGCAAATGAACTCATCTTTTTTGTGCTTCAGGGTTTTTTTAAATTTTAAAATGGGGGGGGGGGGCTTGGATTTAGTGGTTTCTAAGGTACTCTCCAGTTCTAAATCTATGATTCTATCTATAGAACCTAGTCTGGTACGTAAGGTAGGTAGGTGTCCAAACAGATTAACTTCTGTTTTAATAACAAAACCAACATAATAACTGTAAAGCAATAAAACAGATTTTCTCATGTCTCTGGAAAATTGGATCAGAAACTATTTCCAAATAATTGGGGAAAGGGGACTAAGAGGAAATCTAAAAATATTTTGGACATCAGCAATATCTTCAGAACAAGCGTCCCATTTCCCAAAGGAATTACAATGAAGCACACATTATGTTTGGTTGTATGAAGAAATGACTCCTGGTGGTAGGCACGGCTTTCTATAACTAAACTCCAAAGTCACTGCTCTGGAAGTATTCTTCTTTCTCTTTCCCATTAGCCTAACACCAATCTAGGTAGAGTGCCAACAAGTCTTAATTCTATGTATTCAACTAAGATAAGGTCTGTACTGTGGAAGAGGCAGCATAGGGTAAGAGAAGGAGCCCAGGATCTGGAGTCAAAGGAACACAGATCATTGACTTTTCACTGGCTGTGTCTTCCACATCTGAAATGCCCTAATCCCTTACTACTGTCTCCCAGTTTCCTTAAAATCCTACCCCCTGCAGGAAGCCTTTCCTGTTCAATCTCCTTCTTTGCCACTCTCAATTACTAGTGTCTTCCCTCAGATAATGCTTTCCATTCACACTGTATCTATCTTGCATATGCATAGTTATTTACATGTTGTCTGTCTCTCCCATTGAAATATGACCTTCTTGAGGGCAGGACTATTGTTTTTGCCCTTCTTTCTGCAATGTTGTCTACTCTGGTCCTCTCTCCCAGAGCCAAGATGCTACATAGCCTCTCAAGAGAATATGGTACCCTGAGGAGTTGAGGGGTGATCTCGTTTCAATTGCCATCATCTTGGGCCCCTAGCAGCTATGTTTCCCCATTTGTTAGGGGTTTGGTTACCAGCATCCCAGTTCCCTTTAACTACTTATCATATACTGGCCCTTACAAATGGATTTTTTCTTTTATTTTCTTTCCTTTTCTTTTTTTCTTTTTTACAAATGGATTTTTACTTTAAAAATGTAGGAGGGGACAAATTTCCCCAAAGATTTCCAAACCATACCTTCCACTATACCATCTTCATCTCTAGGGGAATGGGCTCAACATTCAATTCAGTTCCTACATAGCACTGGTCCCATCAAGGTCCCATCAAGAAGCATCTTGACTTCTGCGTGGTCTTTCCCTAGACAAAGAGCTCTCCTAGATATAATGAAGCAAAGAAATGACCTGATTCAATCTTTTGTGAAGTTGTGGTACACAACTAATAGTAAAATTCTCTTCCCAATCCATCCACTGAGTAGGCCAACTAGAACTGGTTACAGAAGGTCTTTTCATGTTTCACAGTCTCTCCAAGTTTACTTTCCTTAAATTCCATCACAGTTTTCCCCAAAACCATCTTCCAATTTTCTCCATGGGGTGAGGTTATAATAGCAGAGTAAGCAGTGCCTGTACTGGATTTCCTCCCCCATTAAATTTTTATGCTTGTCTTCGTGATTAGCGCATAGTAAGTACGTAATAAATGCTTGTTGACTGACTGACTGATTTTGACTCTCTGGACCCTAATTTCCTCACCTATAAAAATAGTGAGTTGGTCTGGTTGGTCCCTCCCAGCTCTCAGCCAAGGTCCTATGGATGAAAAGAAAGTAAGATGAGATAAGGTGCAGTGTTTAAGATGGGAGATTTTATATAGACATAAACAAATTCCACTTGGTTGATCAAATGTCTTCAGAGACAAAACAACATAGTGGAAAAGGCATGGGTTTGGAAGTCAGAGGACTTGAGTTTTTTATACTGCATCTGTTATGACTAAAATCTAATGTGTGTGTCCTTACCTCCCCCGCCCCCCACCCCAGTGTGGGGGGAGAACTAGCTAAGGTTTACTTATTAATTCAGCAACAGTTTAGGCTTTTAAGCATTTATTAAAGTATATTAGAAGTTGATAAAGAGAGAGAGAGAGAGAGAGAGCACATGTATCTATCTGAAAGATACATGAAAAGCCCTAACTCAGATCTATGTGGGAGAGAGAGAAAAAACTTGCTTTCACCTAGTCGCTCACACTTCCCAAGTAAGAGAGAGAGAGTGTCTCATCCAGTTCCCCCAGAAGCCCTCTGTGGAACAGGAAGCAGAATGGCCCCCATATACAGCTCCAAGCTAATTAGCTGGTAGCATTCAAGTCCAATGATTGACATGACATACAGGCAGTCCATGAACTTCCAGGGATTCCAGGGTGACCTTAGAAACCTTAGAAAGGTCTTCTCATGCTTTCTCAACAGGGAGTGGTGCCCTGGTTCTCACACATCACCCTACCTCTCTGGGTCACAACCCAGTTCTGTTATTTGTAAGTCAACTAGCATTTATTAGGTGCCTACTACTTCCTAGGCATTATGCTATGTTTTGGGGGTACACAGTTAAAAAAATATAAACAGAGAACAGTCCCTGCTCTCTACAAGTTCACAGTCCAGTGGGGAAGACAACATGGAAACAACTATGTATGAACAAAATATAGATGGAATAAAAAATAAGGGGCATTGGGGTATTCAGGGAGGACTAGCATTTCTGGTGTAAGGGCTTGATGAGTCCTTTTCAGGGCTGCTCATTCACCTTTGGTGCCTATCTGTCTCCCAATTTTCACCTGTGGCTCTATGAAGCTGTACCATGCACAATGGCCACACCCAGTAAAATTGTCTCAGCAGTTTGAGATCTAGAACCAGATTGAGGGTAACCAACAGATTTTAAACCTGTTGGTGAGCTAGGGAGGTATCTACCCCAAGCATGTTAAGACTTTCCCCAGTGGAATGGGTAGATGAGAACAATTTGTTCCAACAGCCAGGAAGACAGCTGAAGCAGGTACTATGGAACTCTTAGAGCTTGATCAGACATCAAAGATGACAAGGCCATCCACTGCATCCTGGCTCTTTACCAGTTGTCTTGACTTTTGTCCTGCCACTGGACTTCTATGACTTTGTGCATCTCTGCCTCACTTAAATCTAGTTCATGCACAAGTCAAGACATCATCCCATGATGTCATTGATCTTCTTTGGAAATGAAGGATGAACAACATGGAACAAATTGGAGACATTTTTATTTATTTGTTTGTTTGTTCGTTTATTCATTTATTCATTCATTCATTCATTCATTCATTCATTCATTTATTTATTTATTTTCCGGGGCAAGAGGGTTAAGAGGGTCACACAGCTAGTAAGTGTCAAGTGTCTGAAGCCAGATTTGAACTCAGGTCCTCCTGAATCCAGGGCCGGTGCTTTATCCACTGGGCCACCTAGCTGCCCTTAAGTCCCCTTTTTAACTCTCAGTTTTCTCATCACTAAAATGAAAGAGTTGGACGGGATTACCATTAAGGTCCTTTCCAGCTCTAAATCTATGATCTATGTTTTATGCTATCTGCCTTTGTCCTTCTCCTTCTTTAACTATTCCCTGTCCCTTTAATCTACCCAGCCTACCAAGGGAGAAGAGTAGGAACAACTCACCTCCTCATCCCCTGTACTCCCATTTGTTAAAAAAAAAAAATGATGATGATTTAAAAGCTTTCAGGCCAATAGCAAATTCTTTTATATGGATGAAAAAATCCACCTAGAAGCTAATCATTCTTTTCTGGATTAGCTCAAGGGATTCATTGCCCATCTGCTCACTCATCCTACCCAGGATAATCAGTATTTTTCACCCATGTTAGAAATGGAAATTAATCCAGGTCTTCCTGACTCCAAACCCAGTCCTCTACCCACAATGCCAGGTTGCCTCTGAGGAGGGGATATAAAGAACAAGAATTGGAGAAAAGTCATTTCCCCCTCAGGCTGTGTAAATTCTAGTATATTTGTTGGTTTGGTTTTTTTTAATTAGGCTCATTCAATTCAATTCAGATTTTTTTAAAAAGATGAGCAAGGAACTGATCTATACACTAGAGATATAAGAGGAAAAAAAAAAACAGAATCCCTAAGATCAAGGAACTTATATTCTTCTTAAAAAAATACAACATGTCCATGTATAAATAAAAATAAAACAATTTTAACACATACTGGCTCTGTGGCCCTGGGCAAGCCACTGAGCCTCTTGTTGTTCTAGGCAATATTCTAAGATTTAAATGGCAGATAAGGTGCTGACTACTATTGGTAAAGAGTTTCCCTTGGGGAGTTCCCTAGGCTGATGAAATCTCAGGTCCAGTTCCTATTTCCTATGCAAATTAATACAAAGCAATTTCAAGAAGAAGAGAGTGCTAATAACTGGGGGTGGGGGCAGGGGGTAAATCAGGAAAAGTTTTAAGCAGGAAGTGCTATCCAAACCATACTTGAAGGAACATAGGGTTAAGTGAGGTGGAGATTACTTTTTTTTTTTGGCAGAGCAATGGGGGTTAAGTGACTTGCCCAGGGTCACATAGCTAGTATTAAGTATCTGAGGCCGGATTTGAACTGAGGTCCTCCTGAATCCAGGGCCAGTGCTTTATCCAGTGCGCCACCTAGCTGCCCTGAGATTACTTATTACTCTCTGGTCATATGTAGTCTTCCTCATCTCCTTCTATCTACTCTTTTCTACCTCTCCAAGTGATTTCACATGTTCTAGTTCCAAAATAAACTTTATGTTAATTGGCTTCCTTTGGGGGAGGGGGCACCTAAATCATTTGAAACAGAGTACAATTGATTTCATTGTTTCACTGAGTAGCTATGTAAGAATGTTTGGATGAATCCTGAAGTCAGCACTAAATTTCCCAATGAAGAGTGATCAGAAATGAGTTAAAAGGAAAGTGGGGAAAAGAATATTTATATGACATGATAGTTTACTCAAAGCATTTTCTTTTATCGCTCAAATCCTTGGTTCAGAATAAATGGTCCAAAATTCATTATTTTGGGTATATTTTTTTTCTTAGCTCTTGTGACAATATTCAAATTTGCTTGAGCATGAATCTCTTTCTGTTCTTTTGCTAACCTTTGTCCTAAGAGTCAGAGTCAGAATCTAATGAGCATGAGAAACTTGACAAGGGGCCAGAGAGCTCAATGACAAAGTGATATCAGAGATTTTAATGAGAGGAGAAAATACCAGAAGGAAAAATGGAAAAAAGCGTTGCTCAATTAGCTTTAAAATAACTATAAATATTTACATAGAGACAATGCAGAGCCAAGTCAAACCAAATCCTCATTTTTAGCTGCTAAAAATTTGCTTTTGAGTCTAGTTATATGGAAGTCATCATCAGCTCTTTCTATTTTTCTATCTTCAGGGAATGGAATCTTGGGCTTAGAATCAAGAATACCTGTTCAAATCCCATCTCTGGCAATTACTGGCTAAATGCTCATATATAAATTACTTTTTCTCTCAATTTCAATTTCCTCAGGTATAAATTGAGAATCATAAAACCCACAATACCAAGTGACAGAGTTATTTTGAGGCTCAAATAATACAATGTATATAAAGTGTTTAGCAAACCTTTACATGCTAGGTGCTTATCAATTATTTTTGCTATTTCTATTAATGCTACTTTTATTGCCATCATCTTCATCCCTTCTTATTTCTAAGTTTCTTGGATTCTGATGATCTGGTCTCTGTGGCCCTGGACACAGCCAGGTATAGTGAGAAGACCACTATTTTTAGAGTCTAGATACCTGGATTTAAACACTATTATCTACTAGGTTTTCTTATTGTGGACAAGTCATTGCCCATCCTTGGTCTTTAGGTTTCTCGTTTGTAGAATGAGTTCTCCAGATTCTCATCACCCTTCAAGATCACATAAATACTGAAACTCACATCTCCTCACACCCCTGGAGTCCACCTTCCCTCTGACTGAACAGAGCAGAAGATGGATGGTGGATACTTCCTCCCAGATCATCCGTTTAAGGAGTATTCTCATGACAGCCACCTCATCTTTTTCCATAAATCTTTGCTCCTCTGGAATTTGTCACCCTTCAGCTTCTTTTACTATTTCTTCCCCCTACCCCATTATTTTGTGAACTTCTTGAGATCAGGGATAGTCTTTTGACTTTTCTTTGTATTATTTGTAATATGGGTAAGCAGGGAATAGAATACCAGGAATTAAGTTAGGAAGACTTGAGTTCAAATCTGGCCTCAGATACTTACTAGCTTGGCACATACTTACCCTGGGCAAGTCACATAACCCTGTTTGCCTCAGTTTTCTCATCTGTAAAATAAGCTGGAGGAGCAGCTAGGTGGCACAGTGGATATGGCGCTGGCCTTAGATTCAGGAGGACCTGAATTCAAATCTGGCCTCAGACAATTGACACTTACTAGCTGTGTGACCCTGGGCAAGTCACTTAACCCTCACTGCCCCACCAAAATAATAATAATAATAATAATAATAATCTGGAGAAGAAAATGGCAAATCACTCCAGTATCTTTGCCAAGAAAATCCCAACTAGAGTCACGAACAGTCAGATACAACTGAAAAATGACTGAACAGTACCATGAAATTTCTTTGTATTCTCAGGGTTTAGTACAGTGCCTAGCACATATCAGCTGCTTACTAAATGTCTATTAACTAACTTCTAGCTCTAAACTCTATGATGAAACTGTAATAAGAACATGCCCATTTGTCAACATACTCTTTGACACCAATGTTTCCCAGGATTCCATTTCTCATGAAACTCAGTACCAGTGACTCCAGACAAGTGCATTACTAAACACAAGTTTATTGGTAAATGAGCTTTCTGGACTAGAGGAAGAAGAGCCACATGAAACGAGGAAATAAATGGAATTCTTCAGGAGTCCAGGAATCCCAGTGTATTATTGAAACCAACAAAGCAAGGGAAGGAGAAAGATGGGCAGGGATACAGGTGCTCCATGGATTCTCCATGGACAAACATGACTAACCTTTATCCAACCACAGCAGAGCTTTTGCCAGACCCCCAGGCCAGAATTTGAGTTTTTAGGGAATTGTCTCTTAGTTCTTACCATCACCACCATCATTGCTAACATTTATATAACACTTTAATATTTGCAAAATGCTATATGTATGTCACCTCATTTGCTCTTTACAACAACCTTGACAGAAAGATGCTATCATTACCTTCATTTTTCAGGTGAGGAAAGTGAGGCTTCAAGAAGTTAAATTGTATATCCAGGGCCACATTACTTAGTAAGTATCTGAGGCAGGACTTAAAATGAAACATTTCTGATTCCAAGTCCAGGACTCTATCCAGTATGCCAACTAGCTGCCTCACTTTATTATCTGAAAGATCTGGGTTCAAGTACCACCTCTGGTATAGGCTGACTGTGTGACCCTAGGCAAGTCATTTTTAAGCACCTCACTGATTGCAAAACATTGCAAAACAGGTGCTCATCTACATTACCAGAAGGCATGTCCCTCTTCAGAGCCTACACCCATGAAATCACAAGTCTGGAACAGAAATCCCCATGATGAAAGAATCTTATACATATTAAGAACACCAGAGAAATGAGAGCTATTTTTATTATCCCTCCTTTCCCACCACCCTCACCCCAAAGGCATTCTTTGTTTTTAATTAATATTTTATTCAAATGTTTTGCTTCAGCAACTTACCTTCAAGAAATTACCCTTTTTTATATAAAGTTGCTGGCTCCTAAGGGAACATATAAATAGATGCAGAAGTTGTAATTCTGCAGAAAGTTCATTTGGGGCATGAGGCATCATCAAGAAAGAAGACCTTCCACAGGAAGTGCGATTTGTTTTGTTTTTTCAACCAAGCAGAAAAAGTTTACAATTCAATTACCCAGAAATCCCCCTCTTCCCACCCCCCCCACCCCCTCCCCCAGCCACCCCACACACATTAGAAAAGATAGATCCTGGAGGCACTAGTGTTGAATTCCCAGAGAACCACTCAGTCTTGAGTTAAGAACTAAAAGGAAGGCCAGAGTCCATGACATCATGCCCTCCATCTTTGATGCCCACATAATGGCCATTATGGGGAAAATGAAACATGGAGTAGCACCTTTGGAGCCCAGAGAACAACCCAGAAACTCTCATTTGCTGTGTAATTAAAGGCCAAAAGCAACTTTTTTTGTTCTCTCTTCAATCTCAACTGTTTTTACCAGTTATAAGGTCAAGGGACTGGGGGGATGCTGTTATTCCTACACATCCATCCCCCCACCAAGGAAGTTTGATTTGGACGTAAACCAAGCAAATTAACCCAGTGTTGAGGCCATGTCTAAATTTTCATTGGCCTGTCTTTGTAACCAATTCAGTAAGTTCACACCACACAGAGCCCATGTAGATGTAACTTCAAATTGACATCAGAAGAATATTGACAAAAAGGTTGTTCTTTTGTCTGCCTCAGATTTCTGGGGGGTGAGGGAAAAAGTCCTTGACTTAGGTCTGTGACACATTTTTCATAAAACATTTAATGATCTCCTCTCCTCAGCAGCTAGCTGCCGGTGCCCCCTTTCCTTAAAAATGATATTTTATTTACTGGGTATTTATGTTGTCTCCTTGATACAATGTAGACTCCTGGGGCAGGGGCTGTTTCATTGTAGTCTTTGAATCTCTAGCACTAAGCAGAATCCTGGAACTCAGTCAGCTCTTTGTAACAATGTTTGTTGATTGATTGATAGGTTTAGGGGAAAAAAAGATGTCTTTTCTGTCAATCAGTGAGGAGCTTCAAATAAAGTATTGTCTAATGACAAGGTGGATACTGGATACAAAGACAAATTCTGCCTAACAATTGGAGTCAGAATCAATAAACATTTATTAAGCACCTACTATGTGCCACACAGTGTTTTAAGCTCTGGAGATAGTTTTGTTGTTGTTGTTATTTTTAAAGGACAATCTTTCCTGTCAAGGAGCTCATAAATTTTTTAAATTTTATTTTATTATTTTCCAGTTACATATAGGGATAGTTTTCAACATTTGTTTTCACTGGATTTTTAGTTCCAAATTTTTCTTTTCTCCCCCCCTCCCTTGACTCCTTCCTCCCTAAGACGGAAAGCAGTCTGATATAGGTTGTATATGTACAATCACATCAAACATTTCTACATTAGTCATCTTGTAAAAGAAGAATCAGAGCACAAAGGAAAAACCTCAAACAAGAAGGAAATAAAAACAGTCTAAAAGTAGAAACAGTTTGATTCAATTTGCATTCATAATTCACAGTTCTTTTTTCTGGATGTTGAGAACATTTTTTATCACAAGTTCTTTGAAACTGTTTTGGATTGTTGCACTGCTGAGAACAGCCAAGTCTATCCTCATTGTTCATCACACAATGTTGCTGTTACTGTGTACAATGTTCTCCTGGTTCTGTTCCTCTCAGTAAGCATCAGTTCATGTAAGTCCTTTCAGGTTTCTCTGAACTCCTCTTGCTCATCATTTCTTACACCACAACAGTATTCCATTACATTCATAAGTCTCAACTTGTTTAGCCATTCCCCTATTGATGGGCATTCCCATGATATCCAATTCTTTGTCACCACAAAGAAAGCTGCTATAAATATTTTTGTACATGTGGGTCCTTTTCCCTTTTCTATGCTCTCTTTGGGATACAGACCTAGCAGTGGTACCACTGGGTCAAAGGGTATGAACAGTCCCACAGCCCTTTGGGCATAGTTCCAAATTGCTCTCTAGAATGGTTGGATCAATTCACAGCTCCACCAATAATACATTAGTGTTCCAATTTTGCCACAGCTTCTCCAACATTCATTATTTTCCTTTTTTGTCATATTAGCCAATCTGATAGGTGTGAGGTGGTACCTCAAAGTTGTTTTAATTTGCATTTCTCTGATCAATAGTGATTTGGAGGATTTTTTCATATGGCAATATGAAAACTGCCTGTTCATATCCTTTGACCATTTCTCAATTGGGGAATGACGTGGATTCTTATAAATTTGATTTATTTCCTGATATATTGTAGAAATGAAGCCTTTATCAGAAATGCTGGCTGTAAAAATTGTTTCCCAGTTTTCTGCCTCCTTTCTCATTTTGGCTGCATTGCTTCTGTTTGTACAAAAGCTTTTTAATTTAATGTAATCAAAGTCTTCCATCTTGCTTTTCATAATATTCTCAATCTCTTGTTTGGACATACATTGTTTTCTTCTCTATAGATCTAAGAGGTAAACTATTCCTTCCTCTCCTAATTTATCTATGGTATCACCCTTTATGTCTAAATCTTGAACCCATTTTGACTTTATTTTTGTATAAGGTATAAGATGTTGGTCTATTCCTAGTTTCTGTCATACTATCTCCCAGTTTTCCCAGCAGTTTTTGTCAAATACTGAGTTCCTATCCCAGAAGCTGGAGTCTTTGGGTTTATCAAACAGTAGACTACAACATTCATTTACAACTGTGTCTCCCTATTCCATTTACAACTTATTTCATTATTTACAATTTATTTAATTTATAACTGTGCCTAACCTTTTCCATTGATCCACCACTCCATTTCTTAGCCAGTACCACACAGTTTTGATGACTGCCGCTTTATAGTATAGCTTCAAATTTGATATGGCTAGTCCACCTTCCTGTGCATTTTTTTCTTCATTAATTCCTTTGATATTCTTGACTTTTTGTTTTTTCAGATGAATTTTGGTATTATTTTTTCTAGCTCTATGTAAAAAAAAAGTACTTGTATTTTCAATGTCTAGCACAGTACCTGGCCTATTGTTCAACTGTTTTTCAGTCTTGTCATACTCCTTGTGACTCCATTTAGGGTTTTCTCAGCAAAGACACTGAAGTTGTTTACCATTTCCTTCTCCAGCTTATTTGGGTCTTTTTTTTTTAACCAATTGGGGTTAAGTGACTTGTCTAGGGTCACACAACTAGTGTTAAGTGCCTCAGGCTAGATTTGAACTCAGGTCCTCCTGACTCCAGGGCCAGTGCTCTATCCACTGTGCAACCTAGCTGCCCCTCTCCAGCTTATTTTACAGATGAAAAAAGTGAGGCAAACAGGGTCACACAGTAAGAGTCTAAGACCAGATCTGAACTCATGAAGATGAGTCTTCCCAACTCCAAGCCCAGCATTCCATCCACTGTGGTGCCACCTATCTGCACTAATAGCTATTGATTACATGATTTTTGTTATCTTCCAAATAATTACCCTCCTCCCTCAATGAATAGATATGTATCAGTAATTTTTGGTTTGGGTAAACTTTTATTACATGAAATACTTCTTCATCAAAATGATTTTAATTAGGGATTAGACACCCTTGAAGTAAAGTTGCAGGGCAGAAACAGCACTGGACTTAGAGATTTAGCTTTGAATTCCTCCTCTAAGACTTGCTCAATCTCTCTGAGTCTCAGTTTTGTCATCGGTAAAAACAGAAATAATAGTAGCATGTGCCTTACAGGGTTATTATGTGCAAATGAAATAATGATTCTGAAGTTCTTTGCAAAGCATAAGCACCATATAAATATGTTTTCCCTCTTCTCTCATGGAAAAGCCCATGGATGCAGATCCCAGCAGGCCGGATGGTAAGGTCCAGAGGTTTACCATTTTTCCAGAAGGATTATGGTAAGGTGGAAAGAGGTCCTGCTGTGGAATCAGGAAGGACTTGCTTTTACAATCTTTTTTTTTTTCAGGGCAATGAGGATTAAATGACTTGCCCTGGGTCACACAGCTAGTTAAATGTCAAGTGTCTTAGGCCAGATTTGAACTCAGGTCCTCCTGAAGCCAGGGCCAATGCTTTACTTACTGCTCCACCTAGCTGCTCCAGAAAGTCCAGTTCTTGAGAAAGTTGAGTGAATTGAGGGGATTAAGCCACACCTCTCTGAATGCCCTTTGCCCCTCAGGGAGTCTCCCCCATTAGTCCCTGATGTCATCAGGGTATAGCTCATTTTAATATGGACCATCCTCAAGTCCTTCCAACCAATGGAATTGAATGCTACTAGGCAATTAGCTTGGATCAGTGTGTAGTGACCACCTCTATCAAAAGAAGATAAAAGTCAAGAACACCCTGGGCTCTTGGCTATTGCCATCTTGGTAAGCACCCTGGGCCTGGACCTGCTGTCAGTTGGTGAGCACTCCCCTCTTCAGACAAGGTAGGTCATTAGGCCATGTGTTCTCTTAGAGACAATATGGCACTGGGGGGTTTTCTGCTTGTGTTAAATACCATGTGATCAATTCTTTTAGTAATGTTTAATACTTGGTGCAATAGCCATCAATATAACAGTAACAAATAGTTTACAAAAACCCAACCTAAGCCCCAATAATTTAGATAACACAATTTAGCAACCATGTCTATGTCTCCATCCCTACAGGGAAAGAACACTAGATTTCTAGTCAAAGGGCCTGAGTTTCAATCCTGGCTTTGCCCTTTACTATCTCTGACCTAACTCAAGTCACTTATAACCTCTTTGAGCCTTAGTTTTTCTCCATCTGTAAAATGAAGAATTTGATCTTGTCTCTATCTGGGATCTCTCCCAACTTTAAATAGATGAGCTTTTTGATCTATGATAAACTAGCAGTGAATTCAGGCAGCTGAGCTGTATTGAGTGTGGGTCTATGCCTTTAGTATACATACATTTTTAACTCCTAAATATGGGCAACTCAACCTCATTTTATCTCTGCAAAAACATTTACATTATGAAAGAATAGCAAAGGAACTCTGTGTGTGTGTGTGTGTGTCCATTCACATATATGCGCGCAAGTGTGGGTCCATTCACATATATGTTGTATGGTTTAGCAGAAACCAAGGACACAGACTGGGCTCCCAGAAGTGGGTATTGTAAACCTATATCCCCAGACTTGAGATGACATTGTTGGAGAGATGACGTGAATGCCATCCATGTTAAGAGCTTTCATTTATAAAATCTAAATCAGACACCTGGGAACTTATATTGTCTTTGCTTATGGTGACTCAGAACAGTGAAAAGTAGTTTAGCTTTAATTTGAGTTTCTATAGCATTCTTTCTGGGGCAAAGTTGTAGGGAAATTTCATAGTATTCCATAGACTGTGGAGTGGTCCACAAAAGTAGGATGAGGAACACTTACTATGGCCAGCAGTAGCAGTTTGTAGCAGCAGTATTAGTATTAGTATTAGTTTGTTGTAGTAGTTGGTATGAGTTAGTAGTAGTAGCAGCACAGCAGCAACAGCAGCAATGCTTATTATTAATAGTAATTCACAATTTTTTTAGTACATGAGAGTGTATATCAAAGCTCTGTAAATTGTGAAGCACAAGTATTCTCATCCCCATTTTACAGATGACAAAACTGAGGCAGATCACAACCATTAGATATTTTGAGCCAGTATTTCTATGCAGTGGGGAAGTAGTGACAGATGGCACAAACTCTTCTTTTCCCTCCCCCTCCTTTTTTTTGGGGGGGTGTCAATGAGGATTAAGTGACTTACCCAGGGTCACACAGCTAGTAAATATCAAGTATCTTGGTCAGATCTGAACTCAGGTCCTCCTGAATCCAAGGCCAGTGCTTTATCCACTTTGACATCTAGCTGCCCACTTGGAGCCTGTATTTCAATCCTGGTCTTCTGACTACATACCTGGAGGGGAGGAGGTGTATGGAATACAGCATGGAATAGTGGAAAAAATTTTGAACGTTTGGATTCAGACAGGACAAGGTTAGGATCCTCAGTCTATGGCCCTGGGTTCAAGGTAAGGAATTCCCCATAAATTAAAGATAGGGTGTTGATGTTTTGAAAAGGAGCTTCAAATTAGTGTGCTTTCCCTGACAGAAAGAGGAATGTGGGCCAAAGTTCTAGCAGCTGCAGAAGCTGCAGCAGCAGCAGCAGCAGCATATGCAGAAGCAGAAGCAGCAGCTGCAGAAGCAGAAGCAGCAGCAGCAGCTGCAGAAGCAGAAGTAGCTGCAGAATTAGCATTAGCAGCAGTAGCAGCAGCAGCAGAAGCAGCAGCAGCAGCAGCAGCAGAAGCAGCAGCAGCAGCAGAAGTAGCAGCAGCAGCTGCAGAAGCAGAAATAGCTGCAGAAGTAAAAACAGCAGCAGAAGATGCAAAAGCAGAAGCAGCAGCTGCAAAATTAGCTGTAGAAGTCACAGATGCAGCAGCTGAAGCAGCAGTAGCAGCAGCCGAAGCAGCAGCTGAAGCAGCAGTAGCAGCAGCTGAAGTAGCAGTAGCAGCAGCCGAAGCAGCTGCAGCAGATGCAGAAGCAGTAGCAACAGGTGCAGATGCATCAGAAGCAGAAGTAGCTGAAGCTGCCACAGCAGTAGATACAGCAGCTTCAGTAATAGCAGTAGCTGCAACAGAAGCAGCTGCAAAAGCAGCAATAAAAGCAGTTGCAGAAACACCAGCACCAGCACCTCTTTGACCTTTTTGGTCAAGAATTCAATTCAACAAATGGAGTGCCTAAGTGGACAAAATGCTGGGGATACAAAGATACAGCCATTCTACTAGAGGGAAGCTTTCATCTGCTCCACCTCCCCCTTCCAGTCTTGCTCCCCAACTGATTTGCATGGTAAACATCATGGGTGATGCATGAAAAGGACTCCCCTAAGTTCAATTCCACCAACATCACTTTCCATTTTGCTCAGTGGAGCTTCTTGAATGATTTGAAAGACAATCCAGACAGTTGATGAACCAGGAAAAAGAAACGTTTGAGAGGAACTTGTGTGTATGTGACCATCCTAGAGGTGCTGTGGAAGTGCTTTGAGTAAGGAGATGATGTGATCAGACTTGTGCCTTAGGAAGTTGATTTTGGGCAGCTGTGGGGAGCACAGATTTTTAACTCCACTCTTCCCCTGCAGGTGCCTTCCCTTTTCAAGGATGGCTTTCTACTACTCTGTACAGTTCTATGCACAATATGGTTGGTTTTTTCCTGAAATTTAAGCTCCTTGAGGGCAGGGATTTCTTTTGCCTTTCTTTGTATCTCCAGTTCTTAGTTCATTAAGTGTACAGAGTAAGCACTTAAAAAAGGCAGTTTCATCTTTTTGTTATACTATGTGATGGAAAGGTTGAAGTCCATAGATTAAAATAAAATAAATAAAAATACAAAAATAAATGCATGTTGACCTCTTCATTGTTTTTTCTATCATATCATGATTTGAAAAGCCACAAGAGACAGACATATTCATAGTGCTATGAAGCAACTCCCTCTAAGAGACACTGTGAGGGATTGTTCTTATTTTATGGATGAGAAATGAGATTCAGAATTCTATGAGATCCCTCATTGTTTAAGTGAATAGGTTGAACTAGATGACCTCTAAGGTTGTTCCTCATTCTAAATTCTTCAGTCCCAACTCACTCAAGGTCAGCTGAAGCTGTGACTCAAACACAGGTCTTCCAAGTCCTGTTGACTGCAACATACCTCCCTGGCACTGATAACCCATGTATGCCCTTGGACAAGTCACCTCCATGTCTTGCAAATGGTGGTGATTGCTTGAACACCTGTTTTTTTCAAAAAATGTTTTCCTTGAAGATAAGACATAGTCTTACTCTTCTATCATGAACTCCCCTACTTGTGGAAACAAATCCACTTGACTCAGCAGCATGTTTCATTCTAATTTGTAGACCTGAGTTTGCGTGTGTCACCTATGGATAACATTTAGTTCCATCCTTAGATCATAGATCTTCCATAGGTTCCATCATGGAGTAGAGAAATGTCAGTTGTATTGGCTAAGTTCAGTGGTGAACAGCAACTAATATTAGCCTTTATTGTCACTCACTGGAATGAGGTCTGTTGGCTCAGGAAGTACTTCTGTTTACTTTTTATATCTTTGTAGCGGATTCTATTCATCCTCTTTGGTCCTTTTAGAAGATGTGTGAGTGCATATGTGTGTGGGTGGGGGGGGCAAAATTGGAAGAATCTCTGAATTTTATGGGCTGAAAAGGATCTGAGAGCAACCTGTCAAAAGCTCTTGCCTTACAGAGAAACTGACTTTTCCAAAGTCAAGCAGTCAGTGAAGTAGTGGCAGGCCAGGAACACAAATCTTGTGCATCTAATGTTCTTATTACTACATTGAACTGGATCACATAAAATGCAACTGAATTTCCAATATGGTACTTTCTTACTCTTCTCTCTCTCTCTCTCTCTCTCTCTCTCTCTCTCTCTCTCTCTCTCTCTCTCTCTTTGTGAGGCAATTAGGGTTAAGTGACTTGCCCAGGGTCACACAGCTAGTAAGTGTTAAGTGTCTGAGGCCAGATTTGAACTCAGGTCCTCCTGACTCCAGAGCTGGTGCTCTATCCACTGTGCACCACCTAGCTTCCCTTTCTTACTCTTCTCAATGGGTAATGTTGTTTAACATAATCTAAGAACTAGAAGGGCTGTTACAGGTCATCCATTCCAATTTCCTCATTTCAGAGAAGAACAAACTGATGCTCAGTGACATTAAATATTTGCCTGAGGGCACACATGTAGTAAGTGGAAAAATCAAGATTTGAACCAAGGTAGTCCTCCAATTTCCAATCTTCTGTGGCTCCAGGGTAGAGCAGGTACAAGATGGCTGATGGTCCCAGTATCCAAATCAGAATCTTAGCCTTTGGCTCTGATTCAATGTAGCAAAGTAGATAGACCTCCAGACCTGGGGTCAAGAAGATACGGATTCAAATCATACTACTGATACTTGCTGTATTACCTTTCTGAAACTTCCTTTCCCCAGCTAGAAAAATGGGCCTGATAATACCTAAAACCACCTACTTCTTGGAGTTGTTATGAGGCTCAAATTAACAGTCAATCAACATAAAGCTTTAAAGCATTCTGTTAACAGAAGTTATGATACTGCTAAATGTCAGTTTTTTCCATCAATGGTCTTTCCATTCACCTACCTAGATTACAATCTACTGCAACCTCCTACCCTTTACTCAGTTTCTCCTCCTCCATTCTCCCAAATCTTCATGAATTGCCATGGTCAAAAAGACTTCATCACCCATGATCCAAATTCTGGTGATTCAGCTAGGCTGGTCCTTGGAAGTTAGCCACTGCTGGGTTCAATTTCAGGGCTTCTGCAGCCTTGTAGAATGTGTTCAGACCTTGACACTGAACTTTACTAATGTTCCTTTTGTTAACCATGGGTCACATCCATGTCACAAGGAGGCAACCATAAATTCTGGACCTGCTCACTTGGGTAAGTCCCTTTTTTCCTTTTTGCATTTCTATAGCTTTTTGGTGGGAAGGGGTAAAACTGTTTACTTTTAGAAACTCTTTATTACACATAATTTCTATTGCATCATGATCTGAAAAAAGATGCATTTACTATTTCTGTCCTTCTGCATTTGACTGTGAAGTTTTTATGCCCTGATACATGGTCAGTTGTGCATGTGCCATGTGCTGCTAAGAAACAAGGTATATTCTTTTTTATCTCCATTCAGTTTTCTCCAGAGGTCTATCATATTTAATTTTTCTAAAATTCTATTCATCTCCTTTCTTATTCTGTGGTTAGATTTATCTAGTTCTTAGAGGGGGAGGTTGAGGTCCTACACTGATATTGTTTTGCTATCTATTTCTTCCTACAGCTCACTTATGTAAGAATTTGGATGCTATGCCACTTGGCACATACATATTTATTACTGATATTACTTCATTGTCTATGGTACCTTTTAGCAGGATGTAGTTTCATGCCTTATCTCTCTTAATTACGTCAAATTTTGCTTTTGCTTTATCTGAGAAGGATTGCTACCTCTGCTTTTTATTTTATTTTTACTTCAGTTGAAATGTAATATATTCTGCTCCAGCCTTTTTACCTTTACTCTGTGTGTTTCTCTCTGCTTCAAATGTGTTCCTTGTAAACAGCACATTGTAGGATTCTGGGTTTTAATTTACTCTGCTATCTGTTTCTGTTTTATAGGAGAATTCATCCCATTCACATTCATAGTTATGATTACTAGCTGTGTATTTCCCTGCATCCTATTTTTCCCTTTGTTTGTACTTTTCACTTTCCTTTCCCCCTCTCCCTCTCTTCACTAGTGTTTTGTTTCTGGCTACCTCATTCTACCCTCCCGTTTTATCAGCCCCAACTCCCTTTTATGTGATGTGATTCACCCCATTCCCTTTCCTCTTCTCACAGCCTAATCCTTAAGGTTGTTTTGTAGTATCATCACATCAGAATTTACTTATACATACACCTTCTGTCTCTGTGTACTCCTCTTATCTGCCTTAATAAAGATACAGTTCTGAAGAGTTACAAGTTATCTTCCTCCCATGTAGGGGAATGTTGTGTTTTGTTTTGTTTTTCCTCTTTTTACCTTTTCATGCTTCTCTTGACACATGAAATACAAGGAGATTGAATTTTCTGTTCAGTTCTGGGCCTTTCACTAGGAAAGTTGTAAAATCCACTGTTCCATTGAATGCCTGTCCTTTCCCCTGAAAGATTATGCTTAATTTTGTTGGGTAGTACATTCTTGGTTGTAATACCAATTCCTTTAACCTCCAGAATATCATATTACAAACCCTCTGATTCTTTAATGTTGAAGCTGCCAGGACCTGTGTAATTCTGATTGTTGTTCCTTGATAGTTAAATTGTATCTGGTTGCTTGCGATATTTTTTCCTACATTTGATAATTTTGGAATTTAGCTACCTTATTCCCTGGAGTGTTCCTTTTGGGCTTTCTTTTAGGAGGTGACTGGTAGATTCTTTCAATGACTACTTTTCCCTAGTTGTAAGGCATTGGGGCAGTTTTCCCTGAAAATGTCATGAAATAAGCTGTCTAGGCTCCTTTTTTCAGCATGGTTGTCAGGTAATCCAATTATACATAGGTTGTCCCTCCTGGATCTCTTTTCCAGGTCTGTTTTGCTGAAGAAGTATTTTATGTTTTCTTCTACTTTTATATTTTTTGATTCTGCTTTACCTCTTCTTGTCTTATTGAGTCATTAGCTTCCATCTGCCCAATTCTGATTCTTAAGGGATTCATTTCCCCAGTCAGCTTTTGCACCTCTTTTTCCATCTGTCCAGTTGTATTTTCTAAGGCATGATTTTCTTTTTCCAAGCTATTGAGTTTCTCTTACATAGCTCTCATTTATTTTCCCAATTTCCTTCTACCTCTCTTATTTGGTTTATAAAATCCTTTTTGAGCTCTTCTAAGAGGGCTTTTTGGTCTCAAGACCAATTCTTCTTCCCCTTTAAGGCTTCACATGTAGGCATTTTATCATTGTTGTCCTCCTCTGAGTTTGCTTTGATCCTTCCTGTCACCATAGGAATTCTCCATGGTGAGGCTTCTTTTTTGTTACTTATTCATATTTTAGCTTCTTTTTGTGTCTTTTAAGGTTGACTTCTGCTCCTGGGGTATAGTATGCACTGTCCCATGCTTCTTTTGCTGAGAGCCAGGGGCTGGGTCACCAGCTTTCTGCTCTGAGGCATCAGCAACATACAGCTTGCTCACTGCACTGGAGTAGTCCAGTCTATTTGGGCCATTGGGTACCTGAAACCCCACCAGGCTGATTGCCTTCTTCATTGGTGCTGGAGGCTTCACAACTGGTCTGCTGTGCCAATAGCTTGCTGAGCTCTAGGACCATGGGTCCTCAGCTACTGATCTGTGCTGTGACTAAGAGCCTTTTTCTGGCTTGCCCAGACAGCCTCTGAAATGAGCTGTTCTTCCTTTTTACCCAGATGAAAGATCTTTATTGAACATCTTCTAGGTTATCTTAAGTTGGAAGATTGCTTTGCCCTCATTTTTTTGCAGTTTTTGCAGCTCCAGAATCTATTGAGAGGCTTAACTTAATGTTGTTTCTGAGGAAAATTTAGCAGAGCTCAGGCAGCTTCCTGGTTTCATTCTCCTATCTTCTAAAAACCCTCTAGGACTTTAGGTTGCAGATCTGGGACAAATATTTGGACTGGACCTGTGATTTACCTAGTATAGGGAAACTTTTTACCAGCGCTAGTCAATATCTACTCTACAATTTATAATTTTAGAGAATTGTTTAAAAAGCAAACAATTTTATCTCCCTCTTCTCCAAGAGGCTAAATCAACATAAGCTATGATGCTGGTTGTCATGATGATAATGATTTCATTCTTCTCTGTCCTTTTTGTGGAAGGAGTTCAGCTAGAAATGGTCCTTGGACAAGGCACTTCCAGCTATCATTATTCCTAAAGATTCAACATTCTATGATCAATTTCATGAGTGAACAAAGTAACTGCTTATTGTAGTTGAATGAAAAGTTTTAGGATATAAAGTCATCCTCTGCAGGGCTTGCTGAAAGCCATTCCTAGTACATCTCACATCAGACAGAACAAAAGGGATGTTTGACAGTATCTGGTGGAACAATCCATAAAATTATGCAATTAAAACCAGGAAGAACTGTGAGGTCATGGCTAGTTGTGTGACCTGGGGACAGTCATTTAACCTTTTTTACCTCAGTTTCCTCATCTGTAAAATGTGGATAATTAAAAATACAGACCTCTCAGGGTTGTTGTGAAGATCAAATGTTTGTCATGTTCAGTCGTGTCTGACTCTTCATGACCTCTTTTGGGGTTTTCTTGGCAGAGATACTGGAGTGATTTGCCCTTTCCTTCTCCAGCTCATTTTATTTTTTGTTTTTTTGGGGGGTGGTTGTTTTTTTGCAGGGCAATGAGGGTTAAGTGACTTGCCCAGGGTCACACAGCTAGTAAGTGTCAAGTGTCTGAGCCCTGATTTGAACCTAGGTCCTCCTGAATCCAGGGCCAGTGCTTTATCCACAGTGCCACCTAGCTTGCCCCCTCCAGCTCATTTTAGAGATGAGGAACTTAGGCAAATAGAATTAAGTGACTTGTCCAGGTTCACACAGCTAGTAAGTGTCTGAGGTTAGATTTGAACTCAGGAAGCCCAGCACTCTATCTACTGGGCCACTTAACTGCTGCTGAAGATCAATGAGATAGGTAATGTGATTTGTATACCTAAAATCATTATGTAAATCCTAGCTATTATCATCCTATCACCTGTGATCTTGCTCTCATCTGCCAAAACTCTCTATTTACAAATCTTTTGTTCTAGGTAACTCAGAGTTTAAGAGTATTGGGGATGGCAACATCTATTAAAAAGCATTGCTCTTAACTTTTCTGAATTGCTTTGTCTGGGCAAGTGCAGGCACCATTTCAATCTGTGATAATGGTTCACTTCCAGTTCAGCTAATTGACTGTGTTCTCTAGGATATTTTGAGATTTTTATTTGTAATTTGGGCATTTGTCATCTATTAGTCTATTAACAGGGCAGTTAGGTGGTGCAGTGGATAGAGTGCTGGGCCTGGAGTCAGGAAGATGCATTTTCCTGAGTTCAAATCAGGCCTCAGACTCTTACTAGCTATGTGATACTAGATATATCACTTAACTCTGTTTGCCTCAGTTTCTTTATCTGTAAAGTGAGCTGGAGAAGGAAATGGAAAATCACTCCAATATCATTGCCAAGAAACCCCCCCCAAAAAAACAAAATCAAAAACAAAAAACAAGAAAACCCCAAAAGGGGTCACAAGGAGTGGGAGGTCATTGAAAATTCCTAAACTAGGAAAGAGTAGAAAAGACTGCAAGCTTCTGATACCTTAAGGTTGGGTCTTGCTAGGTATTCATTCAGTGAATGCTAAACATTATTCTTATAACTGATGAGCACAAATTTATTGAGAAATGACTGATTCTCCAGCTACTCCCCCTTCCCAGGCCAATGAATTACTTGGGGCTAACCAATCTTTGTCAATTCCAGACTTTTGGATCTCCCCCAAACAAACTATCCCCTCCCAATGATTCCCCACCTTACTCTCTGGACTTTGGATCATTATGTAAAAGGGTCCACCTACATTAAGTAGTTTCTTTTTAGAGTTCAGTAGCTTGTATACTTAACTCAAAGGCAGTCTTATCTAAAGTTTTAACTAAAAACAAACCCAGTCTTAACTAAAAGTCTTAATTAAAACCCTTTAGTTAAAGGTTCATTTACTCTTTTTTTTTAAGTTTCATTTACATTAAGTAGTTAAGTTATTTCTATACTTGACTCAAAAACAGCCGTATAGTTTCCTTTCTTTCTGTTACCCCATATAAACCCTGTCCTCAGTTCCAAACATCTTTGGGGATTCCTAGCATCTTGGCTTTGCAATACCATGAGCAATAGTTCCTCTGCCCCCAATAAAGACCTTATTTTCTCCCATATTGATTCCTTAATTTACAGGTTAATATAACTTACAATTATCCATGAGGTCACCCCCCCCAAGGGTGACACTTTTGTCATTTCTGGTGGCAATGACCTAATCTTGAATTGCCCTCATAAAACCCTCTCTTCCAGCAAACAGATCCAAAGGACTCAGCCATTTATTTGACATTACTTTTGTTGAATGACCTATCGCTGCCTGGGTTTGTGTGGAGGCCACTCACTGAGGACCTTTTGGTTCCACTCTGGGATCTTAATCCTTGAATAAGATCCCTTCAGAGGCCAGCCCATTTCAGTTGTTCTTGCTCTAATGAGGATTTGTTGCTCTCACTCATATTTAAGCACTTGGTATATACTTGTATTTACTCACTCTAGAATGTAAGCTTTTTCTGAATTGTACTTGTATTTTCTTTCTTTCTTTTTTTAAATTTAATTTTATTATTTTCCAGTTACATATTATATATAAGGATAGTTTTCAACATTTGTTTTCACTGGATTTTTAGTTCCAAATTATTTTCCTCCCTCCCACCCCACCCCTAAGACTGAAAGCAGTATGATATAGGTTGTATATGTACAATCACATCTAACTTATTTCTACATTAGTCATCTTGTAAAAGAAGAATAAGAGCAGAAAGCAAAAAACTCAAAAAAGAAGGGGAAAAAAAACCAGTCCAAAAGCAGAAACAGTATGATTCAATCTGCATTCATAATTCACGGTTCTTTTTTCTGGATGTTGAGAACATTTTCTATCATGAGTTCTTTGAAACTGTTTTGGATTGTTGCACTGCTGAGAAGAGCCAAGTCCATCCCCATTGTTCATCACTCAATGTTGCTGTTACTGTGTACAATGTTCATAAACCACAACTTGTTTAGCCATTCCCCTATTGATGGGCATTCCCTTGATATCCAATTCTTTGCCACCACAAAGAGAGTTGCTATAAATATTTTTATACACATGGGTCCTTTTCCCTTTTCTATGGTCTCTTTGGGATACAGACATAGCAGTGGTACCACTGGGTCAAAGGGTATGAACAGTCCCATAGCCCTTTGGGCATAAGATGCTGATAATCTAATGGGGGAAGATGACACATAAAAAAAAACTGGAAAGTGGTAGAGGTTAGGGGAGAGAGGTTACCCCAGCTAGGAGTGGGAGGAAGGAGCATGATGAAATCTTTTACATCCAGGATGGGAGATGATTTGAAGAGGTGAGGTTTTCAAATGGAGCTCTTCAAATATGGAATGGGCTGCCTTGGAAGGTAGAGACCCCACATTAATTTGGGATCATCAAAGAAAGGCTGGGGGTGTTATGAAGGGTATTAATATTCAGGGAGATGTTGGATTAGATGGTTTCTAATGTATCTTCTAACTCTTTTTTTTTTTTGGGTGGGGCAATAAGGGTTAAGTAACTTGCCCAGGGTCACACAGCCAGTAAGTGTCAAGTGTCTGAGGCTGGATTTGAACTCAGGCCCTCCTGAATCCAGGGTTAGTACTTTATCTGCTGTGCCACCCAGCAGCTCCTCCTTCTAACTCTTAAACTATTGGATTCTATATGACTGGAATCTCCTTGAGGACAAGAGTCTCATCTTATTTATTGTTATTCCAGTCCTTGTCTCGTGCCTAACATTATACTTTAAGATTAATTCTTCAAGGAAGCATGATTTCATTGATGAAGGCAATCCCTTCGCCAGCAGAGATTGCCACCCCTCTGTGCTTTGGTGTTCTTTATAAATTTCTGTAACTGAGCAATATCATTATACAGTGACCAGCTGGGTGGTGAGCCTTTTCAAATTTAGATCAGCTGCCCCTTAGATAAGACACACTGGTCAGTGCTGAACTGTGACCAGAGTCTTTCCAGCTTGGCTGGACCTTTGAGAATGTCTCTTCCTGAGGACAAGAGCCCCATCTTATCTAACTTTTTAAAAAATTATTTATTTTTTTTTAGAATTTTATTTTCCCAAATTACATGTAAAAGCAATTTTTTACATTAATTTTTTTTTTAGTGAGGCAATTGGGGTTAAGTGACTTGCCCAGGGTCACACAGCTAGTAAGTGTTATGTGTCTGAGGCCGCATTTGAACTCAGGTCCTCCTGACTCCAGGGCCAGTGCTCTATCCACTGTGCCACCTAGCTGCCCCTACATTAATTTTTTAAAACTTTGTGTTCCAAATTCCCTTCCTCCTTCCCTACCCCTCTTAAGAACTCAAGCAATTCAATATAAGTTATACATGTGTAATCATGTGAAACATTTCCACATTAGCCAGGTTGTGAAAGAAAACAGACAAAAACAAAACTTCAGATAAAGGAAATAACAAAAATAATTATGCTTCAATCTGTATTCAGACATCATCAGTTCTTTCTCTGCAGATGGATTGCATTTTTCTTAAGTCTTTCAGAGTTATCTTGGATCATTGTATTGCTGAAAAGAACTAAGTCATTTGCAGCAGATCATCTTATAATATTGCTGTTATTTTACATACAGTATATTTCACTTTGCATCGGTTCATGTAAGTCTTTCCAGGTTTTTCTGATAGCATCCTGCTCATTCTTTTTTATGGTAAACTACATTTATATAATACTTTTTTTTTTTGGTGAGGAAATTGGGGTTAAGTGACTTGCCCAGGGTCACACAGCTAGTAAGTGTTAAGTGTCTGAGGCCTGATTTGAACTCAGGTCCTCCTGAATCCAGGGCTGGTGCTTTATCCACTGCGCCACCTAGCTGCCCCTATACAATACTTTAAAGAGAGATTTCCTTACAATAAACCCATGAGGTTGATTCTTGCAACAATAGTAATAGATAATATTTATTATAGTACCTTATACCTAACAAAGAATTTTCTTCACAATAGCCCAGTAAAGTAAGTACCATTCAATCAAACCTCATCAATCAATTCTTATCTTCATCTAACCATCATCTATCTATCCATCCATCCATCCATCATTCAATCCATCAGTCAGTCAAACATCATCATCATCTTACATTGCTCTTGCCTCTACTTCAAAACCTTTTCCATAGTTACTATTGCTGTGTTTCTCTCCATCCTATTCCCTCCCCATGACACTCACTGTATTTTTTATCCTTTCACCCCATCTCTCCTCAAAAGTGTTCTACCTCTGCTTGCCCTTCCCCCAGTCTGCCCTCCCTTCTTTCAGCCCTCCCCCCATCCCCATCCCCTCCCTCCCTCCTGCAGGGCCAGATAGACCACTCTGTCCAATTGAGTATGTATGTTATTCCCTCCCTGAGTCAACTGTGATGAGAGTAAGGCTCACTCACTCCCCTGCACCTCCCCCATTTTCCCCTCCACTCCATAAGCTTTTTCTTGCTTCTTTTATGAAAGCATCTTATCTAACTTTAGAACAATTTTTAGTAACTGAGGATCATTGGTGCCATGATGAGGCATCAGGATAGGACTATAGCACCGGGTAAATAGGAGATGGCTAAATATCTGTTGAATGAATGCATGAATGAAAGAATAAAATCATGCCTGTGAGGGGCAGCTACGTGGTGCAGTGGATAGAGCACAAGCCCTGGAGTCAGGAGGACCTGAGTTCAAATCCACCCTCAGACCCTTGACAATTACTAGCTGTGTGACCCTGGGCAAGTCACTTAACCCCAGTGGCCTCACCAAAAAAAAAATCATGCCTGTGAACATCAATGCTAGTGTAAATCCTTTTACAATTGAAAACAATCACCAGCCTTGGGGTCCTTATTGCAAGTCTAGACCTTACAATAGGCTTGATAAATATACCAGTAGAAAAAGATGAGAGAATAAAAATGGGGAAACATTTATATTCTCACTAATCATAGTGATTTTATTTTGTTTCGCTTTTTACTACTAAAGGAGAGTATTTAAATGAAAATCCATTAGGTCCACCAATTTCCACAGTAGAAATAATAGCATATTTTCAGCAAGGTTGTTGACCTTGTAAGTTATGCCCAGAAAGGTTTTACTTTTGAAAAGATACATCAAATATTGTTGTACAAAGGGATAAGTTTGAATGCCTGAAATTCATAGCATGTAATTGTAAGAGAAGAGTTTAAGACAATTATATCCTCCACATTTTCTTGAAAAAATGCATGCTTATGTAGGCATATAAATACATATTATATATCTCTTTGTGTACGTGTGTATATATATACACATATACATATACATATACATATATATATACACACACATATACATATATTCAGAATGTAAGGTCATTGTATGCTGAGGCAAGAGGGACTGTGACTTCAAAGAACAGAAGGCTTCTGGGTAGCCATAAAATGCTGCTGATTGACAGTGAAGCATTGAACTGAAAGACAGTGTCCAGGACAGAGATTTTCATTTATAGGATGATCAATTAATCAATCAACAGGCATTGAGTAGTGGCTAACTATGTACCAAGCACTATGCTAGATGCTAGGGATACAGAAACAAGGAAAAAAATCAGTCCCTATTCTCAAAGATTTTACATTCTAGTGAGGGAGACAGCATAGACATAAATGGGTCCTTATAAAGTAGATTCAAGGTAATTGTAAAGTTTCCTTACAACTCTAGAAGCTGAGATGAACTACGAAAGCCTTTCTGAAAAATATAAAACCTGAGCTGGGTTCTGAAGGAAACCAGGGATTCCAAGAGGTGGGGGTAAGAAAGGAAAGTATTCTAATCATGAAGGACAGCCAAGGCAAAGGCATGTGGGTGGGAAATGAACTGTCAACTGTGAGGAATAGTAGGAAAGCTTGACTTTTAGAAGACACGGAGGGAAATAATATTCCAGAAGCCTGAAAAAATCAGAAAGGTCCAGACTGTGAAGAGCTTTAAATGCCAGAGGAGTTAATTTTTAATCCTAGAAGTAATGGAGAATCTATTGGAGTTTCTTGTGTAATGATTGCATGGCATGGTTAGACCTGATTTTCTAGGAAGATCACTTTGTGGAGTAGAGTTGTTTGGAGAACAGGTTAAAGTGAAAATGAAAGTGAGATGAAATAGCCATTTCATTCCCTTAGTCTGAAGTTTGAGGCATCTTTGTCCTTTTGAAAGTACACATAGTACCATGTTAAAAGAAGAGGCTTCCCATATTATCTCTGCCAATAAAAAACCCAATAATCATAACAATCAAAATAACTCTTGCAAAGCCCAACCCCTTTTCCACAATGATGGGGGTATAACAGAGACTTCATTTACCTTGAGATTATTAGGTATCCATGACAAGAGCTCTGTGGTATCGGTCACCTGGACTCTCTCAGTACCACTCACTCTGGTCAGTGTGATCTAATTACTCACAAGAATCAAAGTACATGTATAATGTACTTTAAGCCAAATCTGAGGCATTTTGAGTACTACATATGTCTGACTTCAGATGGGTGGAAAGAATGCTGAATTTGACATGGAGCACAAGGGAAGCAAGTGTTTCAAGAGTTTTGGGAGATAGAAGACACTTATGAATAGAGAGATGTAGTTGCGAATGGCAGACAGACAGGTAGTGGAAACCAGCTCCTCGATGTGATTCTAATTTCCAGCTTGCCTCTCGACAGACTTTAGGGAATTTCCCTTTGGGTGAGATTGCTGAAATGTCTTGCTTCCAGTGGGAGAGCTCATTCTCTTTGTATTTTCGGTGCTATTGTAGTCTGTTGGACTTCTGTTTGCTCTTTTCTTGGATAAATAGGTTAGATTTATTCTCTATTTGTGATGGCTATTTGGGTAACCTGGTTTTTTGCAAACAGGGGCCAAGTTAGTAGGTATAATTTTGGAGTGCCCTCTCCCCTTAAGAGCTAGTGGTCAGGAAAATAGCTTTTATGTTGTTTTTGTTTTGAACTTCTTTTATCCATAAACTAGAAACATTTAGGGAGCTGAAAGAAACAATTCTCTTCCAGAAACCTTCTTAGATATTTTGAGAATACGGGTGACCAGTTTTGTGGCTCTTTTCTTGGTCCTATCAAAGCAAGGTAGTTTCCCTTGGAGAGAAGTAGGTAAAATTTCAAAGATATATACACACATGCATACTGTAACAATTGGAATGACGCTACCTGCTGGAGATTTATTGTAGAAAAGCTCCGCCATGAGGTGAACGTCTCTGAGGGCAAGACCATGCATCTTTTCTTTGGTGTCAGGAAGTGACATTTGCTGGTGGGAGGAAGAAGGGGGAGACTGGAGCTCTGACTCAGTCTCTTTCCTATGGACTCTGGCAGAGAGCAGAGCTAGAAATGCTCTCTCCCTTTAATAGATAGATGAATCAGGCCTTTCTCTCTCTCTTTACCAAATTCTTATTCTCCTTAATAAATGCTTAAAAGTCTAACTCTTGCTAAAGCTTATAATTTATTGGCGACCACTCGTTAGATATTTTAGACAGACTAGCTAGAATTTTAGCCTTAACAATACATACATATGTGTATATATATTATATATATCACTGACTATATATACATATACATGTACAGTACACGCACACATACACACATGTGTATATATGTGTATATGTGTGTGTCACCTATATGGGTAGCACATACAAACCAAAAGAATTAGTCCAGATAGCCCAGGCAGCTAAGAATGCATACTGGACATGCTTAGCACAGCACCTGACACATAGTAGATACATAATAATGTTGATTGATTGATTGATTGATTGATTAGACTCAGATCCATTATGGTAATTTGAGGAAGGCTGATTTTGACCAAGATGAGGCAAAAGTTCAGCTGTTAGTCTAGGATGGTTCTAGGGTCAGATTCCAAGGTTCTGGTAAGAAGGGATTGAGTACAATGTCAAAGTTCAGGAAGTATGGTTAAGAAATGGCCAGGAAGCAACCCTTGTATAACTGCAACCTGGCAACTGCCTCTACAGGGATTGTAGGCCTTGCCTCCTCAGCAACTATCTATAGCTATTGAAGATCCCCCAAAAGACCTTGGCAATGTCTAATTGTTTCATATTAGAAATAAATATGGGGTGGCTAGGTGGCGCAGTGGATAGAGCACTGGCCCTGGATTCAGGAGTACCTGAGTTCAAATCTGGCCTCAGACACTTGACACTTACTAGCTGTGTGACCCTGGGCAAGTCACTTAACCCCCATTGCCCTGCAAAAACAAAACAAAACAAAACAAAAAAAAGAAAGAAATATGTTGCTTTCCCCCCTCCCAAAGTGGAAATGATTTTAAAGAGGAGGTATTGCCCCAGTAAAGGAGCCCAAGATTTTTCCATCTGACTTCAATCCAAGAATGGAACCAAAAATACCATCAAGGGCAACACCACATCATTACTTCCCACTACACTATTGCAATGACCTCCTAATTGGCCTCTCTTGACTCTAGTCCCTTCCAATTTCAGCTCATCCTTCACACTGCTGCCAAAAGTAATTTTCCTTAAACCTATGTCTGTCCATAACACTCTCCTACTCAGTAAATTCCTGTAGCTTCTAACTGACTCTAGGGTAAAGTATAAATGCCTTTTTAGTTTTTAAAGTCTTTCATAATATCTCCACAATAATCTTCCCTGACTCATTGTACTTGACTTCCCCCCCTCCACTCTTCCATCCAACCAAACTATCCTTCTCATTGTTCTTGATCCATCTCTCCCTTCCATGACACCTTTGTACAGGTTATCCCTACTACCTGAAAGGTACTCCCTTCTTACCTTCTACATAAAGCCTCTCCTAATCCCCCCAACTTCTAGAGCTCTCCGTCCCTAGCTACCTGATATTTATCCTCTTTATGTGTTCTGATGTAGTCTCTCTCCAACCCAGAAGGAATCGTATTTCTCCTCTCACAAGCTCTCACAGGTAGGGAGTATGGAGTAGTTATTCCCCTAATGAGAATCTTATGCAAATAGGCTTGAGCCCCAGCTTAGATTCATATATGTACATGTTGTCCATCTAGTTAGAAGGTTTGCTTTTGGAGAGTAGGGATTATTTTGTTATTTGTATTTTTGTTTTTGTTTTGTTTTGTTTTGTTTTTGCAGGGCAATGGGGGTTAAGTGACTTGCCCAGGGTCACACAGCTAGTAAGTGTCAAGTGTCTGAGGCTGGATTTGAACTCAGGTACTCCTGAATCCAGGGCTGGTGCTTTATCCACTGCGCCACCTAGCCACCCCCGTTATTTGTATTTTTAACCCTAGTGCCTATCACAATTCCTGGAATCTAACAGGTGCTTGAGAAATGTTTATTGATTACCTGATTGACGGATGAGATGGTCACCTTTCACAGAATTACAGTACTCTATTCATTGGATCACCTAACTGACCTAAAAGTAAAAACAGGCCTAATTCAAAGAGATAATCAGGGAAGTTACATTTTGCTAAAAAGTACCTTAGACAATGAAGTAATATCAAGTATTTTTTCAGCAAGACTCTCTGATAAAGGCCTCATTTCTTTCTTTTTGTTGTTGTTTGTTTGTTTTGTTTTTGTTTGTAGGGCAATGGGAGTTAAGTGACTTGCCCAGGGTCACACAGCTAGTAAGTATCAAGTGTCTGAGGCTGGATTTGAACTCAGGTCCTCCTGAATCCAGGGCCAGTATTTAATCCACTATACCACCTAGCTGCCCTAAAGGCCTCATTTCTCAAATATATAGGGAACTAAATAAAATTTATAAAAATGAGAGCCATTCCCTAACTGATAAATGGTTAAAGGATATGAATAGGCAGTTTTCAGAAGAAGAAAGCAAAGCTATTTATAATCATATAAAATGTTCTACATCACTAGTGATTAGAGAAATGGAAATTAAAACAACCCTCAGGTACCACCTTACACCTCTCAGAAATGACAAAAGATGGAGGGGAGGAGGAAAAATAAGTACACTAATAAACTGTTGGTGGCATTGCAAACAGGTCTAATCATTGTGGAGAAGAATTTGGAACTATGCCCAAAGGGCTATAAAACTGTGCATACCCTTTGACCCAGCAATAACACTGCTAGGTTTGTCCCCACAAAGAAATCAAAGAAAAGGGAAAGGACCAATATATGCAAAAATATTTATAGCAGTTCTGACTTTTCATGACCCCATGGACCATAGCATGTTAGGCCCTTCTATTCTTCACTTTCTTCTGAAATCTGTCCAAGCTCATGTTCATTGTTTCTATGACACTATTTATCCATTTGAACCTCTGCCATCCCCTTTTCCTTTTGCCTTCAATCTTTCCCAGTACGAGGCTTCTTCCAATGCACTCTGTCTTCTCATTATGTTGCCAAAGTATTTAAGCTTCAGCATCAGTATTCAACCTTCCAATGAGTAGTCTGAATTAATTTAAGTATTGACTGATTTGATCTCCTAGCTATACAAGGGACTCTCAAAAGTCATCTCTGGCTCCACAATTTGAAAGTGTCCGTTTTGTGACACTCACCTTTCCTTATAGTCTAACTCTCATAGCCATCCATTGCTACTGGAAAAACCATAGTTTAGACTAAAAAGTCCTTTGTTGGCAAGGTGATAGCTCTATTTTAAGTATGCTGTTCAGATCTGGCATGGCTTTCTTTCCAAGGAGCAAATGTCTTTTAATTTCATGGCTAACAATCACCATCTGCAAGGTTCTTAGAGCCCAGGAACATAAAATCTGACACAACTTCCATTTCTTCTCCCGCTATTTGCCAGGAACTGATGGGACCAGTTGCCTTATCTTAGTTTTTTTTTTGTTGTTGTTGTTAAGCTTGAAGCCAACTTTTACACCCTCCTCTTTCAGCCTCATTAGGAGGCTTCTTAATTCTTCACTTTCTGCCATCAGAGTGCTATCGTCTGCATATCTGAAATTGTTGATATTTCTCCCAGCAACCTTAATTCTGGCTTTTGATTCATCCAACCTGCCATTTTGCATGATGTTCTCTGCATACAAGTTGAAATAAATCAAGTGACACTTGATTTATACAGCCATGTTGTATTTCTTTCTCAATATTAAACTAACCAGTTGTTCCATGTTTGGTTCTAACTATTGTTTCTTGAACCAGATACAGGTTCCTCAAGAGACAAGTAAGATGATCCAGTACTCCCACCTCTTTGAGGATTTGCCACATCTTTTTTTTCTTTTCTTTTCTTTTTTTTTTTAGCAACAAACATTTTTTATATTTTTTCCAGTTACATGTAAGGGTAGTTTTCAACATTCATTTTCATAAGATTTAGAGTTGCAAATTTTTCTCCCTTCCTCCCTCCCTCCCCCCCACAAGATCGCAACCAGGTTATATATGTACAATCCACAAGTGTTCTTTTTATTATTTCTTTCTATGGGGGTGCATAGTAAGCTTCCTCATTAGTTCCTTGGGATTGTCTTGGATCATTGCATTGCTGAGAGTAGTTAAGTCATTCACAATTGCTCATTGAACAATACTACTGTCACTATGCACAATGTCCTCCCAGCTCTGCTCACTTCACTATACATCCATGTTCATTAGTATTTCCAGCTTTTTCGGGGATCATCCTGTTTGTCATTTCCTGTAGCACAAGACCATTCCCCTACAATCATATAGCAAAGCTTTTTCAATCATTCCTCATTTGATGAACATTCACTTGATTCTCAATTCTTAGCCTCCACCAAGAGTTGCTATAAATATTTTTTGTACAATTTTCCCCCTTTTTTCTTTTTCATGATTACTATTGTTAACTGTTTCCCTTCCATCCTTTTCCCTTCTCCATGATATTTATTCTATTATCCATGTCCTTTCATCCTATCACTCTTCAAAAGGGATTTGCTTCTGTCTGTCCCCTCCCCCACTCTGCCCTTCCTCCTTTTGCCCCTCTCTCTTTATCCCCTTCCCCTCCTATTTTCCTGCAGGGTTAGAGAGATTACTCCACCCAATTGAGTGTGTACTATATTCCCTCCTAGAGCCAATTCTAATGAGATTGAGGTCTTTGAGCCAATTCTGATGAGTGTTAGGCTCATTTACTGCCCAGATTAAATAGATTACTTCACCCAGTTGGATGTGTCTATCAATCCCTCCTTAAGGCAGCTCTGATGAGTTTAAGGTTTTTGAGCCTTTTCTGATGAGTGTAAAATTAATTTACTGCCCTGCTCCTCTCCCATCTCTTGCCCCACTCCATAAGCCTTTTCCTGTTTCTTTCATGTAGGATTTCACCTCTGCCCTTCCTCCTGCCCCAGTGCATTCCCCATACCCCTCAATTTAACCCTAAGGATATCATTACCCAGCTAGGTGACACAGTGGACAAGTCATCACCCCTGGATCCAGGGGGATCCAGCCAAAACCCGGCCTCAGACACAAGAGAGTCGCCCACTGTACAACCTCAGGTATGTCCCCCAGCTCCAATTTTTTATGCTTCTCTAGGGTCTTCTATTTGAAAGTCAAATTTGCCATTCAGTTCAGGTCTTTTCATCATGAATACCTGAATGTCTTCTTTTTCATTAAAGTCTCATTTTTTTCTGCTGAAATATTATGCTGAGTTTTGCTGGGTAGGTGATTCTTGGTTGTAATCCCATTGAATTCTTTCTTTTTGGCAGCTTGCAATATTTTCTCCTTGACCTGAGAGCTCTGGAATTTGGCTATAATATTCCTAGGAGTTTTCCTTTTGGGATCTCTTTCTGGAGGTGATCAGTAGATTCTTTCAATTTCTATTTTAGCTTCTTCTTCTAGAATTTCAGGGCAATTTTCCCTGAGAATATCTTGGAAGATGATGTCTAAGCTCTTTCCTTGATCATGGTTTTCAGGTAGACCAATAATTTTCAAATTATCTCTCCTGGACCTATTTTCCAGGTAGGCAGTTTTTCCCAGAAGATATTTCACATTGCCCTCTATTTTTTTATTCATTTGGATTTGTTTTATTGTGTCTTGGTTTCTCATAAAGTCATTGGCTTCCATTTGTTCAATCCTCATTCTTAGGCAATTATTTTCATAAGAGAGCTTTTGTACCTCCTTTTCCATTTGGCCAATTTGACTTTTCAAGCTGTTGACTTTTTTCTCATGTCTTTCCTGCATCACCCTAATTTCTCTTTCCATTTTTTCCTCTACCTCTCTAACTTTATCTTCAAAGTCCTTTTTGAGCACCTCTATGGCCTGAGACCAATTCATATTTTTCTTGGAAGCTTTAGAAATAGGGACCCTGATGTTGACATCTTCCTCTGAGGGTGCATCTTGGTCTTCCTTGTTACTGAAGAAACTTTTTATGGTCCTCACCTTTCTCTGTCTGCTTGTCTTGCCTTTCTTTTACTTGACTTTTACCTCCTTAAAGTGGGACACTGTTTCCAGGCTGCAGTAGCCCAAGCTTAAGAAGTCCCAGGTGGTATGAATTAAGGAGGATCAGGTTTTTCACTCTCCTGGTCTGTTCCCTGGTCCTAGATGACCCCAGACCAACTTGCTAATCAACCAGCTTTGTGTGTTGTGGTTGTTAGCTCTGATGAGCCTGTGCCCCTCCACCACCTGGGCCACTGCTCCTCAAGCCTACCTCCTGGTTCTCAGCATGGGTGTAAAATCCAAGTTCTGCCTCAGCACCAGCATAGAGCCCTGTAGTCTTCCCCCCTGCCCAGGTCTCAGCCCTCTCACCAGATTGTGAGCTTAGTTCCAGACAACACTGGCACTTCAGCTGATTCAGAAGCTCTGGGGGTCTCCTTCTCTGGTGAGGCCTTCCTGGGACTAGATCTGTGTCACGGTGACTGTGGAGTTGGGCTTGACTCCTGTATCAGCACAGCAGCTCCCTCCTTCTGACCTTCCAAGCTGTTCTTGGTTAGAAGATGATTTCAGCATGTTCTTCTGTGAGTTTTTCTGCTCCAGGCATTTTCCTATGGTGTTATTTGGATCTGGTTTAAGTTTTTATAACTTAAAACTTTACTAAGGTTTTGGAACACTCTGTGTATAGTTTGTATCCACAATTTTTGTTCATCGCTTCTCCTATTAAAATGTAAGCCACTTAAGAATAAGGACTGGCTTTTTTGCCTTTCTTTGTATCCTGGGCACTTAGCACAATGCCTGGATCATAGTAAATGATTAATAAATGTGTGTTAATTGACTCATAGACTGGCTTCTGCCCTCAACCTAGATTCTGTTCCCAGGAAAATAATAATCTGGTTTAATTCCAAGTTCTCTCTGTGTCCTCAGTACCCTTGCAAGCACCAAGCTAATAGGGCATGGAACAGAGAACAGGATTATTACAGACAGCAGTGAATGTAGATCATTCTTATACCAGAGCTCATGTACAGTTAAGATTTATTTCTTGTTGATGAGTCACAGCTTCCTGAGGGACCCAAATAGTCACCCCAAAATTCTAGTTCCTTACCCTGGAGTTAAACTTCCTCCCCAAATGGAGAGGGATTTGGTGTATCAATAGTCAGTCCTCTTCCCCCAGACCTACATAGTCCATAAGACTCATAATACCAGTAAAGGGTAAGATACAGATATACTCTTCCACAGAATAATTAATCTGTTCTGGCTGTTCTACTGTCTGTGGCCACCTACTTCTTTCTACTGATGATATTTCTCAAACCTGGGCTTAGAGATCTCGAGCTAGAAGAGACCACCTGATAGACCAAATTCCCTCCTTTTATAGAAAATACAACTGGAGTCTAAGGAAGTTAAATAACTGACCCAAGGCCTCAGAGGCAGTCCTTTGACTCCATAGTGAGAACTCTCCACTGACTAGAACACAGACACATTGGGGCAGGATTGTTTTCTTCTTACTTTTTCTAGAAGGGCTCCCAGGACTGTACTTTTTGTACTGTGACACAAACTATTTGCATTCTCCATAATACTCATCCATACTTTTCAAGGCTTGGAAGCTCTGAAATGGTTTGTTTACAACATGGCGCTGCTCTTTCCTTCCTTCCTTCCTTCCTTCCTTTTTTTTTCTTTTTGGTTTGTTTTACAGGGCAATGAGGGTTAAGTGACTTGCCCAGGGTCACACAGAGGCCAGATTTGAACTCAGGTCCTCCTGAATCCAGGGCCAGTGTTTTATCCACTGTGCCACCTAGCTGCCCCCGTGCTGTTCTTTTCAAATGGGACCATACAGGTCAACAGCTTCTAGGGCTAGTCAACATGTTTCTAGTTGTGTTCCTGGTCAGGCCTACAATCCTGTACCAGTTAGCCCACACAAGGGCCTCTCAGGCAGGTATGACATCCTGTTCGATTTGCCCTTCTAAACAGAGATCCCTGGTTTTCACTCTTTGAAGATTTATGATGACTCACTTTCATCCATCTCTTGCCTGTCTTAGGATTCATATGACTGAGAAATAGTGATAACAGTAGAAAGCAGATGGTAACAGGGAAAGAATAATGGCAGACTAAACACAAGTATTTTGTTTCAACCTGGGAATTGCTGAAGTAAGACCTGAGTGGCGGTGAGGACCAGAACTCTTCCCATTCCATTGTCAGTACCTCCTGCTGAGTCTTCTGGAGTATGGGAAAGAAATACATTCACACCCCCTCTCCATCTCCTGTCATCTCGCTCCCCTATGCCATGACTAAAGTCAGGCTGAGAAGTTTGGAGAAGCCGCAAAACAGCACCAGAAATATGGGACATGATTGGGCAAAGCTGTTATCCCCGAATGGCAAATGGGGATAAAATGTGCCTTCTGCCCATCTAATGGTGCTTTCTTCTCTAAATGAGCCAATATGCATGAAATGTTTTGTAAACCTCAAAGAGCTATACAAATTCTAGCTATTATTAATAATAATATTTCATAATAATACTTCATGAATATGTGTCTTGTTTTTCCAGCTAGACTGTGAGCAATCTGGAGGAGGTAAAAGTGTTTTCCCTCAGAGGAAAAGTTCCTTGACGACACATTTTTTTTTGGAGGGGGGGTCTTTATATTTTCAGTACTTAGGACTGTCCATTGGATAATAAAGACTTAATAAATGTTGTCAAATTGAATTGAATTACATTTGAGGAGGCAGGGAGTTCCCTGATACCTAGCACAGTGCTCTTCATGTAGAAGGGGACTCAATGATTCTAGGACACAACATCACCTAAAAAAGAAACTCCTTCCCCGAATGTGAGGGGTTAGGCTGGCCTCCAGAACCCATTGAATCTTTTCTTCTGTAGTGACAAACACTAACTGTTGTGAGCTTGGCATCTGCCTTGAACTGAACAGAGACCTCCCTTTTATTCCATCATGATCCCCAAGGAGCTGTCACACTGAAATGACCTTTGGGGTGGAGTCAAACCAGTGACTTGGAGAAGGGGGAGGGAAGCAATAGGAAGGCTGTCTCTAGTAAATTGCCAATCCCCAGCGCTTTCCAGACTCCCTCTAATGAGCATGTGTATTTAAATATTTTATTAACCAGAAGCCATCCAGAAGAGGAACCACGATTTTCTTTTGAAATTGAACTAACATTTGGAAAGGGTGAGCACCACTGAGCCACAAGCACACTGAGAAGGGGCTGGCAAAAGGAGACAATTGTGTTTGGTGCTTTCTCCATAAAAGGAAGCAGACAGTCTGTTCTTTGACGGATTATAATTATAAAGCAATTTGCCACCCCTAATGGGAGGACTTTTTGTTCATAAAATATTAACAAAATATAATATCAGTGCAATAGGTTAGAAATAGTCTTCATTTCTCCATAAAAAGTCAATTTGTAACCACCAAGAACGTCTTCTTTAGGATGACGATGTCGGAATAACATCTCTGTGCCCATATCAAAATGTAAGCTTAGAATTAAGCACAGCAAATCTCGCCTCTCTTTGGCTTATTTGGAGCTGAGTGCTTTCTCCCATAAACATGCTAATTTGTAATATTGTTCTGTTGGGTGACGGAGCACTTCTCAATTGAATGAGCATTTCAGTCCAAGGCAGTTTCATCGTAATGAATACTGCCAAAGAACTAAATTGTCATCATGTAAAAGGACTCGATTTTGGGCTGGGGACTCTAGTTTGCACACCACCAATCTCTCTCTGAGCTGGGGGAGCAGTTGTACTTTTTCACATAATGGAGAGAAATGAGATCTGTCTATGAGACTGCCTTTCTCTCATCAACATCAGTACTCAATTAAACAGAAAAACATGGACAGAGCTGCCCATGACGGTAAACTCAGCAAGAGGCTTTCAGTACAAAAGAGGCTTATACAAGGAAATGGGACAATTTACAGATTAATTAATTCTGGGGCTTTTTTCCCCTTCCATTTTTCCTCCTTTCCTCCTATCATCCATCTTCTCTACTTCTTTGTTTTCCTATCTTAGTTAGACCTTTAGGTACCATCCTTCTAATTCCTGTTATGCAGTGCTTCTAAACTCCCCTCATTAATTGCATTCCATTATCGGAATTAGAAGAATGGGACACAGCAGCTTGTCAGAGGCCATGTGCAGAAGTAGCTAGGGAAGAGAGTCAGGAAAAACTTTCTTCAAATCCCTCATCTAACAATTAACTTTGTGCAAGTATCTTAACCTCCCTGGGTAGTGAGCAACTCCTTAGGACTTACCTATTCAGTTTGTATCCGTGACAAGATTTACTGCCCTTTGGCTGCATTGGCAGATTATTAAGCTTTTATTAAGAATAGAAAATATACTCATATGAATCTATATGATTTTAGCAGTGTGGATACATTCTCCAAAGATTCAGACCTCAACCCAACCACATCTCCTTATCCTTGCCCAAGTCTTCCCATAAATTTGACACAGGGGTTCAGTTGATTCAATACACTAGGGACCTTTCTCACTTTATCTTGACCAATAATTAGTTCATGAGTCCCACTAGTACTTTCGTGATGTGAAAAGGAAATCAGGAAATATCAACCTAGAAATGATGTAGCATAAGTGGAAAGGAAGGGAAAGAAAAGGGAGGAAAATGAAGGAAAAAGGGAATAGAAAGAAATTCATTTGCCTGTTAATTCTCCTTACTCTTACAAACCCTTTCTGCACTAAGTTCTCATCTCAAAACTGGTTATTATGGGCACTAGGCTTAATGATATTTTTATATTGGTAAAATTGTATTGAGTACTATAGCATCACTTTTTGTTTAGCAGACTACACACATCTAGTCATCCCAGGTGCTTATTTCCTTAGAAAAGAGTCCTAAGGAAGAGTGATAACTAATGAAAATGTATATCACCTCCCAGAATCACTGCTCACCACTGTATCATTTTTCATTGACTATTCCAAGTAAAGAAACAACCACCCAGAGCAACCTTATTTTTCTACCTTCTCCATTAGAAATAATGTATAGAAAATCCATATGTGGTCATTTGGAGATAGCCCAAGGGCTGCATCCAGGATACACATACCTTTTCTAATTTACATTTCTTAAATGGATCATCAAAACATATTGATCTTAATCAGCTCACAGAACCCAATACTTAAAGAGGCTTCAAATCAACCAGGCAGGTTTACAGAAGGCACACACATTATATGAAGGTCCAGATCCTGCAAGAAGTCAAACATTTCTTAGATGACTGAAGATGCATTAGGGAACATGGTATGAAAGTGTAGAGCTAATGCTTCTGTCACTTCTGGCCCCTTGTGATCTATAATTAGGTGACCTCGATCAAAGATCTACATTTAAATATTAGAGACAGTAAATTACTAGTGAACTAGTGGGAAGGGGTGAGGGAAACTATCCTTCATGAAAGCGGGAAAAATAAACTGTTTTTTTAAATGAAATGTCATGTATTCTAAAACACTTTCCCAAGTCTGTTATTTTCCAGAAATAGAGTCTTGCCAGTGTATACTCAAGTTTATCCAGCAGTTGAAGGTGGCAAGCAAGACTTGAAGAAACACGACTCCAGCTAGGTGCTGGTGGGCTGACAAACAGCATGTTGCTATATATCCTTGTCAGCTGCAGGCCCTATTAACTATTTTTAATGAATCACCACTGCTTTTACCTTTGCCATCAGCCATGACCTTCACCATTTAGAAACACATGGTCTCTCATAAACGATAGCCCACGACATATAAACTCGAGAAGAATTCTATCACGGCTCAAACCACAATATCTATCACTAAAACAAACTGCTCATTCCAGCTGAAGAGACACTCATATATATCACCGAGCCAACCTTCCATATTTTGAAATTTACTACCCTGTGTTGGGCTGATTTTTTTTTTAAGGAGGCCAGGCAACCTTGCTCACTTAATACTTTTGATAAACTTCTGCTGACAAGGAGTTTGATTAATGATGGTTAAAAGAATTGAATCAAGACTCGGAAAGACAGGGCCGAAAAAGCAGACTGCTGGGCTGATGGAAACTAACGTCTCTACAGAAATATATGATAGACCCTCCTTTTTGCCATGCCAAGTAATTACTCGCACAGGCCTGTTGTAATAATTCCTATTACTGCCCAAACGGAAAAGTCAGTAACTCACAGCCCTGGGACAAGGTGAAGGGAAGGCCAGAGTAACATGGATCAATATTTCATTTACTCACTGAGGTTACCTTCTATGCCTGTATCAAATTCTTTTACAGAAAGCCATGAAAGGAATGAGGTTTGCTGCAAAACACCAATCCGGGAGTCTCGTTTCCTTGGGGGTGCTTTTGGGGTAAGCAGAGAAGCAAACCTTTCAGCAAAACAATATGCACTCAAGGTCACTCATTACTTGCTACTGTTGGGAAATAAGGTGCCATTAGCCTGATATGAGTAATGGACATCAATCAACTGCAGACCAGAAAAAGTAGGTTTTCAAGTTGGTTGCGTGGCTGAAAATGAATGAGCCATTTTAACACTTTCTGAACAATCTGGCAATTGTGAGAAATTCTTCTCGGGAAGTTACATCATCTGTTTACAAATTCCAGGAAAATGTATCTGCTCCCTCCAACCTCCTGTAAGGACCCCCAAAGCCACCCAGAAACTTCACTTCCCCCCCTTTCCCTCAATTCTGTAATTGAATATAAAAAGAATCATACAGAATGCTCATCTCAAACTAGGATCTTGCAATAAATAGTCTTATCCTTCTTCCCCACTGCTTCCCATAGATCTTCTTTAAAATATTTCACGATTCATGTTTCACATTTTCCTATAAGTTTGTTTTTTGAAGTCTGTTTCTTTACTTGTGTTTTGCTAAGGATGGCTAGAAAGAGGATTTAGTTCGAATCACTTCACAGTCCCACAGGGATGAAGTAATACGATTATGCCTCTTTCTTGTTCTTACAATTTGATCTGATGTTGGTCTTGCAGAGCCCAAGCAGATATAGCAGTCACAGAGCCATGGAATGGCATCATTTCTGAGCTGAGAGAGACATTGATGCCCATCTGGTACTATCCAAACCCCTGTAGGAATCCTCACTGCAACATAGCTGATACATATTCACTCATCTAGTCTTTACTTTGAGACCTCCAATAAGAGGAAGGCTGGTCTTTCTCAAGGAGTCCCTTTCCATTTTGGGATAATTCTACTTTATTGGTTCTGTCCTTATTTTGGGATTAAATCTGCCTTTATGCAATTTCTATCCTTTGATTGTCTTTCTGCTTTTTTTAGGGACAACATATATAAGTCCAAGGCCTTCTCTATGTGACCTTTAAATATTTGATGAGTGCCGCCATGCCCCACTTACGTCTTCTCTTGGCTAAACGGCCTCTTTTCTTTCAAACTATTCTCATATGGCATGGATCTCAATATGTATCATTCGTCAGTCAGCTCTCTTTAGAATCCTCTTGACATTTGCAGCATGGTTCCTGAGATGGGGTGCTCAGAACCCAGAACTTCAGCTGTGGTCCTGGAAGAAATATGCATTGGCTTTGGAATGGGAATTCAATTTTCTTGCCAGTCTCATCATATGGCATTTTAGGTTAGAATGGGTTTCAGTCAATAACCAAATTTGTAAATGAAATCCCATGGCATGCTTACTCCTTACAAAAAGCTCAATGTTTTCTTCCCTCCCTCTTTTATTAACCAGACACACTTCCATGAGTAGTTTAAGTCACTGCTGTAGCAGTTTTTTTAAAAATAACATACAGATCCACTATCTTGTGCTTTTCAGTAAGAGCATCTTTTAGTCCATCATTTCACAGGAATCTCACAGCAACCAAGGAGTTCAAGTATTATTATTCCCATTTTACAGATGAACAAACTGAGGCTCAGAGAGTGTACAAGTGGTTTTCCAGAGATTGTAAATCTATCTAGCAAGGGGCAGGACCAGAATTTGACTTCAAGTCTCTGTACCCTAAGGTACAGAATGCTCTTTCCCTCCACCATTTGAGAACTAACCACTGTTTCTTCCATGTCATGAATGAAATTTTCAATCTGGGCCAGAAAGACATTAAACTGTCAGTTACACTTTGGATTCCCTCCTTCTCATGGGAAGCAAAGGTTGGTCAGCTGCTGGGTACAAACCCATCCAGTAGGCCTCCAAGCCCATGGGTTCAGTATCTCAGGATCTTACATTCCTAGCATCAGGAGATCTCTGGCATGTGCAGACTCCCCCCCCCCCTTAGACTGGGATCCCAGGAGTATTCCAAGGGAAATTTAATCCACATGTGCCTGATTCGTGTTCACTTAACTCATTGGCATGTTGTAGTCCAGGAGTTGATTGATGTACAAGGAGTCTTCTGACCTTTTTGCTTGAACCTTCACAAAGCTGCCTGCCTTCAGAGCTGGAAAACTGCCTTAGGGGAGGGGGAGGGGGGTGATGAGTGCAACAGAATCTCCAACAAGAGTGGAAAACTCTCTGCTCAGCTGGAAACATAGATCCAGAAACCAGGTGGGATTCTCAACCTTCCAACTGTGGTCCCATGGCTTTGGAATGAGGGCGTCTCTTTTCTGCCTCTTCTATTTCATGTGGATGTCTGAGGCCAACCAAGGATGAAGACATCCATCTTTCAGAGCGTCATCTCCATGAGCCTGGCTGAGTCCACCTGTCCTTGAACCCTAACCCTAACCCTCCCCCCAGTTCTTTAAAGTGGTCCCAGACAAAAGAACTTCATTCGGCAGGTTTAAAATGTGAGCTGAAGTCAGCTGCTGACTTGGAGCACTGCTTTGGTTCTGATGTGAAGCATCTCAGCTTGGCTATCACTACCTGCTAAGCATTTCAATGGCCTTTCATCAGAAGAACTCGTTTGGGATTATGGCAGGAGATCAGAAGAGTGATCGAGGCAGAAAACTCTCTCCTTTGCCCCTGTTGCTGCTGTGGGAACTGGGACAAGGATGTTGCTTGGGACTATAAGACCTAGAGCTGAAAGGGCCCATAGTGCATCTAGTCCAGTTCCCTCATTTTACAGAGAGAAAAACCAGGGCAGAGAGAGAGAGACAGAGAGACAGAGAGAGACAGAGACAGAGAAACAGAGACAGACAGACAGACAGACAATGAGAGACAGAGAGACAGAGACAGAAAGACATGGAGTGACACACAGAGAAAGAGGGGGGGGAGAGAGAGAGAGAGAGGGAGAGAGAAAGAGAGAGGGAGGGAGAGAGACAGAGACAGAGACAGAAAGACACAGAGACACAGAGTGACACACAGAGACAAGA
The DNA here is from genome assembly GCF_019393635.1 of Dromiciops gliroides. NCBI lineage: Eukaryota > Metazoa > Chordata > Mammalia > Microbiotheria > Microbiotheriidae > Dromiciops > Dromiciops gliroides. The sequence continues at coordinate 40,156,688 of NC_057866.1, forward strand.
GACACAGAGAGAGACACACAGAGAGAAAGAGAGACAGACACAGAGAGACAGAGAGAGAAAGACACACAGAGACATAGTGACACACAGAGACACAGAGAGACACACAGAGAAAGAAAGAGAAAGACACAGAGAGACAGAGAAACACAGAGTGACACACAGAGACACAGAGAGAGAGAAATGAGCATATACAATGCCAAAAGTCACATGGGTAGTTAGCAGCAGAGAAGGGATTTGAACCCAGACCCTTTAGATCAGTAGAAGCTAAACTTCCTTTATCATGTATTCCTAGCAGTTAAAAAAAAGTTCATGCATCCTGATATACACATATTTGTTTATAAATTATATACATGTATAGCTGCACTAATAATTATGTATATTCTAAAACTTACAGAAAGTAGAACTTTTGGAAAAGAAAAAGGTAAAATAATATTTGATCCTAGAGTTAATAGGAGGCCTCTGAAGTTTATTGAGTGGGGACGTAACATGGTCAGATCTGCATGTTGGGAGGATCACTTTGGGAGCTGTGTAAGGGAGGGTTGGTGTGAAAGGGATCTGAGGCAAGAAGACTCATTGGGAAGCTCTTACAAATAGTCCAGGTGAGAATTCTGAATTAGGGCAGTGTCTGTGGGAGCAGCAAGGAGGGGAAATATGTGAGAGATATTGTGGAGGGAGGATTGACAAGATTTGATGATTGGCTTTGATGGGTGAGTGAGAACGAGATGTTGAAAACCCAGAAGTTGTTAGTCGTGATGCCTAGAAAGGTTTTGGTTACTTTGGTAGAACTAGGGAAAGTAAGAATAACAACAATGATGATGGTGGTGACAATGATGATGACTCACATTTATATAGCACCTACTATGTGCCAGCCATTGTGCTAAGCATTTTACAAGTATTATCTCATTTGATTCTCATAACAGTCCTGTGAGTCCTACTATTTTACAGATGTGGAAACAGAAGCAAACAAAAAAAGAGAAGGTATGGGAAGTAAGATAATGTAATATGATCACCAAACTTGCTTCTCCAGTGCAATTCACTTTTTCCCACCTAAAATTAAAAGAGCAGTGCAAATGGCAGGACTGAAAGCAGGTACATACCAATGGCTTTGTTGAATGTAAGCAGGGCAGCTAGGTGGTGAAGTGGATAAAGCACCAGCCCTGGATTCAGGAGGACCTGAGTTATCTTTCATGAATTGACAGGCAGTGAATCTCCATACCATAAAGACAGATGTCAGAACACCTGAAAGAACTAAACCGGCAAAATATATTTGAACTGAACCATTATGATGAATAGAATTAGGACTTATAGTTAGTTACATGTGAAAACATAAGACCAATGTTTTTAGTAGATGGACCAAATGCTCATAATCTCTAAGTTTCATAAAATGGAGTCTTCAAAATAAAGATTTTGAAGGAGAAATCAAAACCAGATGGGAACAGAATTAGGCAATATCCTCTCAGTTATTCTGTTTGCTACTGGAGTTGCATGGAAGATGCTTTACCCTGAGCCTATGAAAGATGAGCTTATTTCCCAATAAGTTTATCTGATAACAAAAAGTGGCAATTTTATCCCCCTGTGCAATAATCTGTTGAGCATTAAATGGAATAGAATAATAGCAGGGTAGAGATTTTTCTCAGGATCATTTCTACTTGAATTCCCTTGGGAAAAAAAGGATGAGAAGAATGAGATGAATATAAATAATAATAAATGACATGTGTACAGCACTTTAAAGTTTGCAAAGCACTTTATATGCACAATCATTTGGCATTTAATGGTATAAGTCAGTCACTTGTCATTTACTACATTCTACCTTCTACTACTGCTTGTTTTTGTACTTAGCTATCCTATCTCCCTGGATGAATTACAAGCCACTCCAGGGTAGGGTTTATGTCTTATAATCCTTGTTATACTTAGTCCCCTAAATAGTTCCCAAAATATAGTAGACACTGAATAAATATTTATCAATAGTCTTAATAGGGGAAGCTAAGTAACCAACTGTGTGCTCCTGGGCAAAAGACTTAACCCTGTTTGCCTCAGTTCCCTCATCAGTAAACCCCAAATGGAATCATGAGTAGTTGGACACAACTTAAACGACTGAATAGCAATTGCAATAGTCATAATCACAATACGGTTTCCCTTGTGTCTCCTAAAGCACGCAGGAAAAAGTTGTACACCGAACAAAAACACAACACATCAGAATAGCCATCAGTTCATTTATTTAGAGGAGGAAGAGACCAGCTAGTCCAACCTGCTCATTGTACAGAGAAGGAACCTTAGGCCCAGAGAAGTTCTCTTTGCGTCCACAGTCACAGAGACATTGAAGAGAAAGGATTCCTGACTCCTGTTGTAAGACTCTTGCTATTACAACATGGTTATTTCTCAGGCTAGAACTTGGTTGGCAGACAGCTGCTCTTTGCATATGCCTTAGCTATGCAGATACACCCTGAATTCCCTCTCTGCATCTGCTGACCATATGAGTGACATATTCAAAGAACCTGAGAAATTTTAGTAGCTGTGATGGTTTGAGAGGACACAATTCAACAATTCAACAAGTATTTATTAGAGGCTTACTATGTTCATGGCACTGTGCTAAGCACTGGGGATAGAAAGGTAAAAAAGTATCCTTGATGTGTTTACAATGACAGTGTTAAGATGGGTGAAATAAAACATGTCAACAAATACATGCAGTATAAATGAGAAATCGACACCAATGAGACATTTGGATAAAATCCTCCAGGAAAATTTGGAAAGAGATGTCACTTCTCTGATTTGGGGGTGGGAGGGGGAAGAGGCAAATGGGTGAAAGGTCAGTTCAAAGAAGACTTGGCAAAATCTGAGTCAGGTCTCAAAGGAAGAAAAGAATTTCAATGAGCAGAGATGTGGCCAGTCCTAGGAATGGGAAACAATCTGCGAATGTTCATGAGAAGAAGAGAGCAGAATGAGTTTGGGGAAACAACTAGTAGTCCATTTAAAATTTTAATTGATTCTTTAAAAAAATGTCACTTTCCTTTCCAAATACATTTCTTCTCTGCCCAGCCCAGATACTCAGAGGATCATCTCTTATAACAAGGCATAAAAATGAAATAAAGGGAAGAAACAGTTCAGCAAAACTATGTAATATACTACAGAAAGATGGAACCCACATCTGCAAAGTAAGGATGGAGTTACAGATTCTCATATCTCATTGGTGTAAAGCTTGTTCATTATATTTACCTGGTGTTCAGTTTCTATTTTGTTGTTATTTCCATTGTGTACATTGTTTTCTTGGTTTTGCTTTATTCACTTTGCATCAGTTCATATAAATTCCCCCAGGCTTCTCTGTGTTTTTTTTTCATATTTATGGCTTCTAACACTGAAATAATATTGTTACATTCCCCATCTGATAAATATTTACTTTCTTTTTAGTTCTTTGCTGCTACAAAAAGGACTGCTATCAGTATTTTTATACATTTTCTTTCTATTGTTGATCTCCTTAGGATACACACACATATACATATACACATACCAATAGAATGTCTTATCAAAAATTATGAATATTATCATCACTTTCTTAGCATAATTCTAGATTTCTCTGCAGAATGGATGGACCAATTCAAAGCTTCCCCAATAACTTATTAGTGTACCTGTCTTTCTTACAGCCCCTCCAGCCTTGACTGTTGCTATCTTTTGTCATTTTTGCTAATTTCCTAGATATGAATTGAAGCCTCAGATTTGCAATGATCCTAGTTTCTCTTATTATTAGTGATTTGGAACAATCTTTCATGTGGCTGGGGCAGCTAGGTGGCGCAGTGGATAGAGCACCGGCCCTGGAGTCAGGAGTACCTGAATTCAAATCCAGCCTTAGACACTTAACACTTACTAGCTGTGTGACCCTGGGCAAGTCACTTAACCCCAATTGCCTCACTAAAAACAAACAAACAAAAAAATCTTTCATGTGGCTGCTAATAGTCAGTGTTTTTCTCTTTTGATAAGTGCCTTTTCACATCCTTTGATCGTTTACTCTTTGGACAATGGTTCTCAGTCTTACTAATTTGCTTTGACTAAAATGTAGAGAATGTGAAGAATATGATGTTAGGTGGAAAAGTGGATTGAGGCAGATTATAGAGGGTTTTAAATATCAGCTTAAGTAATTTGCAGTTTAACTTAAAAAAATAGGGAACTACTTAAGTTTTTGAATAGGAATGTGGCACAATTAAACATAAATTAGGAAACCAGTTGTATGAAAAATGAATCAGAAAGGAAGAGACAAGAAGCAAGGCAAACATTTAGGATACCATCATCATACTCTAGGCTGGAGATAATGAAGGCCTGGAGTAGAACATTGGCAGTGTGAACAGAGGAAGGAAGAGAAAAATCGGAGAGTTATTGGAGAGGACGGCACTTGGCAACTGACTGGACACATCAGGAAAGGAGAATAAAGCGATGAAGATAATCAAATACATTTGGGGTATAGTAGAAAGAGGATTGGTTTTGGAATTGGAGGACCTGGGATTGACTTTTGGTTGGTGTTACTTTGAGCACATCATTTTATCCCTATTTGCTGTCTTTAAGTAAGAGAATTGGCTTGGATGATTTCTAAAGTTATTTCCAGCTCAAAATTGCTATGTCTATGACTCCAAAATTTAAAGCTATCCAACAAAATAAGAAAGGTGGAATGACAGGCAGCCTTAGAGAGCTTGGTTTTCAACATGTTAAGTGCTGGGAGGAAATCCAAATAGAGATGTCTAGCAGGCAAGTGGAGATGGGCTACGGAATCTCCCTCAGGAGAAGGGTTAAGTTGGACATAAGGTCCAGAAATCCTCTGGCATAGCAGTGTCAACTGAAGCTATCAGGTCAGATAAGATCACCAATGGAGAAAATGTGGAGAAGCATAGACCACTGAGTACATCAGAGCCCTGAGGGAGGGGGATATAGAACTCTGTGATCTTGGTCAAGTGACTGTGGCAACCTTAAATTGATATATACATACAAGTGTCAGTTGTTATTATTTTGTCCTCAATTCCTTTCTTTCTTCCTCTCTCTCTCTCTCTCTCTCTCTCTCTCTCTCTCTCTCTCTCTCTCTCTCTCTCTCTCTCTCTCTCTTCTGGACAATGAGGGTTAAGTGACTTGCCCAGGGTCACACAGCTAGTAAGTGTCACATGTCTGAGGCTCATTTGAACTCAGGTCCTCCTGAATCCAAGGCCGGTGCTTTATCCATTGCACCACCTAGCTGCCCCCCTTCCCCCATTCTTCCTTCCTTCCTTCCTTCCTTCCTTCCTTCCTTCCTTCCTTCCTTCCTTCCTTCCTTCCTTCCTTCCTTCCTTCCTTCCTTTCTCTCATGCTGGAGATTTTCAGGCAAGAAGAGAAAAGATTTAGGGGGCTCAAGAGAGCTGTTTTTGGGTCTTGTGCTTGACACCAAGAAACAAAGCTAAGAATAATACATAGAAGTAGCAGGAGCAGATTTTGGCTTTATTTGAGTAATGATCTAACAGAGTTCTCCCAAAGTGAAATGGGCTACCTAAGGAGGTGATGAGTCAAGGCTGGATTAGCATTTATCTAATATGTTGTATTTGGGAGGAAAGGTCTGGTTTAGGGAGGGAAGAGAAGGGAACAAGTAACATAGTGCCTACTCTATGCCAGACACTTTACAAATATTATCTCATTTGATCATCACAACAACTTGGGGAGGTCAGTGTTATTATAATCCCCATTCTGCAATTGAGGAAACTGAGATAAATAGAGCTTAAGTGATTTTTCCCAGGATTTCACAGCTAGTGAGTGTCTGAGGCTAGATTTGAACTCAGTTCTCCCTGCTCCAGGCTCAGCACTCTGAGCAATTTTGTGGTTCTTTCCAACTCTGAGATGCTATGACTCTGTTATGGAGAAGAGAATAACATGTACACCTAAGCAAAGACATGGAAGGATGGTTAAATCCTACAGAAGCCAGCAAGTAGGAGGTTAGATTTCATGTGGTTTCCTACCCTTTGGAAGTCCTTCATTCTGAAGAGCATTTCAGGTTCCTGTTTAGGACTCTTCCAAAGAAATTCCATTAGAATGTGACACCTTTCCCTCAGGAAAGGACCTTTTTGCCTTTCTTTGTATCCTCATCACTTAGCACAGTGCCTAGCTACTTAGTAATTACTTAATTACTAATTAGTTAGTAATTACTTAATAAATGCTTGTTGATTGGTTGAATTCTTGTTATAATGATTTGGCTATTGAGCATCTTCTTGAGCTCTTCTGTTTCCATTAGAATGTAATCTCCTTGAGGGAAAGGATGATTAAAATGTTTTTCTTTGTTATCTCCAGCACTTAGCACAGTGCTTGGAACATTTAATAAATACTTACTAAATGCTTAATTAATTAATTGATTGATTCTGTTTGGCCTTGGAATACCAGCTTCCCTGGCCACCAAACCCCAGAAATGTAGTAGGCAAATGCATTCTAGAATGGTAACAACACTCATTTTCAAGGTTAAGACCCTGAAATCCATGATACTCTTGTCTCAGGATGTGGTTGGAGGTCTGAATCAATACCATAAATCAGAGGCAGGTTGACAAAGAAGAAGCATTTGTTTCAGAGACATGAGTTCTAGTGCATAGCCATTTCATTCAAAAGAATGTTCTCTGAGCCCAGAACTGGGCTCCTGGATGCCCCAAAGCCCAATGCCTGGGAGAAACCTATAATAATTCTGCAAACATAGTGACATGTGGACCAAGAGACGATTATATCTGCCTGGAGACAAATAGTTTCCAGTTTCAGGATCCACATGACATAGAAAAAGATCAAAGGTAACCAGGGAAATCACATCTTTCTCCCAAATCCATTATGATCCACAAATCAGTAAGGGTATATTGTCAAGGCAAGGCAATATAAACATATTGTGTCCAAATTTTATCTTTTCCAGACAAAAACAAAAACACACAACTTTGTGTTTAATACACAGAGAAAAACACTTGCTACTGCCAAACTTGACATGCATCTTTTAAGCCAGTCTCACTAAATCAAATCAGGTGTGAGGCCAAAATACTGACTTTGAAAAGTTTAATTTCTGTGCCGTCTGCATGGCAAACCTAAAGGGAAAGGCCTTTAATGTCTTAAAAGCTTCTATGTATAAAGATAAAAGAGAAGGTAGCTTGCCAAAAAAAGAAAGGAAGGAAGGAAGGAAGGAAGAAAAAAGCCTTTGTATATTTCTGCTGTTTAATATGGTGGGTTTTTTTTTCACTAAAGAATTCAAAAGGAAAAAGATCTTTTCTGCATCATATATTAGATAAAGAAAATGTCTGAATCCTTGATTTTCATATTTGTTATTTTTTCAAGCCATCTTTCTAATTCAAGGATTCCAGATCTAGGGACCTCCAAGGACATTTAGTCCAACTCTTTCATTTTACAAATGGGGAAACTGAGTCTCAGAGAAGTGATTAGCTCAAGGTTAAACAACCAATAGGCTCAGAGAAGTGATTAGCTCAAGGTTAAACAAGCAATAAGTATGAGTTAGGAGTTGAACCCTAGGATTTAGATTATACCAGGAGAGGTTATCTAGTCTGAATTCCTTTTTATAGATAAGAAAAGACAGGCTTAGAGAAGGGAAGTAATTAGCTAAGGATCACACTGGTAAGTACCAATCCTAGTTCAATCTGAGTCAAAGGAATCATAGACTTTAGATGTGAAAGGATTGTAAATTCATTTTCTTGTTTTACAGATGAGGAAACTCACCCCTGAGAGGTCAAACAACTCACCCACTGTCACATAGCTAGGAAGGGTGACCAAATGGTGTTAACATAGAAATAATGGGTTAGACGGGGCCTCCAAAGGTCATTAAACCCATTCTCCCCTTCCTGGCCGACATCCCATATCTGTAATCATTCTGTTTGAAGTGATTTCAAGCAATGGAGATTCAATGGCCCTCACCAGTCAATTTTCCCATAGATGAATGCCAGGGTATCTCAAGTGTTCCCCTGTTTGGGTTTCTTCCATGGTCTCTAGTATGGAGTTGCCTCTAGTAAGTTTCTGTATTTGGAAATCCTTCCCAGGATAATAAGCATGAAAATATTGGCACTTGACATTCCAGGTTCATAATTGCCTCATCTACTTCTGCTAATTTTTTTTTAAATTATTTGCAGCATCACATGCATACCAAGCATCTACGTAAAGGGAAAAATACAATTTTCACCTACATCTTAAAATAATAAATATGATTGAAAAACTAAAAGAGAAACCACTTGGTCATAGAAAATAGTTATGACTTTTTTTTTAAACCAATGCATGTTAAAAATTCTTGTGTCATTTATATATGATCTTATAATGTGTGCCCCTTCTCTATGAGTACCATTAAGTTTTCAGGCTATGAAGGCAGTAAGAACAGCAGCCAAGACAGTTTCTTAAGTCCTTTCCTGCTCTGTCATGCCCTCTCTTTGATCTTCTGCCAAGCTTTGTGAAAGATGCCAAATCCAACAGCCCAGCGTCTCTATATGGCTTCTCTTGGGACCTAAGGAATTCAGCTGCTGGAGAGCAACATCAGACACAAAAGATGTGATCCTCACAGATTTTGGGGATGTACAGAGTAGACTATTCAAATCTTAAACTTCAGGAATTTCTATGGTGAACAGCCTTTCTTTGACTGCCTAGCATATACATATGCATATATATATATATATATATATATATATATACACATACATATATACTATACACACATAAATACATACACATGTATGTGTGTATAGATATCTGAGATATATATGTGGATAGACAAAGATTATAGATATAGGCACAGGTATAGGTATGGTTATGGGTATGAGTAGGGGTATGGGTATAAGTATAGATACAGATGATATAGATATAGATAGACATAGACATAGACACAGACACAGACATAGACATAGATATAAATATAGACATATATGTGTGTGTGTATTCTGGGTATCTGATTCCACAGATATGAAAACAACCTAAAATTCTCCTTCTCTTGAAATTACTTTGCATACCAGATCATAGTTTTAGAGTTGGAAGGGACCTTAGAAATATCTAACCCAGACCATCTCATTTTACAGATAAGGATACTCAAATCAGAGATGGAAAGAGAGTTTCCCAAGGTCACAGTGATTTAATAGAAAAGCCAAAATCTGAATCCAGGTCTTCTGACACCAAGTCCAATTTTCTTTCCCCTACACCACGTGATATATTTGTGTATTTTTCATGTATTTTACGTCATATGTATTTTTTGCATCATAGATATTATATAAGTATGTGTCTTTATAGGTTATACATTTTTACATAATTGTGTGTATATTGTATTGTTGTAGCTCCTCCACCCAGACTCCTGCCTCCCAATATAGAATGTAAACACCTGTAGGGCAGAGACAGGTTTTTGTTTGTTTTCTTGTGAGGCAATTGGGGTTAAGTGACTTGCCCAGGGTCACACAGCTAGTAAGTGTTAAGTGTCTGAAGCCGGATTTGAACCCAGGTACTCCTGACTCCAGGGCCGGTGCTCTATCCACTGCGCCACCTAGCTGCCCTGACAGTTTTATTTTTTACTTTGTTTCCACAGTTTCTAGCCCATAATTGGCCCTTAACAAATATTTGTTGAATTACATTGGAGTAGACTGGGTATCCCTTGTGAGTGTATGTTGTATGAGATGGTTCCTTTCATCTCTCAAGTTATGTGATTCTCTTAATCTCCGGGATCTATAAGAAGATACAGTGTCCTGATGGTTCTATAAGCTCCTCAAAGGCAAGTTTCATGTTTGGCTTTGCACCCTCTCACACCTAGTGCAACACCAGACACATAGTAGGCTCTTTAAAATGCTTCTTAATTAGTTAATCGATTGTTTTGAACCATGACAATGAGAAAAAGAGGCCAGAAAACAGAGACCTGATTTTTCATTTGCAATATTCTTTCATCAAAGAATCATTTTTTAAAGTGTTTTCAATCACTCTTATTCATAAATCTCTAGCATCTGCCCCTTCCCCCAACCCACTTCACTTTACTGCTAGCTTCCTTGCTTCCTCAATAGGAGGACCATATTAGCATATGAAGTGTGATGCTATTGATTTTAAAAATAGTCCTTAATGGTAGAAATTGGTTTTGCCATAGATTTGAATATTCTTTTCAGAGCTGTTTCCTTGCCTCTTCATTTGTTTCTTATGTGACATAATGCAACTGTATACAAATTCTTTGCCCCTTGGGAAAATCAGTGAGCTATATGGAAACATCGATAACTGATAGAGAATTGAAGTACCCAAATACAAATACTCACACAATTATTCTGGGACATCTGGATGAGCTGCAAATTCAATATGAGTCACCAGCCAAGAAAACCAGTATGTTTGTGAACTGTACTAAGAAAAACGTGGTGTCCAGAAGGACGAGGGTGATAATCCCTTCATATTCTTTCATGGCCAGACCACATCTGGACTACTTGTGTTCAGGTTCTGAGCACTAAATTTCAGGAAAGAGGTTGATAAACTCCATAAGAGAATCATCAGCAGAGAGCTGAAAGGGACCACAGAGATCATGGAGCATGAGGAAACTGAGTTCCAGGGAGATCGATTGATTTCCCCAAAGTCAAAGAGTGTCCGAGGTGAAGCTAGGCTCTCTGAATCAAGAGTCAGCATGGTTTTCATTACACCACTCTACCATACCAGATCAACTAGGATGGTAAGAAACCTCAAAATCATGTCATACATGGATTATTTGAGTAGCTCAAAGTGTTGAACCTAGAATAGCTTTCATCAACATATGAAGGGTTGTTATATGGGAGAGGAATTAGAATTGTTTGACTCAGTCCCAGAAGGAAGAATGAGAAGCAATGAATGAAAGATGGAGTGAAGTAAATTGAGGCTCTAAATAAGGAAAAGCTTCCTACAAATAAAGCTGTCTCCCTTGTGATTGAAGAAACTTTCTATGGTCCTCACTTTTCTCTGTCTGTTCATCTTTCCTTTCTTTTACTTGACTTTTAGCTCCTTAAAGTGGGGCACTGTTTCCAGGCTGCAGTATCCCAAGCTTAAGAAGTCCCAGGTGGTATGAATTAAGGAAGATCAGGTTCTTCCCTCGCCCAGCCTGTTCCCTGGTCCTAGATGACCCCAGACCAACTTGCTAGTCAACCAGCTTTGTGTGTTGTGGTTGTTAGCTCTGATGAGCCTGTGCCCCTCCCCCAACCTGGGCCACTGTTACTCAAGCCTGCCTCCTGGTTCCCAGCAGGGGTGAAAAACTCAAGTTCTGTCTCAGCACCAGCATAGAGCCCTGTAGTCTTCCCCCTTGCCCAGGTCTCAGCCCTCTCACCAGATTGTGAGCTTAGTTCCAGACAACACTGGCACTTCAGCTGATTCAGAGGCTCTGGGGGTCTCCTTCTCTGGTGAAGCCTTCCTGGGACTGGATCTGTGTCAGGGTAACTGTAGGGTTGGGCTTGACTCCTGTATCAGCACAGCAGCTCCCTCCTTCTGACCTTCCAAGCTGTTCTTGGTTAGAAGATGATTTCAGCACATTCTTCTGTGAGTTTTGCTGCTCTGGGCATTTTCCTATGGTGTTATTTGGATGTTTTTTGGAGCGATTGTGTCATAAGTTCAAGAGCTCACTGTCTTTCCTCCACCCTAAATAAAGCTGTCTCAAAGCAGAATGGACTACCTTAGGAAGTAGTGGGTTCCCCTTCACTAGAGGTATCCAAGAAAAAGTTGGATGGCCAATTGTTGGGGATATCATAGAGGGGAATTCTGTTTAGCCACTAGATGGCTTGCATTTCATGGATTCATAGGTGGTGGTTGCTGTTCAGTCATTTTTCTGTCATGTCTGATTCTTCATTAACCTATTTAGGGTTTTCTTGGGAGAGATACTAGAGTGATTTGCTACTTTACAGTTCCCAGCTGTAAACTTTACAGCTGAAGAAACTGAAGCAAATGGGGTTAAGTGACTTGCCCAGGGTCACATAGCTAGTAAGTGTCTGAGGCCAGATTTGAACCCAGGAAGATGAGTTTTCCTAACTCCAGGCTCAGTGTTCTATCCATTATGCCATCTAGTGCCCTTGACCATAGATCTAAAACTTGAAGGGACCTTAAGGATCATCCAGTCCAACTCCCTTATGTTACAGATGAGAAAATGGAGACCTATAGATTTTAAGTGAATTGCCCAAGGTCACATTTTCACCATTTTTCTGACCCCAAATTCAGCAGTCTTTCCACTACATGATGCTAAGGACAAAGATTCTCTGATTCTCTGATAATAACCTCATAACTGTATTCATTCATTTATCCATTTCTTGGATCAGTAAGCATTTATTAAGTCCCCATTGTATCCTAGACTTTGTGCTATGCTTATGCAGCGATTAACTGGTTTTCTAATTGAAATAACTCCATGATCATAATCCTTCTGCTGGTGATACATAGCTATGGATGAGCTTATAGGGCAGTGAACCTGTGTTTAGCGATTTTAAAAGAAAACTTGTGTATATATATACATATATATACCTATATCTATATCTATATCTATCTATCTATCTATCTATCTATCTATCTATCTATCTATCTATCTATCTATCTATCTATCTATAAAACTTTGTGTGTATTATACATAGCTAATTAGAATATTTTCTCCCCCATTTGACTGTGAGCTCTTTGAGAACAGGATTTATCTTTTGTCTTTCGTTATATTCCCTGGACTTATCATGGCTCCTGGAACATAGTAAATTTTTTTTTTTTGGTGAGGCAATTGGGGTTAAGTGACTTGCCCAGGGTCACACAGCTAGTAAGTATTAAGTGTCTAAGGCCGGATTTGAACTCAGGGACTCCTGACTCCAGGGCCAGTGCTCTATCCACTGCACCACCTAGCTGCCCCTATAGTAAACTCTTAATAACTGTCTGTTGACTAGACCTGACTTGAAGGGGCAGGACACCCATTAAAGAAGACTAAAGACATTGGATTTAGCCTTAGAGGTTAGAATTGTCCTCCAAGATGAGCAGATTCATTTGGAACTAATCCTTATTACCTTTGCTATGTGAACTGTTTCCCCCCTAAAAAAACATCGTGTTTAATTTGGATTCTTGAATAGATAATATCTTGTGGGATGCTACTCCTCTGAGCTGGCCTTTTTGGATAGAATGACAGAGCCTCTCACTTCTTCTAGGCTCCTTTTCTTCCAGAGATATCCTCAGAGTGCAGCAGGTGGTAGGGACAGACTTCCCTAGGGGCTGTTAATGGCATATTTGAAGGATGAGACAATAGGAGTCCCTAAACCCCATATTTCTAGAAAATTTCCTGGGGATGTCTTCATAGCAACTCCAAATTCAAAGGTGCTGAATTCTAGCATTCCAGCCAGAAAAGGAATAGTTTACCTGTCAGACAGTCCCAAGTTTACTTTCCTTAATGCAGACTCCAAACAATGGGGTAGTATTGAGTCTTAAGAGGTACCTATTGGTACAATGGGTAGAATGTTGGCCTAGAGTCAGGAAAACCTGAGCTTAAATCCAGCCTCAGACACTTGCTACCTGTGTTACCCTGAGCAATTCACTTAACCTCTATTTTCCTCAGTTTCCTCAACTGTAAAGGGGGAATAATAATAGCACCTACCTCTCAGAGTTATTATAAGGATCAAATGAGATAATATTTGTAAGAGTTCTTAGCACAGTGTCTGGTATATAGTCGGTGCTATATAAATGCTTATTCCCTAATCCCTTAAGGATTTGAGATCTCTGGGTCGTGCTTGAAAGGGGGGGATATTTTATTGATTGTTTATGGACTTTTGTGAACCTTTGTAGTGTTTTCCACATTTGTTTATGGGTCACTATGAGTCTTTTTCTGCATTTTCTATATGGCTAAATAGGACTCTCATATGTAGAGATGTAGATACAGAACATTCTGAGCTTTCCCATGGTATACTCTGGGTGGGGCTGAGTCAATATTAAACATGGACCACACAATTCCAGAGTCCAGGGCATTGGGGTCACATGGTAAGCAATTAATACTTTATCAAGAACATTAAAAACCTGGAAACTAAGAATTTATACTTTTTAAACCCTAGAGCCAATGTGATATGTTAGATAAAGGACTGGCCTTAGAATAAGGAAGAATTGGTTTAAAGTTCTGACTCTCATACATATTCGCCATGTGACCTACTCTACAGGAGTGGCCAATCTGCATTGGTGGAAGAAATTTTCTATACTGGGAGTTCCTCATACTGATCAGATCATAGCTTTATACCCACTGTCTCTGCAACCCCCCACTCTCTCCAAAATGGTCTTTCTTATAAGGTCCCTCTGGAGCAATCATTCCAGGAAGTTTTGTTAAGTGCCCTTGTCCCAGTCACTGGATGGACAAATAACATTAGTGAGATATTTCCTTTCCCTCAAGGAACTTCCATTCCACTAGGTTTCTAGGCTGTAGCTAGGATCTTCCTGGTTTTTGAACTTGCTTTTAATTTTAACTAAGCATTAAGGGGCTAAATAGTTGTGACATTTGAAGGACTTGGGGTCATGTGAAGAAAGTTCTTACTTTTCCTGTGAGACACCATGGGCCTTTGTGAGATGAAACATCAACTCTGGAGGCTGCAAGGGAAATGGGAAATCCGTTTGTGTTGAGGGGGCTGGAAACTAGTGAGTAATTGATAGTTTAAGTATTTTCACCTTAAACCTGCACACCCAGGGACATGATGTAATCCTGGATGCTGTGGGAACAGCTGCATTACCTCTCATGCTCTGGACCAAACAGACCTCTCAGGTATTTCGATAATTAGCCCTTGGAGGAGTGAAGACGATAGATCTTCTCCTAGATCTCTAGAAAGGGAGTTGTCAGCAGAGGGCCATCAATTTAAATAGCTAACCAGCATGGCCTGGACAATCCCATAATTACATCTGGTCCGAAAGCTCCGTGCCAGCCACAGACTTCTGGTGGGGCGTTTCCGACTCTGTTTCCAAGAGGTTAGGTATGTGTTGATGTAGCCTCGTGCTTCTTCCTTTGGATTCCCGTGTCTCAATTCATTTAAATCTTTCAACAGAGCTGGTTTATGTTTGCAAATGTGTTTTTCCTTTTTGTTTCCCTCTGGGTCATCTGTAGGGATCTGTCTGTAGTAAATTTTCATTACTCTGAATGTATGGATCCAAAGGAACAAGCAGGTTGTGTAACCTCTCCCCTCCCCCCATGTAATTACCAAGAAGAAAAATGGTCTGGATGATGTCATTGATACAGGGGAGGAGAAGGGGGCTGAGTTCTGGTTTGATGGGAACATCTCACAGCTGCCTGCCCAGGAAGGAGCGATTGCAACCCTAAGGCATTGGAGCCAAGAATCTGGAGGTACCAGCCTCATCTAGGGCGGGAGACTCAGCAGGGAGAAAGAAGGTGGAGGGAAGGTTGATGATAATTACTATAAGAAAAATGGTAGCAAGAGAGCAAAGTTCTTAGCCAAAACAGGGACCAAAAGGACCTCAGTGTGGTTGTTCAGACTTCTCACATTCTCCTGTCTGAAGCTTTCAAATTTTCAGCTGGACAAAGCATTAACCCCAATATAGTCTAGCAGTGGCTTCTTACTGCCTCTTCCTAAGAACACTAATCCATGATGAGCATCAAGAGGATTGTATGATGGAGTCATTTCCTCTAGACACGGCCTCCTTTGGACTAGGAGCCATGGAGGTGAGACCCTTCCATACATTTCTGTCTGGAGTGCTCTGTCCAGTTCTGGGGGCCACATTTTTTTTTTGGTTTGGTTTGGTTTGGTTTTTGTGGGGCAAAGGGGGTTAAATGACTTGCCCAGGGTCACACAGCTAGTAAGTGTCAAGTGTCTGAGGTCAGATTTGAACTCAGGTCCTCCTGAATCCAGAGCCAGTGCTTTATCCACTGTGCCACCTACCTGCCCCCTCGGGGCCACAGTTTAAAAGGGCATTCATAAGCTGGAAAGTACCCAGAGGAGGGTGACTAGGATGGGAAAGAGACTCATATTTGTACAATAAGATCAGTTGAAGGTGAACATTAGCCAGGAGAGGAAGAGGCTTGTAAGGGTAAGGAAACAGAAAACAGCACACAATAGCAATCTTCAAAGATTTAAAGGAATGCCAAACAAAAGAGACCTTAGGCTTGCTCTGTAGCTCCCCAATAGACTAGAACCTCCTTGAGGGCAGAAACTTAGTCAGTTTTTACTTTGTATCCCTTGTTGTTGTTCAGTCGTTTTCAGTTGTGTCCTACTCTTTGTGATTCCATTTGGGTTTTCTTGGCAAAGATACTGCCATTTCCTTCTCCAGCTCATTTAACAGATGAGGAAACTGAGGCAAACAGGGTGAAGTGACTTTCCCAGGGTCACACAGTTAGGAAGTGTCTGAGGCAGGATTTGAACTCGGGTCCTCCTGACTCTAGGGCTAGCACTCTATCCACTGTGCCACCTGGCTATCTTGCATCCCTAGCACCTAGAAATCAACCAGCAAGCATTTATTATCTATCTACAGTGTGCCTTGCACTGCACTAGGCACTGGGGATACAAGCATGATGAATGAACCAATCTCTACTCAAAATGAGCTTACATTCTAAGAGGACATAGTGAGTGCTTTAAAAATACTGACTTCCCTGATAGATGCTTCTTGGCTCTGGAGGGAAGCATGAATAACAGTGGATGGAAATTTCAGAGGCAAATTTAAGCTCAATGTCCAGGGACAGGAGGAAAGGGGGAGGGGAACTTTCTAACTATAAGAACTGCTCTTGAGAGGCAGAGAACTCCTGTACCCCAGAGCAATGGCAGGAAGGAAGGGAGGGAGGGAGGGAGGAAGAAAGGAAGGAAGAAATGAAAAAAGGAAGGTATGAAGGAGAAAGGGAGAGAGGGAAGGAGAGAAGGAAGGTGGGAGGAAAAGAAGGAAGGAGGGAAGGAAAGAGGGAATGGAGGAAAGAAAGGCATATATTAAGTGCTTACTATGTTCCAGATTCCATTCTAAGTGCTGGATGACCATTCATTAAGTATATTAGAGAAATATAATTCTATTTCTAGTACAGGTTAGACAGGATGTTCACAGAAGTCCCTTTCAACTCCAAAAATTTATGTTGTAATAGATGTATGGAGAGCTTAGATAACAGGGAGGTTTCAGTAGCAAGAAACCTGGAGCTGCCGAGGTGGGAGAATGAAAGGTGTGTAGACATGATCTTTGGGAAGAAACTGGTATTGATCCTGAACTGTGAGGGTGGTAATTAATTTCAGTCTTCTAGGTGGTAAATTGCTGGTGATACTTTAGCTAACATCATTTATCTGTGGTAGGCTAGAAAACAGTGTAACTCTGTGTGTGTGTGTGTGTGTGTGTGTGTGTGTGTGTGTGTGTACATGAGAGAAATAGAGACAGAGATTAAATGACAGCTAGAAGAGGGATCCTTGATGCAAAGGATTAAAGGATTAAGTTGCAAAGAAGGTGCCAAGTAGCATCAGCAGAAGGAGTGTCCTTATCTGGAAATTCTCAATATCCATGACATCATAGGTCTGGTCCCTATCAGTGTGATAGGTACCATCATGTCAAACAGAAAATGAGCCCATGTGGTGATGGTGGTAGTCTCTGGACATCCTAGGGTCTCTTCTTTCTTTGTTAGGTCAGTATGATTCCTAACAGTATCCTTAGCACCAGAGGACAGTTTGGTATTTGTCCTGTGTAGGTGTCATTGAGGCATGATCTCAGAAACAATACTCATCCTTCTCTGTATCTGAGGGGCAATGTGGAGTGGGAATTTAGGAAGAGCCATCAATTAATCAAGAAACACATGAAGTGACTACTATGTGCAGAACACCGCATTGGGTATGGAGGCAAGATACAAAGTTCAAGTAAGACATGATCCCTATTCTCAAGAAGCTTAGAGTATAGGGGCAGCTAGGTAGCACAGTGGATAAAGCACTGATTCAAAAGGACCTGGGTTCAAATCCGGCCTCAGACACTTGATATTTACTAGCTGTGTGACCCTGGGCAAGTCATTTAAACCCAATTGCCTCACCAAAAAAAAGAAGAAGAACAAGAAGAAGAACCAGAACCAGAACCAGAAGAAGCTTAGAGTGTAGAGCAGATACTGAGGAACTAGCCAAAAAATGAGATGGATCCCCACAGACTCAGCTGCTACTTGTTTGAAGCTTCATATCCTGCCTGCCCCCACCCCCAAGGTCAGGCACACTTCCAACATCTTGGACTCCAATGGTAGGTCAGATCTACAAGAAAACTTTAGGGAAATAAAAGCTTAATTCCCCACCCCTTCAAATTGAACATATATCTCATCAGGCAAAATGAAGATGCAGAGAGGCATGATGTACAGAACATCTACTCTTTCCTACTGCTAGAGGTAGCTACTAGAATTATGCTTTCTTTATATATTCTCCTAATGTTCCTAATAGGCTAAACAGGGTGGATAAATGATAAGCAATGAGGGACCTTGACTTATTCATTAACTCTTCCTAGAATTAGCTGGTTCCAACTCTGTCATTAATTAGGTAAGTCAATTAAATTATGTGGGTCTCCATTTTTATAATAACAAAAGAGTTGCACTAAATGGTCTCAGGGCCCCTTCCAACTTTGACATTTTCTAGTTCTGATAAATGTATCCTATATTACTGTTATGGTGGCTTTTGTTCCTTCCATGGTCATTCATTTTCACATTTCCTTCCCATCTATGCCTTTCATAGCCTTGTCATATAAACAACATAAAAACAGATCACATGGACCCAGAAACAGAAGTGACCTCAGAGGCTTAATACAGCTTCCTCACTGTACAGTTGAGGAAACCGTAAGATGGGTAGAATGATGAAGTGAATAGAATTGGCCTCCTCAGCTTTAAAACTTGACTAATAATAAAGGGCTCAATTCTGCAACTGACGTGTACTGACCATGTGATCCTGGGTAAGTGATCTAGGCCACTAAGATGCTAGGTTGCAAAGAAGATACGAACTAGCATCAATAAAAGGAGTTTCCTTATCTGGGAGTTCTAAACATTACTATGTTCTAGACTCTATTCTAAGTACTGGATGACCTTTCATCAAGTATGTTGACACATATAATTTTACCCATGTGCTAGGAGCTAACATATCATGTCAAACAGAAAACCAGTCTTTATTCCTCTAATTGGGCAGCTAGATAGCATAGTGGATAGAGCACTGGACCTGGAGTCAGAAAGATTCATCTTCATGAATTCATAATCTGATCTCAGACACTTACTAATTAATTATGTGACCTTGGGCAAGTCACTCAACCTTGTTTGCCTCGCTTTCCTCATCTATAAAATGAGGTAGAGAAAGAAATGGCAAATCACTCCAGTATTTTTGCCAATAAAATCCCCAAAGCGTTCACGAAGGATCAGAAATTACTAAAAAACAAACAGCAACATTCCTCTAACCAGTGGTGTAGATGAATAACCTTTGGTGAATGATTTGTGTTGGACCCTGTGTTGTTGTTGTTTGGTCTTCATTCTCTAGTTTTGGGGTTTGTTTTTTTTTTTTTAATTTTTGGCAGGGCAATGAGGGTTAAGTGACTTGCCCAGGGTCATACATCTAGTAAGTGTCAAGTGTATGAGGTCAGATTTGAACTCAGGTCCTCCTGAATCCAGGGCTGGTGCACTGGCCAGTGCGCTATCCACTGCACCACCTAGCTGCCCCTCTAAACTTTTTTTTAATCTCCCTCAGTGCCTAGTACTGCACTTTGATACCATGCCAGCTTAATAAATGCTCATTATTGCTAAGGACATGACGAGAAATTAATGAGGCCATGGTCTAACTACTCATCTAGAGTGGCAGTCATGCATTCCGGGTCATAGAATTTAGAGCTAGAAGAGAGCCTTGAGATCATTTATCCAATGCCCTCAATTTACAGAAGAGGAAATGGAAGTAAAGTAACTTGCTCAAGGTCACATCACCTTGGGCAAGTAGCAGGACCAGGATTTGAGCACAAGATGACTGATCATAACCAGTGTTCTTTCCCTGTACCTTGAAGGGCAACAGCTGCACTAAATTAGCAGTGACCTTTTTCATGATTTTTTTATAAGGAGAGGAGCCCAGGTGTTCTAATACCATCAATACCCAAGGATATGTATGGGTTTCCCTAAGGATTTCAAAGAATTTTTTGAAAATTCTAACTAATCCACCAGTGTTACGGTCAGGCTGGCTCACTGCTTGAAATCAGCCTCATACCTTTGTCACTAAAGAAAAGAAGAGACAAAAGGAAAACATGATGGAAATGCATTGTACCGTACTCAGGAGTTATGTGGGCAGATATGGTGTAATAGTAGATTAAACATGAGGAGAATAAGAGTATTTAACAAAGTGAGAATCAACAAAATAAGAATAAAAAGACCTAGGTCCAAATTCTGCCTTGGACGCTAGGTTGTGGCCCTAGGAAAGTCATTTAACCCTTCTGCCCCTTGCTTTCTACATCCATAAAATGGAGATAACCATATCACATAACCCACAGAGTTATAGAATGCACCCAAGGAGATAATACATGTAGAACATTTACAAACTTTGAAGACCTAGAGAAAAGGTGATGATGATGGTGATGGTGGTGGTGGTGGTGGTGGTGACAATGTATGATGGCATAAAGCAACCATGGAGGGAAAAGTAACCCTCCTGAATGACCCCTGGAAGCACAAAAATTCTTTGAGGACAGAGAGTGTTGTACTTTGGTTTTCATATCCCCAGTGCCTGGCACATTGAAGATACTTTATATATGTTCATAAAACTAAAGTAAACCTCTTTGGATAGGGGTCGAGACTGCCTGGCATTATTTTCTACTATAAATCTCAGATTATTGAAATGAGTGTATAAGTTAACATCAAGGACAAGGGTATACTGAGCTAAAATTATGAATTAGAAATAGTGACTTCAGTACAGTTTCCTTGTACTTAAACTCTCAGCCTCTCTCCTTAGCTGCCGATGCCCCTCAACGCTATTTCTCTAGTTCCTTTAATTACCCAAGGTCCTCTTCTCATCTCTCAGAAACCACCACCCAAAATTGCTCAGAAAAGCACCTCAAAGTGATTCACTTAAAGGTAAAATTGACTGAACATCCTCACTGTGCTACATCATTTGGAGTACTTTGCATTTTCCCAGGGATCAGAACCATCACAATACCCTACCCTGATGCCTCATCCAGTCAGTCAATAAGTATTTATTAAGCACCTACTATGTGCCACATTCTATATTAATTGTGATAAAGCAAAGGGTAAAAGACAGTCCCTGTCTTCAAGGAACTCACAACTTAATAATCAAATTTTAAAATAAACCAAATAACACAATACAACACAAAATTGATGCTAAATGGAAGGTAGGGCTGCTCATAGGCTCTCTTTGGAAAGGCAAAACAAACAAACAAACAAACAAAAGGAGTTGGTGGAGTTGTTTTCACCATGTGTCTAAAGGCAACAAGAAACATCATCTCATGGGATACTTGGCAGTCTCATATTATAGGGCTGGTAATAAGCATTTACCAAAAGTCTAACATGAAAATAATTGCAGTTTATGAGCCACCATCTATTACAAAGAATGAAGAAAGGAAAAAAAACCATGAAGAACTTGAAAAAACTCTCCAAATTAAAATATATACATATATACTTTCATACTTGCTGGCTTTGATGGCAAAATTGGGAATAGGTAAGTCTGATGAAAAATATTTAGGAAGATAGGGTTCAGAGGTAAAGAATGAGGGAAGCAAAAGACTCCAGGACCCCACAAAAACCTCATGCCGATGAACCATGAATATTTTATTTGAGAAAAGAATTAGAAGTCGTAGGTCATGGCAAGCACCAAATAGCATCACAAAAAAATGAAATGTATTATATTTTAATGACAAGAAATGACTCGTTACTGATGTGGGAGTCATTCCTGAATTAGCTGTCCATATCCAATCTGACCAGATGGCTCACTTGTTCTAGTGAAAATCACAATTAGAACTAGAAGAAAGAATAAAAAGAAAAAGGTTTACTGTACATACAGTTCTAAAGATTACAACCTGAATTAAAGATATTATTGACTGACCAAGCTTGTCCTAGAAAAAGAAATGATTCCTCTGTACTGTGAAGAAGTGGGGGACCATTGGTATGGGACACTATATACACTGTTAGATAAGTTATATGTTGGATAATTTTGTTGAACCGCTTCCTTTTTTATTCTATTTTTATTCTTTGCTGCTAAATGGTAAGGAAAGGAAAGGGATATATTTGGAAATAAATGTTAAAAAACAAATAATGTTAAAAATAAATGATATTACTACATTAAAAATTCTGTGGGCATTATTGAAGCCACATCTGCCATGATCCAGTCATCCTAGAGTAAGTGGCATATGATGTATCCTCTCTCCCATCCACATCCAAATAATACTTTAACAGGTGACTAAGGAAAAGCAAAGTAGATAAAGTTTTTTCTTTATTCATTATTCATAGGGTCATAAGATCATAGATTTGGAGCTAGAAGGAACCTCAGAGGTTACCTAGGTCAATGCCCTCATTTTTTTTTTTTAAGATGAAGAAATGAACCAAAAAGTTAAGGTGATTTGCTCCGGGTCATGCAGGCAGGATGTGAACCCCCACCCCCCACCCCATCCTAGGACATCAGTGCTCCTTCTACTAAAGAGATTTAATATGTAAAATACTGTGTAAAACCTTCAAGTGGTAAATAAATGTGAGTTAATATTAATAATAATATTCATATTCAACATTAGAACTAGCTATCATCAGAAGAGAAGTTACAACATGTGTGTCTTTGCACATGGAAGGTCCTTAATATTTCTTGATTTGAAATGTTACTCCTCCTTATCTCTTTTCCAGGCTCTCCTCTCCTTACTCTTCTAATATTCAGCATCAAATAGTCTTTAAAGAAGATGAATAGAGCTTTGTTTTATATCTTCCAGGCTTACTCCATCACTGTTTTCTGTGTCTGTTGATATTCTGGAGATTTTTCAGTTAGAACTGACTGAAAGGGGTTGAGTTTCTTTGACACATTCTGTCTGAATCTAGGGGCAAATCAATGAATGTAACACACAACGATTCTATATATATATCTATATATCTATAAAACACCTACTATGTGCAGGGCAAGAGAAAGTCTGATGTAGTAGATAGAACAACAGATTTAACATCAGGAAGACAAGTTCAAATCCCACATCTCTGATATGTGACCATGGACAATCTATCTCTCTGTATCTCAAGCATCTCTTTAAAATCCTAAGTTATGGACAGATAGCCATCTGCATTTGTGGAATCAGTTTCCACACCTGTGAAATCACAGGGTTTTTTACTTTGATGGATGCCTAGTAGAATGCAAGTTCTATGAGGGTAAGGACTATTTTATTTGCATCTATTTAAATCTAGCACCTAGCATAGTACCTAGTACATAGTAGGTATTTAATTAATGCAGAGACTTCATTTCTGTCTTTGTATCAACCAGTACCCAGCATGGTCCCTGATATAATAGTCACATAATAAATGCTTGTTGGTTGGATGGTCAGTTGATTGCTCTATAACTAGACTATGTGAAGGTAAATTGTTTCAGACCAAGGACCTTCATTATTACTTGGAGGTAGGAGAGAACAGGATGGGATTCAGAAAAAGCCAGTTGGCCACTTTGGCTGGAATTTTAAGTGTGTGAAGAGGTTTAATATGAAATAAAGCTGGAAAGGTAATTTGGAGACAGCTTGTTGGAGAACTTCAAATTCAAGGTAAGCAATTTTAATTTATCTCAGAGTCAAATACAATCAGTATCAGGGAATTAGGAAGATTATTTTGGCATCTGTGGGATTGGATAGAGAAAAAACTTGAAGCAAGGTACTCACTTAGAAGGTTGTTATAATAGCTAGAGGTGATAAGGGATTGGGCTGGGGGGTTGGTAGTGGGGATAAAGAGGCTGTGAGAGATCTGAGAGATATTTATTATGGAGATCAAATAAAAGGATAATAGGATCTAAGATCTGCAGCTAAAAGGGATCTCAGAAGTTATCTTGTCCAAAGCACCTGATATGTATGTGCCAGGCACAGTTCATAGCACTTCTTGTTACATATCTTACCTCATCTGAATCTCACAACAGCCTTGCAGGATAGGTGTTGTTTTTCCCCATTTTAGAGATGAAGAACTGAGGCAAACAGAGGTTAAGTGACTTGCCCAGGGAAACACAGCAAGTGTCTGAGATTGGATTTGAACTTGGGTCTTCCTGACTCCAGACCTAGCACTTTCTCCACTATACACCTTAAATCTAACTTGGAATCATAATTGACTGATGGTAGAGGAATAGGGGAGAGATGGAAGGAAGACTCAGAGATGCCTCTGAGGCTTTGAGCCTAGATAAGTGGGAAGATGGGTGTCATCCCCAAAATAGCAAAGTTGTAGAAAGTACACCGCCTCTGGAATCAGAGGATCTGGGTTCCAATGTTGCCTCTTCTGCCTGTTTCCTTGGGCAAATCACTTAACTTCTATTGGCCTCAGCTTTTTTCATCCGTAAAATAAAAGGGTCTTTCTAGATGGCCTTTGAGTTCTAGCTCTATGGTACCAAGAGGAAGGGAGGGAGGGAGAAAGGAGGAAGGAAGGAAGGAAGGAAGGAAGGAAGGAAGGAAGGAAGGAAGGAAGGAAGGAAGGAAGGAAGGAAGGAAGGAAGGAAGGAAGGAAGGAAGGAAGGAAGGGAGGAAGGAAGGAAGGAAGGAAGGAAGGGAGGAAGGAAGAGAGGGAGGAAGGAAGGAAGAGAGGGAGGGAGGGAGGGAGGAAGGGAGGAAGGAGGGAAGGAGAAAGGAAGGAAGGAAGGGAGGGAGGAGGGAGGGAGGAGGGAAGGAAGAGAGGGAGGGAGGGAGGAAGGGAAGAAGGAGGGAAGGAGAAAGGAAGGAAGGGAGGGAGGGAGGAGGGAGGGAGACAGGAGGAAGGAAGGAAAGGAAGGAAGGGAAAGAAGGAAGGAAGGAAGGAAGGAAGGAAGGAAGGAAGGAAGGAAGGAAGGAAGGAAGGAAGGAAGGACGGAAGGAAGGACGGAAGGAAGGAAGGAAGGAAGGAAGGAAGGAAGGAAGGAAGGAAGGAAGGAAGGAAGGAAGGAAGGAAGGAAGGAAGGAAGGAAGGAAGGAAGGAAGGAAGGACCGACCAGTTTCTCACCTGATAGCCAATCCTTCTGTTGATGGACCTACCTAACCTTAGCTAGGGCAGTACAGTGGAAGAATCACTGGGTGTGTCTATGTTGTTGGTTATTATTTTTCTTTAGCCTCTAGGACACTCCTCTCTCTTGGGTCTCCTCCTACTTATGGGACCACTCCTTCTTGATCTCCGTTGTCCTTTCCCTTAAATGTGTATGTCCCACAAGGCTGTGCTCACAACTCTTTTCTTTTTGTAGCATCTCCTATGGCTTCAGCTATCATTTCCATGAAAATACCTGCTGCCTGAATCCATATAACAAATTCTGATCAAATTCTGATCTCTCCCCTGAACTCCAGCCCCCAAATTTCTATTTGCTTCCTAGATATCTCCACTTAAGTGGTCCTCTAGGATTGCACATTCATTATACCCAAAAATGAGCTCATCGTATCCCCCAGATCTGACCTCTGACCCACCAAAGCTTGAGATCCACCTGTGGTAACCTTTGAGAACCTTGGCTTGCTTTTATTTCAGAATGGGGCATGAGCATGACTTAAAGGAATATACCATAGCTAATGAAAATCCTATTTCTAAAAAGATTTGTGTTAGTTAACATTTTGAATACATAGCTCATTTTACTTTTCAGAAGCACATTATGATATTTTTTCTGTTACCTAAGGGAATATTTTGCTCCTGTGTTTTGAATATAATGTTCCTAAATTCAGGTTAGAAACAGGATTGTACATAAAACATAATGCACATTAAAAATTAATTCTTTATGAAGTGAGAGAAAGTAGATTTCATTTTCAAATTGCATTCTTTGAACTGAAAATGAGCATATGATGGCTGTGTCCATATACATTAGTAAAGTTGAGAACAGAGACCAGGATCTGAATAATTCAGGAGGGGAAAAGCACTAGTTAACTTCACAAATATTTATTAGACACACATTATGCCAGGCACAGTGCTAGGCACTGCGGATATGAAAAGAAAAACAAAGCCACCTCTGCTCTGAAACATCTAATGTTATTCAGGAGGAAATGTAAGATATATACAGAAAAAGTGAATCATATACAAAAGAATACAAAGTAATTTCAGGAGGGTTTGAGTACTAACGGGGGGGGGGCGGGATCAGGAAAAGTAGGTGATAGTACATGAGATGTGATTTTCTGGAAGATAGAGATTCTAAGAGTCTGAAAAAAAATGAGTCAACTCTAAAATATGTAGGAGAGGTTTGAGGCAGGACTTGGATATACCTGGATTATCCAGATAATTGCCTCAATCTTCTTTTTCCCCTTTGGATTTATAGGTGCAGCATATATTCTAGCTACAGGGGAATGCTTTAGTTAATGAGCTGGGAAATTTTCTCAATTCCAGATGAAGAAACCGTCTGTCAGCACCTAAACAGATTTAAGATATCTATTTCTTTTTGTTTGGTTGGGGTTTTTTGAGGCAATTGGGGTTAAGTGACTTGCCCAGGGTCACACAGCTAGTAAGTGTCAAGTGTCTGAGGCTGAATTTGAACACAGGTCCTCCTGATTCCAGGGCTGGTGCTCTATCCACTGTGCCACCCAGCTGCCCCAAGGTATATATTTCAATTTAATTCAATAAGCATTTCTTATACGCCAGTTCTGTACAAGGCACTATGCCAGGTGCTAGGGACTCAAAACCAGATATGAATGTCAGTTCCTAATCTCAAGAAGCTTTTCTTTTCCTGGGGGCAGGACTGGGGATTAATGGGATGGGATCAGATGGGATGGGATAGAATGGGATAGGGAATGGTTCTGCTGAAATATTTCATGTAAACAAGTTAAGTAAATACAAGATACTTTGAGGAAGAAGCGGGCACTGACAACTACAGGCATCTAGAAAGGCTTCCAGTAGGCGGTGGCTCCTGACCTGAGCCTTTAAGAAACAACAACAATGGGGCAGCTAGGTGGCGAAGTGGATAGAGCACCAGCAATGGAATCAGAAATACCTGAGTTCAAATCTGGCCTCAGACACTTAACAATTACTAGCTGTGTGACCCTGGGCAAGTCACTTAACCCCAATTGCCTAACTAAAAAAAAAAAAAAGAAACAACAGCAACAACGCGTATATAGTGCTTACCATCTGCCAGACACTGTGCTAAGCACTTTGCAATTATTATCTCATTTAATCCTCATAACAACCCCAAGAAAGCTATGCATTCTAAAAGGCAATGAGGAGGAAGTGCCTTCAAGGCATGCTAGGCAGCCTTTACAAAGGCATGGAGGTGGGAGGTGATGCAATGTCAATTTCAGGGAATGCCAAATAGGCTAGTTTGGCTAAAATACACAGTGTGCGCAGGAGAGCAATGTGACATATTTTATAATCTAGTTATCCTTTAACCCTTCTTCTCAGACATCTGTACTCTGCCCCACCCCATACCCCACTTTATACATTATTCAAAAATGCTATTTTTATGGATTTGTACCAGAGAGGTGGCAAAAAGCAGTCTAACATGAACTCATCAGTGTGAAGCCCCTCTCAGGTCATATAGGGAAGTAGATCATTCGGAACTACCACAGGATGTCAGGACCAAAGGATTTTCCTTCATTGACGTCTTGGTTAGTTTATAACCTGATCAGTCACAAAACAGTACTCTAGGTATTGGACAATCTAAGGAGACCCCTAGAAGTCCCAGATATCTAGAATGAGGCTATCTGAATGGAGGAGATTGGGTTCTATAATTCAAAGGCAGTGGTTTCTATAATCTGGGTCTTTGTTGGTGTTAATTACCCTAATGTGACACCAATTTGAATCCCCAGGAAGTCATAGGATTACCAGATCAAACAAAGAATTTGGGTTAGCATGGACTTTCAAGGTCACTGTGTACAATCTCCTCATTTTACAAATGAGGAAACAGGCATACAGAGAAGCCCAGGATGGGGGGGGGGGGCAGAGTCACACCACTAGTAAGTGTCTGAAGCAAGGATTTGAAAGCAGGTCTTCCTGATTCCAAGTCTGGTGCCCTAACCACTGTGCCATGTTGCTTCCCAAGTAAAGGGCAGGCAAGGAGGTAGCTGGGGTAGAGTCCCAGCAAAGACTGGCTATCATCTACTCCAGTAGATGGTATTAGCTTTTACTTCCATCTGGATCATCCAACATTTTTCCAACATTACCAGATTTCAGGGGTGGGAGGGATGTGAGGGGACTCCACAATCTGACTCCCTCAAGTGTTTTTTCCCAGCATTTTGCATTACTCTTTCATGTACTCTATATTCCAGGCAAATTAACCCACTGGCTCTCTGTTGTTTTGCCCAAGCTGTTCCCCTGGGCTAGAGCTCATCCCCTCTTCACCTCTGCCTCTAAGAACACTTGGCTTCCTTCAGGACTCAGGGGCCATCTCCTATACAAGCCTTCCCTAAAAATCCCCTCCACCCCAGTTGATTGATCTTCTATTTCCTTGTCTGTATTGCCCTCCTTTATGGGAGAGGCTATTTTCTTTTTGTCTTTGTAGACCCAGTGCCTAGTACAGTGTCTCATACATAGTAGGTCCTTAATAAATATTTGTTGAATGGAATTAAATCCAGTTCAGTCAGTACAGGAATGCCCTCTGCAACACCTGTCCCCAAGAAATAATCTAGACTCGATGTGAAGAACTCAGGTGAGAGAGGAACTCATTCCCTTCTGACTCAGCTCAATCCACTCTTGGACACTTATGTGGGCTCGTCGTAACATCATGAGGACCTCAGAGGCCATCTAATCAAATTCCTCATTCAAGAGATGAAGAAACTCAGCCTGAAGAGGTTAAGTAACTTGACCAAAGTCACACAGGTAGCAAACAAACATCCCTGTTTGGAAATTTTCCTCCCATCCAGCCAAAATCTATCTCTCTGGAGCTTTCAATTTTCAAAATACAGTGCCTTTTTTTTTTTTTTTGGCTCTCTGATGCCAAGCAGAACAATCTATTCCCTCCTTCTTCCAGACCCTTCAAAAATATAAAGATATCAATTAAGGCTGCCTATCTCCCCTAGCCCCCAACTGTGGCCATATTCTCACCTCCAGACTAACCATGGCCACATTCTTCAATTAATTCTCAAAAAGCATCATTTCCTTATTATTTATTTATTTAGGCACTCACTTATTTATCTATTCATTCATTCATGAATGCATACACATATTTATTTATTTATCTGCCTATCTATTCATTCATTCATTCATTTATCTATTTATTTATTCATTCATTCATTTATTTAATTGTGTGTCTGTTTTTCCGGGCAATGAGGGTTAAGTGACTTGCCCAGGGCCATACAGGTAGTAAGTGTCAAGTGTCTGAGGCCAGATTTGAACTCAGGTCCTCTGGAATCCAGGGCCAGTGCTTTATCCACTGTGCCATCTAGCTGCCCCAAAACTAATTTCTTTTTTGTCTTTTTTTCCCTCATTTTTTCTTAACATCCTAGACATATTCTTCTGAACAAACATTAATTTATCTATTTGTTGTTGTTTAGTCATTTTCAGTTGTATCCAACTCTGTGACTCCTTTTGAGGTTTCTTAGGAAAAATACTGGAGTGGTTTGCCATTTTCTTCTCCAGCTCATTTTGCAGATGTGGAAACTGAGGTAAATGGGGTTAAGTGATTTGCCCAGGGTCACATAGCTAATAAGTGTCTGAGGTCAAATTTGAACTCAGACCTTCCTGATTTCAGGCCCAGCATTCTATCCACTGTACTACCTAGCTACCCTAGTTTGTCTACATGCTTTCTAAAACATGGTACCCCCAAACTGAACACAATAGTTTTGCTGGGGTATGAACAGGACAGACATCCATTAGCCTACCATTACCCTTGTCTTGGACATTATGCCTTTGTTAATGCAGCCTAGAATGAAATTGACTTTGGGGGTCACCATATTACATTGTAATTTCATGCTAAACTTGGAATACACTAAAATCTATGGATCTCTCTTCTTCTTCTTCTTCTTCTTCTTCTTCTTCTTCTTCTTCTTCTTCTTCTTCTTCTTCTTCTTCTTCTTCTCTCTCTCTCTCTCTCTCTCTCTGATCTATTTTATCCTATACTTGTAAAGTTGATTGTTTTTAAAGCTAATGCAGAATGTTACAGTGAGTCACACTAAATATGGTTTTACTAGATATGGCCCATTGTCAAAACCTATCAAGATCCTTTTGCATCCTGACTCTGTCATCAGATGCATTAGCTATACTTCCAAGTTCTTGATTGCTTGAAAGTTCAATAAGGACATCATGTACACCTTTATCCAAGACTGTTAAAAATGTCAAACAATGAAAGGCTTGGGTCAGAGCCTTGGAGCACTTTACTAGAGACTCCCTTCCTATCTGACATTCAATCATTATTGCCTACTCTAACCAGTCAACCAATTCTAAAGTTTTCTACTGGGGCAGCTAAGTGGCACAGTGGATAAAACACTGGCCCTGAAGTTGGGAGGACCTGAGTTCAAATCTCACCTCAGACACTTACCAGCTGTGTGACCCTGGGCAAGTTACTTAACCCCAATTGCCTTAAACATCCGGGGCCATCTCCAGTCATCGTGATACTATATCTTGCCACTGGACCCAGATGACACCAGAGGAGAAAGTGAGGCCGGTGAATTTGTGCAGGCCTTCCTCATGTAAATCCAATTCATGACATCTGCCATGGTCCTCTTTGAGAATGAAGGGCAAACAACAACAACAACAAAGTCACCTACTTATGAGAGGTAGCATGGTAAATTGGAAAGAGGACTGGCTTTGTAGTCAAAAGGTATGGGTTCAAATCCTACTTCTATCACTTGCTATGATATTGGGCAAATCATTTCTCTTTTGGAGACCTCAGTTTTCTCATCTATAAAATGAGGGTTAGACTTCTAGGCTTCTCAGGTCCCTTTCAGTTTCATATCTACGACGCTATTATCATCTGGTCTACATTTCTCTATCTCATCCACAAGAACAGCATTGGAGACTTTGTCAAATGCTTGGCTCAAATCTAGACGATTTATATTTATTCCATCGAATAGCTAACATGTCATTTAGCTTGTCTGCATCCTTTTGGTTCCTGATTCAGTCATCCAGGGCATGTGTTCTTCTTCCCTGTTCCACGTCATCTACAAATTTGACAAGCATGTCACGTACGCCTTTATCTGAGTCATTGATAAAAATGTTAAACAGCTAAGGGCCAAGCACAAATCTCTTGGGTATCCCACTGGAGACCTCCTTCCAAGTTGGCAGTGAATCTCTAATGACTAGTCTTTGACTCCAGCTATTCAATCTATTCTGAACCCACCTAATTGTTCTATTGTCTAGCTAACATCTCTCCATCTTGTCCACAAGAATGATGGGAGAAACTGTCGAATGCTTTGCTGAAATCTAGGTAAATTATATAACCAGCACAGCGTATATAACCCATTGTTCTAGCCTGTCAAAATTCTTTTGGATCCTAACTCTGTCACCTATTGTCTTGGCTATGTCTCTCAGCTCAGTGTCATTTGCAGATCTGACAAGTTACTCATGAAGGGCTTTGTCCAAGCCATCAGCAGAAAATTTGAGCTCAAGGTGCTTGAATATTTGCAAACCCAACCATTTGATCTTGATGAGGAAGAAGAATCTATCAGGAGTCCAACCTCCATGCATTCTTATGCATTTTACATCTTAGAAGGGCAAGTTATGCTACTTAGCATGATGGTTTCTCATATTCCCTTTGAAAACTCTCTTGGCTTTTGTATGCTGCAACAACTCCATTTGGCATCGAGTCAGATGTCAAGATGAGTGCTGTCGTATGTTGAACAGCTCTCAGACTTTATAATGAAAAGCTCAACTACTCTAACTGGTTTCCCATCTAGTTTAGTCCATACTTTAGTTAACTGACGTAGTTTAGATTCACTAAATTGAGAGTTAGAGTTAGAGGACATGGATTTGAATCCTAACACCACTTCTCACTAGCTGTATGATTGTGGTCAAGTCACAATCTATTTGTACCTAAGTTTCCTCAGCTCTAAAATGAGAGAATAGTTGTACTCTAGACCCTTTCTGGCTATAGATCCTGTGACTTGATGGCACAGGATCATATTCTGACTCCACCGCTTACTAGCTGTGTAAATTTAGGGGATTCACTTCAGATCTCTTTGCCTCAGTCCCCTTACTTTTTTTTTTTTTTAGTGAGGCAATTGGGATTAAGTGACTTGCCCAAGGTCACACAGCTAGTAAGTGTTAAGTGTCTGAGGCCGGGTTTGAACTCAGGTCCTCCTGAATCCAGGGCCGGTGCTCTATCCACTGTGCCACCTAGTTGCCCCAGTCCCCTTACTTTTAAGGGGGTCATAGTCTTATGACTCTAAATTCTACAACCTCAATTTAAATGTATGTGGTACAATTTGTACACACTGGTGCTCCTTCTTATATTGGTCTTATTTATCTTAAAGAATCTATCTGATTCTGCCATGACCATCATTGTCATTGCTAGCAATGCTGTAACTTGCATATGGCATGTGCTACATCAGTATTTGTTGAGTGAATGAATGGGTAAATGACAATTACATCATTTTGCACACATAGACCATTAATTTTTAGCATTCTTCAATTCTTATGTTTGTAACATCTACTCTGTGACTATGAGAGCTATAGAGTTGATTATCTGATAATAAATGCAACTCATTTATTTATTTATTCATTTGCAGGGCAGTGAGGGTCACACAGTTAGTAAGTGTTAAGTATCTGAGGCCAGATTTGAACTCAGATCCTCCTGAATCCAGGGCTAGTGCTTTATCTACTACACTACCTAGCTGCCCATCTGATAATAAATGAAAGAGATTTCCAAATGACGATAGGTTTCTATGTGGCAATATATGATGTTATAAATAGTAACAGCACACATATGACTTGTACTTAATTCAATTCCCTTCAAGCCAACAAACATGTATTAAGGGCCTATTATGTGCTATTTGCCTTGTTAGGTGCTAGGGATGCAAAGGCAAAAATGAAGACTGCCTGCCCTCAAATTGCTTATGTTCTTTTTTTTTTTTTTTCGGTGAGGCAATTGGGGTTAAGTAACTTGCCCAGGGTCACACAGCTAGTAAGTGTTAAGTGTCTGAGGCCAGATTTGAACTCAGGTCCTCCTGAATCCAGGGCCAGTGCTCTATCCACTGCGCCACCTAGCTGCCTCTACTGCTTATGTTCTAATGAGTCAGATAGTAGAAAAGAGTGCATTAAATACATGGAAATTGGAAAATTGAAAGACAACAATTTGGAGGAGGAGAGAGAGCACAGTGGGCAGGGGGATAAAGGGACCCTTAGGAAAAGTCTTCCATGGGATTAATCTGAACCTTAAAGGCAGCTAAGACTCACAAGAGGAGGGAGGTGAGAAGAGAAGATAGTCTAGGCAAGAGTCCACATTAAAGCATGCTGGGTCTGGGGGAATACTCCAAATTCTCAACATTAGCTAGTGCCAGTACTATATACTTTGAATTTGTTAGTTAAATATTTTCACAAACACTTCTTCCTACCTGTTATGTCAGAATCATAGCATCCTAAAACATTGGAACTCAAAGAAACTTTTGATGTTACCTAATCCAAACCCAGTAGAATATAAGTCCTTTAAAGGGAAGGACTAGGGGGCAGCTAGGTGGTGCAGTGGATAAAGCACCGGCCCTGAATTCAGGAGTACCTGAGTTCCAATCCGGCCTCAGACACTTGACACTTACTAGCTGTGTGACCCTGGGCAAGTCACTTAACCCCCATTGCCCCGCAAAAAGTATTTATGAATAAATGCTTGTTGTTTAAAAAAAAAGGGAAGGACTATTTTCATTTTCATCTTTCTATCTCTAGCACAGTGCCTGGAACATAGTAGGACCTCAATGTTTGTTGAATTGAATTAAGCATAAGTTATTAGTAGACACAATAAATGCTGATTGAATAGAATGCTCTTGAATTCTATCATTTTACAGATGAGGAAATTGAAGCCCTGAGAGATTGCGATGTGCCCTTGGTCCCACATCTAATTAGTGGCAAAGCTGGGATTGGCCTCTGTATCTCCTGACTCCCACACCAGTCATCTTTCTACTTTAGTATTTTTTTGAATATTGGAAAAACATTTTTTAAAAAGGAAAAATCATGCCAGCACCTTTGCCAAGTACATTTCCAAGTAACTTTCCCTATGATCAGGTTAGAATTCCCTCCGGAAGATAGAAGATGTGATTCCCAGGGACCCCCTAAAGTTTTCCTATTTATTCAAGTCATCTTATTCTCTTAAGTTGGTTAGAAGTGGGATGGAAATCTTGCAGGAGCAGACTTTCTCATTAGATTCCTGGCATTTCTTCCTTAGACCCAGCCAGAACCCTGAAGAGCAAAGGCAAAATTGGAACCCGTTTATCTGAATATTTCAGAACCTCCAAAGAGTTGCAGCTCCAAGAGCTGAGAAAAGGGTGATGTGGAATTTGGTGGTTTTTTTTTTTCTCCTCCTCCTTTGCAGAAAATCTCTCACCATCCAAATTCATTACTGAAAGAATCTGTTATCTCCAGTGTGCTTTATTTTCAGGATGTCTGCACAGAAACTTTTTGGTAGGTCCAGAAAGCAATCTTATTAAACAGGGAGGCCATCCAAGTGCAATTTAAAGATCCCATGGCAATTTTCAAAAAGAGCAGGAATTAATCCCTGCATCTTGGCCAATATCAATAAAACTGTTTCTAATTTTCAAAGCTAGGGTGTGTGAGCCACTGTCGAGTGTATAATGACTTCTCCATTAGCATACACGGCTTCTGCGCTCCCAGTCTTTAACTCATTACTTGGTGAAGTACTTTGGAATACCCTGAGTATGAAAAGTTCAATTTAAATACAATTCTCTCCTCTTCTGCCCCTGCCTCAGAGTAATCGAGTCCACCTGAGATAACACGAATGATTCTTCACCCCAGAACTATTTCTCTGCCTGTACTTTGCAGAAGACCCTTTGTTTTTTCCTCTCCTCTGGTTCCAAATGGCACTGCTTCACGTTCAAATCATTTTCAACTCATCCCCTCTCAGCCTCACCAGCAGACACTCCATAGCTCCTGGCCACAAATGATGCTACTATCTGGGTGTGGGGGAGGAAGTGAAAGTCTGATTTGTACGGCCAGGAATAAATCGTCCCTGGGTTGTTACCATGTAACAACTGCCCTTTGTGATTCTATTATTTCCTACGTTTCATGGCCTCTATGCCAACCTTGTCACCTTAATAATGGTTGAGATTTTAATGAATAATAATAATGAATAATAATAATTGTGAGGAAATGGGTTATGGTCTTCTCTCAATAAGAATATAACAGTCACCATTCAAATTACACTCCTCCTGACCTGGACAAAGGTCTCAGTCCTCCCCCTTCCCGTCCAGCAAACAAGATCACATAGTTCAAAGAGCCCTGAGTTGGCCTCAATTAGGTCCTCTCCTGGGCTGTGTCCATATAAGGGAAGATTGAAGAAATGTCCCTGTGTTACCTCCCCTATTGGCTAAGAACCCAAAGAATAATTATGGAAATTAGGGTTAGGAATACTGTGTCTAGTTTTTGCCAATAGATTGTAACCCTTGAGTAATTGACCAGTGATGAAAAAGGTGAGGATCCATTCCCGTTAGGGATTAGGGGTTAAAACAGGGCCTGTGAGCCCCCATTTTTTGCACCCACCAGCTGCACACTGGGTGACCATTCTCTCAAGAATGAGAATAAATGAGCCTTTGAGACATCAGTGCCGCTGAGTTCCAGAGAATTACTGATCAGGAAGTCATTTTCCTCTTAATAATAATAATCGACAATAATCATAGTAACCCAATGTGACTTACCTCCTCATGCAGCCTAGGAAGCAACTAAGGTAAGAATGGGATCAAAAAGCCCTCCATGAAGTCGGCCAATGATATGTCCACAAAGAAGCATTGAATAATTCAATGATGTATTCAATGATGTATTAATTTTCTACCATGTGCCAGGAACTATGCTATGTGGATTTGTTTACAGTGAAATAAATGGTGGCTTTTTTTTCTAGAAATAGAGGGGTTCATGATGATAATTTAGGACCAGGTCTTTGCTACCAAACAAACAGTTAAAAGTGTGGTTCTTCAATTTTTATGTTTAAATATCATATCCAGGTGTTTGAAGGCAATAATACTCCAGTTTTCACGTATTTTTCTTTGTTGAATTTTCTGTTTTTATTTTTCCCAATTACATGTAAAGATATTTTGGGAGGTTCCAAATTTTTCTCCCACCCTCCCTTCCCCCACCCCCACCCCAATCCCGAGGTCAGCAAGCAATTTGATATGGGTTGTACATTACAATCATGTTAAACATATTTCCACATTAGTCATAGAACATCAGAACAAAAGGGGGAAAATGCGAGGAAGAATAAACAATAATAACAGAAAAGCAACATTTGTTGAATTTTCAAAGATACTGTATTTGTTTGCCTCTTAACTACAGAAGGGTTATCTTTGAGGTCTCTGTTTTACCACCAGTGAAGATTATGCAAAGAAACCACAAAGGTTTTGCAACATATAGCCTCTACAAACATTTAGCTGGGTACCTAGCAAGATGTGATCTGGTTGCTATAAATATGTTAGAAGATCAATATCTTTCATGGATTGACAGATGACAAATCACCACATCATGGCATAGAATATCTCAAAATACTAAATTCTATATTATAATATACTATTAATATATACTTTAGTACAAAGATCTCAAAATACTCTGTAGAACTCAACCAATAAACTGTATTAGAATTAGACTGATATAATACCATAAACCAAACTATTGTCCCAAATTGCCTACATTAATAACTAGAGAACAATACTTTTCATAGATATTGCCATTCCAAATACTCAGTCTCCAAGTTACATGGGATGAAATGCTTTCAAAACATAGAGACATGGTAGAAGGGATAGAATTTATCTGGTATTGTCAAGATGCACATCATCCGTGGGATGCTGTTTGCTCCTTGAGTTGTACCAAGGATGCTTTCAGGGAGCCTTGAGGGGATAAATTCACATCTTACTGTGTTATTTAAAATATTGGGGGACTGGGCTGGATTTTCTAAAATATTGCTACTTATAAATTAATGGCTTTTGCACAAGTTTTGTCAGTAAGCATTTATTATTAATTAACATCATATATTAATAAAGTATTGACTTCGTGTCTCCCTGAGTTCCCCACTAGTCACAGGCTCACAGGTGTAAACAATTACATACCTAGTGTGGAGAGTAAAAGAGAGTTCCTGGAAGAAGAGAGCCAAGAGACAAGAGAGCAACTCTGGTGTGCTCAGGGATTTTATTCTCTTTTTGGGTCACCACACATTGATCTAAGCTAATTGGTTAGTATCATTCAGCTCCACTGATTGACATGATTTGGGGGGTGGTCTAGAGATCAAATTCCAACCATTTAGGTGTGCTTCTTCCCCTAAAAGGATCAATCTGCATTCCTTTTGTTAAGCAGAAGTCTCATCCCAGGCTGGTTTCTGGTGAGGGGGAGAAAGCAGCTAACACTAACATATCTGGATTTCTCCTAGAAATTCATTATTAATAATTATTTTCTCACACTACCATTCATGTGCAAAGTACCTAATATTGAATGTAAAGAAATAATAGCAGGATAGTGACCTGTCTCAGGACCATTTTTATTTGAGTTCCATTGCAAAACATGAGACGAATTGGGAGGAGGAGGAAGTGGGAGAGAATGATACCCCAGAATCATACTATCTTTCATAAACTGATGACAAATGTCTATGCTACAATCCATACCTTAAAATATCTCTTAAAATTCTACAAATAAATTGTATGAAAACTGAATACAGTTTGTCACAGACAACACAGTAGCCCCAAACCACCTGGATATATGTATAATGTTTAACCATAAAAATTAAAGAACAATACGTTTAACAGATGTCACTATACCAAATATGCATCATCTTCCAAATGTGTAGAACAAAAAGCTCTCAAAATATAGACCTAATGAAAGAAATCAAAACCTTGTGGGAATAGGTAGAATATACATCATTCCTATTATTCTGTCAGCTACTCTGTCACAGCTTTCCTTACTAAATTGTGAGATCCTTGAGAGCAGGAACTGTCCTACTGTGCCTAATGCATAGTAGGTCTTCACATATTAGGCACTTTCTTTGCCTCACTTCTTGCCTAGCCTTAATCACTGAATGGGCATTGGCTCAGACAAACTGAGATCTGGGAAAGACCTTAGCTTAAAAAAAGCCAAGGTCTCCCACTGCATTCTGGGTCACCTCCATTTGTCCTGATCTATATCTTTCCAATGAAGCCAGATGGCTCTGAGGAGAGAATGAGGTTGGTGACTTTGAGCAGCCCTGCCTCACTTAAATTAAATTCACTTGCAAACCATGACATCATCTTAGGGATGCTTCTTTGAGAACAAAGGACAAACGACAACAACAGTCTAACACATAGTGGGTGTTCACATAGTAGGTACTTGACACATTGTAGGTTAATAAATGTTTATTGACTAACTGGAGTAGTCTCAATGATGTTTTTAGTGAATCTATAGAAGGTGAACTTGCATTCCAATTTTTTTTTCCATTCAATAATACAAACCAATTCTTTTATCCACCTGTGCAAAAAACCATGAATATTAAACATAAAACAATAGCAAGAGAGTGACTTGCTGTGAAACTATTTCTATTTGAACTCACTGAATATAAAGACAATGAGAATGGATTAAGATTAAAAATGTGGGTTGGACTAAATAGCTGTTAAGATCCCTTCAAATTCTTAAATTCTGTGATTTCTCACTACTAACCACCAAACATATAATTCTTCAGGTTTTACAGAGCAGTTCACATTTTGATCCTCACAATAAATAACCCTGGGAGGGAATTTGATATTATTATTCCCATTTGACAGATGGTGAACTTGAGTCCCAGAACGGTAGAGAAACCCTTCCAAAGGCACACAACCATTAAGTGTCAGTTTACAAAGCATTTTCTACCTATTATCTCACTTGCTATATACAACAGTCCTAAGAGACAGGTATTATTATGTTCAGGTCACACAACTAATAAGTGTTGAAGGAGGGATATAAAGCCAGACCTGACACCAAGTCCCACACGCTTTTCATTATACTATATTTCCTTTCTGCACAGTGCTGTATCCAGACTGCCCAGTCCCATTCGTGAAATACACCAGCTTATCTTCTACATTAATATGTCTGTTGTTACTGACTCCTTTACTCTAATTATATTATCTTCCAGTTTCAAAAATACAGTATAGCAAAGGGGCTCTGAGGGATCTGGGGCTAAGTGAGCTCTAGGGCTGTGTTCCAGGAGAACACAGATAAGATCAGGTCTGAATTTTGAGGAGGGTATGCAAAACCCTCTTCTTTTCCAATGATGTACTGAGGGGGTGGGCAACGGGGAACATCCTGGGTTCAAGTATTAGTTCCGTCATTTACTGACTGTGTATCTATGGAAAAGTCACTTCCCCTATTGGAAAGTCTTTTCCTCACCTATAAAATGAGGGTATTGGACTGCACAACCCTCAAGGTCCCATCTAGTTCTCCAACCTAGGATTCTAGGCTAATGGTACCTACCTCTCAGGGTTGTTATTCAAAGCACTTTGCAAAGTGTAGGGCATAGCATAAATGTAAGCTATTATTCTGAAATACTTTACTATCATTTTATAGTTCAATTCCAAGGGATATTTCATGAAACATAAATGGCCCATCTCATCTCCGAGCCCAGGTCTTCTTGCTGGAATCATCAAACATCAGATTTCCCAAATGAATACAGCCAAGGCTTGCTTTGACATTAACTTCTTGAGGCATCACGAAGATGCATCACGAGGATGGGGCCACCAGAATTTTGTCCTTGAAGCCACAAATTTAGCAGGTACCCACAGTCTTTGAATTGCTTCAGCAGGTAAAAATAAATTGGTACCTACTTAGAAAGACAAATTCATTAAAATCAAAAGCCAGCATATAGTTTGATTCCTTCCCAATCCCCGGAGGTGGCCATACCCCAGGTGAACACCTTTCCAACTTGACCCTGCCTTCTTCTTCCCTTCCCAACCTCTCTGGAAGAAAGTGCCCCTAGCTTCTTCCCCACAGAAAGCCTTTTTCCTTAAATCCAAGGTCCTTTCAACCCCCTTAACTAGATTTATATTAAGAAGTTGATTTGGGGGAGCCCCCAGTGTCTGAATCTATAGCTCCACAGATCTGACCATCATCCAGTCCCTTTCAAAGCATGCCCTCCTGAGGTGCAGTTTGAGTCACAGCCAATGAAATGTGCCTTTTGTGGGCCGCTGGAATTTCCTGCAGTGCCCTATGTCCACCATGCGAGGTAAGGTTTCACTTTCACAACGTGGAGCACCCAGATGTCCAATCCCTTCCTGGCTCACAGCTGCAGCAGAAAAGGGACTTAGCTAGTGAAACCGAACTAAATACTACCCAGCTGATGCACCACACCAGAGAGGAAACTCTAGAACTATTTGAATGCCCAGACTCTGGTTCCTCCTGGACTGTTTGTGTTGGAGTTGTGTGAGGATAACAGATCTCTTCCCATAATGGAAAACCACACCTGGGCAGATGTTATGAGGATCTGGACTTGCCCTGGAGAATACCATTCCCACACATGAATGGAAATATGAGGAGGAAAGACTATGGTGTAAGGAAGAAGAGGTATCTGGGTATACTTCTTTCAAGGAGGAATTACTCTGCTATTTTCCTGATCTCCCTTTATTAAACTTTGACAAAGATGATTTGACACTGAAATTTTTCACTCCATGATTTGAGGAATGTCTTTAGGATCACGTTGGATGACTTCAACCAGTGTGGTTGCTATGGTAAATAAGTACCTTTTTAATAAAAAACCAGAATAAAATGTTAAATAAGCCAGCTACGGAAGAGAAAGTAGTACTTAACGGGTACAATTGAATACAAAGCAGGTTTAAAGGCAAGAAAATGTTCACCAAACCAAGCTCAACTCAAACTAGGCTTTGTGTGTCCTTTTTTTTTTCCTGATCCTTTTTACAATTGCCATTATTGATCCAATTCAATCGAACAAACATTTATTGAACACTCGCTATGTTTGAACCTCCACTGGGTGCCAGATGTCCTTGCAATGTACTGCCTCCAAACTCCACCTCTGAGAACTCCTAGTTTCCTTCAAAGATCAGCTCAAATACTCCATCCTACATGAAGCCTCCCCTGATCATCTTCTTCCCCCTTCTCCCACCATATGCTGGTGACTCTACCATAAAATTAACATATTTATCTTGCATATATTTTGAATATATGTATGTGTGAGCACACTGTTTTCCTCCATAGAATGTAAGCTTCTTCAGGGCAGGAACTTTTAAATTTTGTCTTTGTATGCCTAGCACCTATCATAGATCCTAGCACATCTTTAGACAACTAGCACAATGTTCAAGAATTCCTGAATTCACATCCAGCCTTAGAAACTCACCTTGGACAAATCACTTAAGTGCTGCCTGCCTCAGTTTCCTCATATGTAAAATGGGGGTAATAATAGCACTTCCCAGGGTTCTTGTGATGACCAAATGAGATAATTGCAAAGAGCTTTGCAAACCTTAAAGTGTCATATTAATGCTATTATAATTGTCACTACTACTACTATTATTAGGGCAGCTAGGTAGTGCAATAGATAGAACACAGGCCCATGGAGTCAGGAGGACCTAAGTTCAAATATGTCCTCAGACACTCGACAGCTGTGTCACCCTGGCCAAGTCACTTCTGTTTGCCTCAGTTCCTCATCTATAAAATGAGTTGGAAAAATGGCAAATGACTCCAATGCACTTGCCAAGAAAACCCCAAATGGGGTCATGAAGAGTCGAATACAACTGAAAACCAAAATTTGTTGTTGTTGTTGTTGACAATAAATGATTGCTGGGACAGAAACAGATCAAAGTAAAACAGGATGTCCCATGTCTTACTTGAGTTTTAACTTGAATAGCTTAAACCTTAAACATCTTTTTAACTGTACAAAAACTTTTGGGACACCCTCTAAAAGCTTTAAGGCTGGAATGGACCTTGGAGGTCTTCAACAAAAATATTTCAGAGTATAGACATAGCCTCTATCCTCTAAAATCTTGCTTTTTATTTGGGGGATGAGGACACTTATATGAAGAAGATGTAACCTGCTTTTCACAAAGAACTGTCCAGCAGATATTTGGATAATAGGAACACCCACTACCACTACTACCACCGCAACTATCCTACCATCTTGTCAGGCTTGTTGTTTCTTGTACTTCTCAACTATTTCTTCTTTCTGTCACAGTACAATGTTTCTTATCTGTATAATAACAACTCTACTTCTCTATAGAATTTTACCAAAATATTCTCCATCTTGCTTCTCTTTTCTAGTTTTGGGAATCTGTCCTATAAACACATCTTCTAAATATGCAATGCAACATACATACATACGTACATACATAGTGCATAGAAGGGGGACAGAGTTTTCTCTTTTTTTCTTCCCAGTTTATATAATTTTGATTAGATTTGTAAACTCTCCAGAAAACATCTGTTTACCATTGCTTGTTAGGGGCACTCCATCTCTGGCTTAGAAGTATGTTATTTCTATGTTTATTTAAGCCGTGATCCACAAATCCAAATTTTAATCTTTAGACACCTGTTTATTAATCAGCTCTTTCCTTCCCAAATCTACTTTTCTCTTCTCCAAACCTCTGCTTTCTATTTACAGCTGTGCTCCTAAATTCTTCCATTTCTTTCTTAAGATCAAATCATTATTTTGTGTGGGGGGGGGCAATTGGGGTTAAGTGACTTGCCCAGGGTCACACAGCTAGTGTCAAGGGTCTGGGGCTGGATTTGAACTCAGGTCCTCCTGAATCCAGGGCTGGTGCTCTATCCACTGCTCCACCTAGCTGCCCTCCTCTAATCATTCTTAGCAACTCTTTCTAGATTCCTTCTGATAGCATCACTTTGCTGATATGAATCATGAGAAGCCAATAGTAGTCTTCAGTCTCGACTCAACCTCTTATGACACCATTGAAATTACTTCAGGTCATTTCATACCATCTAGTATATCATGGTTTCTGCCTAAAATGGCCCTAAATTATTACTTCAGTTGCAAAAGGTGAATCACTTATTCTTGAGTTCCTGCTTCTTCTGATCAAAAACCATAGAATTCCATTCATGCCATAATAACTATATCATTAATATATATATAATGCACTTTGCAAAAAAGTCTCACCAAGGAATTAATAGGAATTTATTAATCACCTACTATGAGCCAGGTACTGACAGAATCAGAGGTAATGCAAAAGTTAACTTTGCTCCAACAACTATGAGAAGAGAGAAATTAACTAAAGCTTTAAATACATTATAGAATAATTATGTCATGTAGTTAATACATTATGGATTCACTTTTTCCATATTCATGTTTCACATAATCCCGAGGTTTCTTCTAAGCACAATCTAGGTGCTACCTCCTACTTAGATTTTCCTGATGTCCTTAGAAATTTTTTTCCCTTTTGAAATTATTTTGTATAGACTTTGTGTTTATTTATTTTCATATTTGTTGTATTCCTTAAGAATAACGTAAGCTCCTTGAAGTTGGGCACCATTTTATTTTTGTCATTATATGTATACACTGAACGCAGTCCTAGACACGTAACACATGCTTTAAAAATGTTTGGGGGGGCAGCTAGGGGGAGCAGTGGATAAAGCACTGGCCCTGGATTCAAGAGGACCTAAGTTCAAACCCAGCCTCAAACACTTGACACTAGCTATGTGACCCTGGGCAAGTCACTTAACCCCCATTGCTCCCCCCCCCCCAATGCTTATGGAATCCAACAGAATGTGTTGTTTTCATTGTGATATTTACATCGCCAAAGGCAAGGAATCTGTACAAATGGGATTTCCTTTAAAGCAGCACTTTCACCCTTAAGATTTATCTTTATAATGCAAACAGTTTTATCTTACACATAACAAAAGTTCTTTTTAGTGACAATCACTTATCCAGGGAAAGTAAAAATCTCATGAATTTTCCCAAGACAGAGAAGAAAATGATCATTTCCCTGCTTGTACTTTTCAGCATTTAGAAGGGAAGACAATTAATTTAGGCTAATTTTGTTTGAACCTGAGATGTCATTTTCAATATCCTTGTTCAAAGTTCAGTTATATGGGGAAATTAAATTTTGATTGTTGAAACACACACAAGATTAATAGCAACCAAACGACTCCCACCCACTCAGCAACTAGCTTCACTCAGTGACTATTTCTGTCCATTTTTTACAGAAGTCAAATCCCAACTGTCTTCATTTGGGGCCTCATGATATTCCATGAGACTAGAAGTCAGAATGATGATTAAAGGTGCATGTAGAAGGTCTGTGCTTTCTGGGTTCATTGAAATGCCAAGTCAGTGGAGTGAGGAGAGACTGTCCCAAACACCTCACCAAAAAAATGCTGCAGTAAGACAAAGGAGCATTATTTTGACACCATGAGCAACCTTAGGAAAGTAAGTTGCTCCAAGCTAAGTTCTCTGCCTTGGTCTCTTCCTGAGATTCTATCACCACCTTCCTGGTTTGATTTGGTGTGCTTGCTGGCTGAACTTGGACTTGACCTGATCTAGACTTTGGCTTACCCCATTGGTTCATCTAGAATTCTAGAATGGATCTTCT
Organism: Dromiciops gliroides; assembly: GCF_019393635.1. Taxonomy (NCBI): domain Eukaryota; kingdom Metazoa; phylum Chordata; class Mammalia; order Microbiotheria; family Microbiotheriidae; genus Dromiciops; species Dromiciops gliroides. The sequence continues at coordinate 40,201,280 of NC_057866.1, forward strand.
CTTCATCTTTACCACCAGGGATATTGACTAAATTATCTCTAAGGTCTAATTTTGGTTATTGTTAAATCCTGGTTATTGTTCAACATGTGTTCAACCAATCGCTAAGAATTAAGTGCCAGGAACTATGATAGATGCTAGAGATAACAAAGGTTAAACATTATTCTCCTGGGGCAGCTAGGTGGTGCAGTAGATAAAGCACCAGCCCTGGATTCAGGAGGACCTGAGTTCAAATCCGAACTCAGACACTTGACACTAGCTGTGTGACTCTGGGCAAGTCACTTAACCCTCATTGCCCCCCCCCCTCAAAAAAAATTACTCTCCTATTCTCAAAAAAGTCACATTTTATAGGGGAAAGACAATGTGTGTATATGTGTACTCATACATGTGTATACACATGTGTATGTATGTATATACATATATCATATTTGTATGCACATGTACATATCTGTATGACATGGGTTGTCCAAAGCATGCAAAGATATTCTCTGGCTACATCCAGTAGAGATCATGGGAGAACTTGGGGGAACCAGTTTCTTGATATGTTATCTATCAGAGAATTCCCCAATTAAGTGCTGAGTCAAAAGAACTGAGGACTCAGGGGACCTTTTAAAAAGGAGATGATTTCTAGCTGGCTCTCTTGGCTACAGTTCTAGAGGTAACTAGATGTGACTCTAGTAAAGAGTGGAGAAAGACAGGGTTCTTTCTCTGTCCACAGGGACAAAGGGACCCTACTCATGGGGCAGCTGGTTCTAGGGGGTATAACCAGGTCTTTATTTGGGTCCCTACAGCCTTTGCCTCTTTTCTGTTTCCTTTCCTCGAGTAAGTGAACTTAAATATTGAAATATTTGAAGATCTGTAATTGGTTGTGGTAGTAAGGAGTAAGCTGGAGACAGGGGAATTGTCTAACACAGAGAGAGAAGCCACAAGAAAGAAGGCAACGCTTGTGGGTTTGAATAGGTGGTGTACAGTCATAGCTACATGTTAAACACCTAATAGTATTGAACTATCATATTATTATTATACATTAGTCTATATTATTACATTATCTTATCTTACATTATATTGTATCATATTGTGTTATATTATAATTAAATGATATATTATATTAAATTAGATATGTTGTATCATATATTGTTACATTATAATTAAATTATATATTGTATTGTATTATGTTGTTATGTTATATTGTATCATATCATATCATGTTGTATTACAATTAAATTAAATGATATATTATATTATGTTATATTGTTTCATTTCTATTAGTTTATTATATTATCATTATATTAGTATTATGTTCTGTTGAAGCTTAAAATATTAGACTCTAACACTAGTCAAAAATTGTCCCTGTTGAGATTTCCAGTGATTCTTCTAGGTATTCCCCTTATTTTCTGTGTAGGAATAAATGACCTGCCCCATACCTGATTCCTATTGGGCTTTGACTGAGTCTTCCCTGTGACATCTCTTTGGTGGTGGTGATGGGGGAAGACCACTAGATTAGAATTGTTCCAAGCCCCCCAGGGTGGGAAATGTGAGAACTGAGCCAGCTTTTTCAAATTAGAAGTCAGCCTTCTCCACAAGTGAACCTGGTGTAGGATCTCATGGCTAAATAGAACATAGGAAGCAGCAGCTTCTCAAACCCTGTGCTCCCAGCAGGATTCCTTTATGTTAGGCAAGTATGTATGAAATAAAGAGATACAAAGTAATGTTCAAAGGGAGAGAAAGGTAACGATTGTTGGGATCAAGATAGGCTTCAGAAGGTTGGAGTTGGTGCCTGAACTTATTGGTGAAAGAAACTCAGGATTCCTAAAGGTGGAAGAGAAGTAGGGGGAATTGATTCCAGGCCTGTGCAAAAGGCATGTGTTGACCATATTCTAACTTTCATCCCCAAGGAATGAAGACTTGGCGTATAGAGGTGATGCAGCTGTTCTTTCTCTCCCTAAATCATTTTATTAAAGTCCACAAGACATTTATAAGGCCTTTTCATTGTAGTTTCTCCAGGTGGAAGAATTTTCTCTCTTGGTCTCATAGATGGAGCGTTATGTAAACTGAGTGTAATGATTTTGGATTGTAGAAGGCTATTTCCAGGTCACGATTAGAAGGAGAATTGTCTCATGGTTCTTTTCCTACTGCGCCGTGTTCCACCCACGTCCATCCTTCTCATGTGAAGACCAGACCAGAGGAAGCCCAAACCATCGCATCCTCTTTGTAGTTTTGGAAGAAGTAGTTCCACAGCAGGTGAAAGCAGAAATGCAACATGGGTCACCTAGAGGGGCCTTTAGAACAGGGGTGTCAAACTCAAATAGAAACTGGGACCACTAAACTGTATATTACAATCTCTGTCGCTGCATATTAACTTAGAAGACTGCATAGTAACATTTGTTGTTGTTCCGTCGTTTTGCAGTTTTGTCCTATTTTTCATGACCCCATTGGGGGTTTTCTTGGCAGAGATACTGGAATGGTTTCTTCATTTCCTTCTCCAGCTCATTTTACAAATGAAGAAACTGAGGCAAACAGGGTGAAGGGACTTGCCTAGGGTCACAGAGCTACTAAGTGTCTAAGGTCAGATTTGAACTCAGGTCTTCTAGTTCAGGCCTGGTACTGTATCTACTGCATCACCTAGCTGCCCAAATAATTATTAATATTAACATTATCTGAATTTTATTGCATTTTTGTTTATTTTGTTAAATATTTTCCAATTACATTTTAATTTTGTTCTGCTTGTGAGCTGGAGTTTAGTCTGGCTGTGGGCCATAGTTTGACATTTCTGCTTCAGATGATTAAGATTATTTAGAGGAACTGAGGGTACTTAGGCAATAGAATAGAAAACTCATGGAGGACACCATAGATGTCTTTAAAATTTGAGAAACTTTCATGTATAAGAGGAATTCAGCTTGTTCTCTTTGCCCCAGCCACCAAGATGGGATCAACAGATCATAGATTTAAAGTTGGAACGGCCTTTAAATGCCATCCTAGCCCAACTCCCCAAAGTTTCCAAGAGTATCTGTGTCCAATGATGAGTTATTGAACCCTTCTTTATTACAGTTCCATGTGAGGCACTCCTTTTTCAGAATCAGGCAGAGAGGAAACTGATACCCAGAAAATTCAAGTGACTTGTCCAAGGTCACAGAGCTAGTTAGCAGTAGAATTGGCATTCAAACCCCAGTGCTCTGCTGCCAAGCTGAGCACTTTTCCCAACATCCGCACTTTCTGAAGAATGAACGAAGGTTTGTAAGACTGATCATAGCATTTAGAGCTGAAGGAAAGCTTGGAATTCATCTAGTCCATAGGTCACCTCTTATTTTGCAGATGAGTTAACTGAGATCTTGGGTACTTAAGCCACTTGCTCAAGGTCATAAAAGGGGTGTCTGAGGTCAGATTTAAATGCAGGTCCTTAGATTCCAGAGCTGGATTTTTTTTAACTTTGACATGCTTCCAACAGAAAGGTCAAATTTGACTTGATGTAAAGAAATATACTTCCTATTAATTAGAACAATCCCAAAGCAGAATGGGCTGAGGCTAGATCCAATAAACCAATAAACATATTAAGCTTGCACTATGTGCCAAGCACTGTGCTAAAGCCAGGAACCAATGAATACAAAGACAGTCCCTGCCCTCGGGTCGTTTATAATCTAATGGGGGAAGAGGGAGACAACAACCAAAAGGAGGCTGGGGAATGGGAAAGGGAAACACTAGGGAGCATCTTGTCCCATGGAGTTGAAAGAACCCAGACAGGGCAGCAGACAGAGACTGGGGAGACCACTTGTTGGGGTGTGGAGATCTTTTTTTCAGGGGTAGGCTAGAATGAATAACCATTAAACTCCCTTTGGACTCTGAAATTCAGTGATTCTGTGGTTAACAGTATCCAATTCCACCTACCTTTGTCCACCCCCCCCCCCAAAATCTTTCCCTTAGCTCCAAAGCTGTACCAGTGGTCCGTCCTAAAAGGCACAGAGCCCCAGTGAACAAGAGAGATGACAGTGGGCCCGCCAGATGGAGGCTTTCTGAGGCAGCCAGCCAAGCGGGTGAAGACAGTAACACAGGGGTCAAAGGAGCCAATATAAAGAAGGGGGGAAAAATTTAAAGTCCTAGGAGCCTAGTAAAGCCTTAGAACTTTCATCCCTCCACTATCTCCCTCTCTTGTTAATAATGTGCAGTACCCTCTCCCTTTAAAGAATGAAAATGAGGGATTTGTGGTTATAGTAAGCTATCATTAAAAGCACATGAATCCTTAAAAGCCTCTGAAAGTAAATTAGTCTTCACATTACCATCTGCAGCTATTTCACCTCAGCCTGTGATCCCATTAGCCCTCGCAAGTTAAGTAGGAATGGGCCTGGTCATTACTCCAGGAAGGGATCTCTAAGGGGAACCTTGTTGTTTCAGAGATCAATGGTAGCGATTTAAAAGGTGGCATCTCTGCCCCCATAATTGGCAGAGAGCTGAACCATCTTTCAAAGAGACAGCCAATGGCTCACCTACCTGTGCTTTTGTCAATAAAGGTTCAAGGCAACCCCTGCTAAGGAGGGAGTGGTGAAGCTGGAAGAATTCAGGGACCCAGATGGAAGGAAGCATATTCAGTTGGACTCTTCCCTGAAACCCTAATGTTCATTCATTAAATAGCCATTTATATAAACAGCCTCCTGTATGATAAGCACCGTGAATAGAATTCTGGGCCTGGAGTCAGGAAGACCTGAGTTCAAATCTAAACATTTATTATGCTGAAACTCCTTTTCTCAATGGGGTTTGTGTGAGGTGGTTATTTTCATTCAATTCAATTAAACAACATGTAGTAAGCCCTCCATCTATGCTAGGTGCTGAGTTCCCACTGAGGATGGAAAGACAATGATTAACATGATTCTCTGCCCAATGTATATTCTACTGGGGAACTACAACATGGGTAGAAAATAATATACATCAAGTATATTCAAGTGAAATTATATTCAATTTATTCAAGTGAAAGAGATCAGTAACAATGGAGGGGTTAGGAGAGATTTCATGCCCGTGGCACTTGAGGTGAGCTTCGAAAAGGAACTAAGCATTCTAAGAGATAGGGGTGAGTATGGATGCAGGACATTTCAGGAACAGAACATCACCGGTGCAAAGTCACAGTGGCAGGAAGTTAAATGTCATTGACAGGAAATAGCTAGTGGGACAGTTAGAGGGAAACAGAGAGATGAATGAAGGAGAATAATATGGAACAAAAGTGAAAACTTATAGAGTTAAATTGTGGCAACTTTTTCAATTCCAGACTAATGTTTATATATTTTATCCTTAGAAGCAAAAGGGAGCCACTGAAGATTTTTTTAGTAGGAAAATAACAATCATATCTGCATTTCAGAAATAACAATTTGGCAGCAGTGTAGACGATGCATTAGAGAGGAGAGGGTCTAGAAGTAAGAGGATCAATGATGAGGCTATTGCAGGAGTGGGGGCGGGGCGGGAAGGGACAAAGCCTTGTGTGCATGAAGAGATGGGGATGCATGAGAAAGATTCCCAGGAGGCAGAATTGAGGAGACTTGGCAACTGATTGGATACTGAAGTGGAGGATGTGGAGGCAGGACTGGAGAGAGGCTGGAAAGAGGGGAGGCTAGAGAGAGAGTAATCCAGGAGGATTCTTAGGTAGTAAACCTGGATGGATGAAATAATGGGAGTAACGATCCGCCGAGATAACCCAAAACACTGATGGCAAAATGAGATTTTTTTTTCTTTTATCGATGCTTCCTTTCATGTATCTAAAATTGCGTTTTGGGGGCGGCTAGGTGGCCCAGTGGATAAAGCACCGGCCCTGGATTCAGGAGTACCTGAGTTCAAATCTGGCCTCAGACACTTGACACTTACTAGCTGTGTGACCCTGGGCAAGTCACTTAACCCCCACTGCCCCACAAAAATAAATCAATAAATCAATAAAAATAAAATTACATTTTGGGTATAGTTTTTTTTAAAAACTTTTTGTTATTTCATAATAACAACAGCTAGCGTTTATATAGAACTTTCAGATTTACAAAGCACTGTACAGATGTTATTTTATTTGATCCTCACAACAGCCCAGTGAGGTAACTGTAGAGATTATCCCCATTTTACAAATGATTACACTAAGGTTGGATGCCACCATCAGATGACTCGTCCACATAAGTCACAAGTGTTACCCTGCTAGCAAAATAATTGTAGGAGGCAGAATTTGAACTCAGATCTTCCTGACTTCTAGTCCAAGATTCTATATTCTGCCACCTACCTACTAATGTACGTCTGGGGCACTTAGTAAAATGGGAAAGAGCCCTGATGGAAAAGTCCCTGACTTGACAGATAAACTGCCAGTTAACTCTTTATATTCAGGTCACTATCTGTTAACAGGGATAATAATACCTACCCTGCCTATCTCACAGGAGTAGGAAGATCTGACAACATCATATTCATAATCTCTTTAAAAAGGTACCATAGATATGTATATATGTATGTGTATATATACATATATATACACATATATGTATATATATATACATTATACACACATACATATATATTGGGGGGGCAGGGCAATGAGGGTTAAGTGTCTGAGACTGGATTTGAACTCAGGTCCTCCTGAATCCAGGGCTGATGCTTTATCCACTGTGCCACCTAGCTACCCCCTGGGGCCATATATTTGTAAAGCATAAAGGGAAGTGGATAAAACGCCAGCCCTGGAGTCAGGAGGACCTGAGCTCAAATCCAGCCTCAGACACTTATTACTTGTGTAACCCTAGGCAAATCATTTAACCCTGTTTGCCTCAGTTTCCTCATCTGTGAAATGAGCTACAGAAGGAAATGACAAACCACTCCAGTATCTTTTTTTAATTTTTTAACCACTCCAGTATCTTGAAAAGCCAACCCCCAAATGGGGTCACAAAGAGTCTGACATGACTGAAAAATGATTGAACCAGGGGCAGCTAGGTGGTGCAGTGGATAGAGCACTGGACCTGGATTCAGGAGGACCTGATTTCAAATCCAGCCTCAGACACTTAACACACTTACTAGCTGTGTGACCCTGGGCAAGTCACTTAACCCCAATTGACTCACAAAAAGAGAGAGAGAGAGAGAGAGAGAGAGAGAGAGAGAGAGAGAGAGAGAGAGAGAGAGAAAGAAAGAAAGAAAGAAAGAAAGAAAGAAAGAAAGAAAGAAAGAAAGAAAGAAAGAAAGAAAGAAAGAAAGAAAGAAAAATGATTGAACCACAAGAAGAAAGATTTTACTCAGCTTCAGAGAATCTTAGGAAAGGGTTGAGGCTTCTGTTTTCCAGAAAGAGAAACAGTTACATTTACTCTTGAGAACTGAATCATTTGAACAATCGAGGAACATTAGCCAATGGATGAATTTCATCATGACCTTCACCTTGCTGCCCAAACACCTTGAGGAGAGAATCACAGAATTGTAGTTGGAAGACACTTTGTCTGACCCATCCTTAAATAACAATCCCCTCTACAACATGCTGTAACGATTGGAATAATGCCACCTGCTGGATACTTACTGTAGAAGAGTTCTGCCCATGAAGGGAAGGTCTTTGAGGGCAAGACCAGGAGTCTTTTCTTCAGGAGTCAGGAAGTGACGCGAACTAGTGGGAGGAGGAAGGAAGAGACTGGCGCTCAGTCTCGTCTCTTTCCTCTGGACTCTGGCGGAGAAGGGAGCTAGAAATGTGCTCTCCCTTTAATAGATAGGAATCTAGGCCTTTTTCTCTCTCTTTACCAAATTCTTATTCTCCTTAATAAATGCTTAAAAGTCTAACTCTTGCTAAAGCTTATAATTTATTGGCGACCACTCATTAGATATTTTAGACAGTTTAGCTAGAATTTTAACCCTTAACAATGCCTTCCAAGCAATCATCTATACAGCCTTAGTTAGCCTCCTTTCCTGGGGGGAAGAACTTTCAGCCTCCTGAAATCTTCCCACTTCGTGCTGAATAGCTTCCTGAGGAAGTTTTTCCTTACCCCAAGCTTAAATTTCCTTCATGGAAAGTTCCAATCATTGCTCTTAATTTGGCCCCTGAGGCCAAAAAGAACAAATCTCATTTCTCTTCCATGGGACAGTCCTTCAAACATTTTTTTTCTCCAAACAGTGTCTCCATATTTGGTGACATGAAACCCAATATCCAGGTTGAACTATTTAGTTTTCATCTGGATATTTTGGGCATATGTTAAAACTGGCCAAAAAGAAATGGGGACCTGGAGAGGGAAAACAAATTCTCTGAAGTGGTCAGAGTTTCCACATGAACAGCATAAGGTTTACTCTAAATTAATGGGGAGAATGAAATTAAAATTTGGGGACCAGTCACCTTCCAAAAGCATTTTATTGTTTTCAGAGGGTGAGATTGTTTCAGGGTTTGATTTTTAATGAGGGTCTGAACTTTTTCAATGGATGGCTCCTTTTGGAGAACCAAGGGTTTACCCATCTTTTAATAGAAGGCTGTTTTGCTTTAGAATTTCCCCGGCAGCTTGGATGAATTGGAAAGTGCCACATTTCATCAAAACATATGGGGGAAGAGACAGAAGATCTTGGGGAGGGAGAGTGGTTTTTGTTATTGTTGTGGCTTTTAATGCAATCCTTTGGATCTGGGTAAGGAAAATCTAATAAAATAAAGGAACTGTCATTGTAACTTCAAAATGCATTTAGAATGTGACATATATGGGAAGGAGAAACCTCACAAGATTGGATGTTGGCTCCTTCAAATCTACATATCTGATGTAGTGGTTAGGCATGTCTGAAATCAAGTTTTCCCTTCATCTTGATAGAATTAGAATTAAATGCTTTATTGGTTTTCTATGCTTGCAATTTAAAAAAAAATAGGTTGAAAAGAAGAGGTATTTCCAATGTTTTTCAAGAACTTGAAGCAATAGATGTGAGTGGTCAGGCTATAATAAACCATGGCTAATACCACCTGCCTGACTAGGGGTTGTATGGTAAAGTGGGTAGAGCACTGGACTTGGGAGTCAGGACAGCCTGGGTTGAAATCATATCCAAAGGCACTTACTAGGAACTGTGTGACACTGAGCTAGTCCATTAACCACTCTGAGCCTCCAATCTTCTCATCTGTAGAATGGGGATAACGTTAGCAACTAGTTAAGTGCTTCAGTAGACGATAGCACACTGGGCTTGAAATCAGGGAGATGAGTTTGAATCCTGCCCTAGACAGTGTCTGAGTCATTTAATCTCACTCAGTCTCAGTTTCCTCATCTATAAAATGAAGGGATTAGACTCAATGGATTGTAAGAGCTCTTCTGGTTCTAAATCCATAATCCCCCCCAAATTGTTACGAGAATTAAATGAATTAATATATGTAAAATACTTTGCAAGCCCTAAATGAGGTAAAGGTGAGGAGACAGAGCAGTCCAGTCATGAGGGAAAGCCAAGTACAGGGGCATGGAGATGGGAACTGAAGGAGCTTGTGCTCTCTGTCTGAGAAAGAGCAAATAGATCAATGTGACTGCACCAAAGATTGTGTGGAAGGGAGTCAAGAGTCAAGGGTAAGACTGGAGAGGTAAAAATGGGTCAGGCTGTGAAGAGCTTTAAATGCCAATTTGATATTTGATCCTGGAGGTAATAGGGACCCATTGAAGTTTATATAGAACAGGGGGCTAACAAAGTCAGATCTTCATTTTAGTACCACTGTCTTTATGAAAATAACAGTGTTAAGAAATGCCAAATAAAGGCTTTAAATATGGTTCCATTTCTTGTCTTGGGATTCAAGAGAAAATATATTTGTCTACATACATATACGATTAAATGCTTGGATTTTGTTGTTGTAGTTTTGTTTTAGAAAGGGTTATAATTTAGGAATGAACATCAAAATACCAGAGGATTAATACTCAGAGCTAGGTCAGGTGGCTTAGTGGATAGAGTGCCAGGCCTGGAGTCAGGAAGAGTTCAGTTTAAATCTAACCCCAGACATTGATTAACTGTATAGAATTGAACAAGTCACTGTAACTCTGTTTGCCTCAGTTTCCCCATCTGTAAAATGAGCTGGAGAAGGAAATGGCAAACCACTCCTGTATCTGCCAAGAAAACCCCAAATGGGGTCATGAAGAGTCTGACAAGACTGAAATGACTGAACAACAACAGGTCAACTTGATGAGCTTACAAGAAGGTAAATCATTGTTTGAGATTTTGATCACATCTTTCTAGAAAAGATTTAGACAAGCCCATTGGCACCTTGTTTGAGAGGATTAAGGATGGTGTCATTTAGGTCAAAAGACTCTACTCCTGCCTCTTTTTATGGCTATACTCTCTGCAGCCAGAGTAGAGGGGCAGGGTGGTCTTCCCCTTGGGGGCTATGTCACAGCACAAGTTTTACCTCCCCCCTTCTCCCAGGCATCAAGATCTATTCTTGGGTCTCTGGTCTCTTATCTAGACTTAACACTCTCTGGATAGACAGATCTGGCAGATCTATCTGTCCCCCTTTTTAGGCCCAATTCAAAGAGAGCAACTGATCCATAATATCTTGAACCAATCAATTCATGTCCCAGATGGGAACCAACAGATACCCAAGTTTGGGAGATGTCCCCATCCTCCTAACTAATGAGTAAGTCTGAAGCCTACAGAGATCTGCAAAGTCCTAAGCAATAGCTCATCTTCCTGTAACCTCATCTCATTAATTAGGATCCTCTGTCATGGTCTAAATGGACCAAGTTGTTCTCCAGTGGGGCAATGCTCCCATGTGGTCACTGTCCTAAATACAGTTGATATCCAGTTAAAGAACACCAAATAAGGGATTGAATCATGTTAGATTGCTTATCCTGAGAAGAAAATACAGATATATATGTGTGTGTGTATAGGTATATATGTGTTTGTGTAATATATATAGATCTAACTATTAAGAAACACCAGATAAAAGTCTTAAATATATTTAAATTTATTGCCTTGGGATTCAGTAGAAAATATATTTGTCTACATGCATATATAAATAAATCCTTGGGTTTTGTTGTTGTTGTAGATAGATATTCAAAATTGAATATAGAGATTACTGGTGTTTTTAGAGGGACTACTAATTATAAATTAAGCAGTAAACACCAAAATGAAATACATAAAAATGCCTTGAATTAAGTCTCATACCACAGCGAATAAATGAATGAAAACCAATCAGTTTTCAGTGCCCTAGAGGGACACTTTAAACATAGCAAACCAAACTGAAACTAGGACAGGGCAACTGGGACTTTGCCCCACAGGTGCAAGATTTAGAGGATACTAGAAGCCCTTACTGCATACCTTCAGCAGGTAGAAACAATAAAGCTTAGTGCCTGGTTAGCAAGAATGATTAGTTAAAACAGGAAGCTTCCAAATGGTAGGCTGGGGCAAATTCTTCTGATACCCCACTTTGCTCTCTCGAACTCCTTCTCCCTCCATCCAGGATGTCCTCCCTAGTAGTGGCCTCATGTTGATGACACATGGGGTCTCTTTGTCCTCCCTTAAACTAGGTGGTGTCTTGCTCCCTCAATCCCCCAAATGAGGGCATCTCTCATGCTCTTTATCCCAAAACCAGTTTGTTTTACTCTATTTAGATATAACGACTTCTAGTTATGACCTAAATTTATCAAGCAATCAATAAGCCTGCCTACTACATACCAAATACCTTGCTAAGTTCTGGTGCTATTAAGTGAACTGTCAATCACTCCTGCCCCTGAAGAGGTTATAATCTTCATAATGTACACATAACAATGTACACATACAACTAAATACAAAAGAGATACAAGGACATTTAGAAAGGAGACACTAGCAGTTGGGGTGGAGGAGGGTGATCAAGAAAAGCTTCATGTACAGTGTGGCATGTAAACTGAGCCTTGAATAAGACTAGGAATTCTAGGAGGGCAGGGAGGGCAACCCAGGCATGGAGAACAGTCTGTGTAAAAGCAGAGAGATGGGAAATGAAGTCCTACACAGGAAGTATAGTAGAAGGTCGGCATGTTAAGAGAATAATGTAGGGGAAGCTAGGTGGTGCAGTGGATAGAGCACCAGCCCTGGAGTCAGGAGTACCTGAGTTCAAATCCGGCCTCAGACACTTAACACTTACTAGCTGTGTGACCCTGGGCAAGTCACTTAACCCCAATTGCCTCACTAAAAAAAAAAAAAAGAAAAGAAAGAAAAAGAAAAGAGAATAATGTACTACTAAAGCTGGAGAGGTAGGTTGGGGCTAGATTGTAATGGTCTTTAAACGCCAACAATATTTGATTACAAAAAATGGCCACATCATGGAGCATAAACATTTCATTTTCCTGTTGCTTACTTGGTGCGATACAATGAAAAGAGAATTGACTCTCGTCAGAGGATCTGAGTTCCAATCCTACTTCTTTTTAAAAAATCTCCCCCCCCCCCCCGGGGGCAATAAGGGTTAAGTGACTTGCCCAGGGTCACACAGCTAGCAAGTGTCAAGTGTCCGAGGCTGGATTTGAACTCACGTCCTCCTGAATCCAGGGCTGGTGCTTTATCCACTGTGCCACCTAGCTGCCTGCCCCCTGCCCCCATCCTACTTCTGATATTTATTGCCTATGTGACCCTGGGCAATTAATGTAACTTCCATGGATTCCTTCACCAGGAAAATGAGGAGGGTTGGATGAGATGGGCTACAGGGTCCCTTCTAACTAGTTCTATGCTCCTGTGATTTATGAAAATTGAGTTTTAGCTTTTATGTTAGACTGCCAGCATTGAGTTTTCATGGAAAACCCGTTTAACAATCACACATAATGGTTAATAATGTCTTGCATGTCCTCCTTCTATTCCCCTCCCCACAATTGGAAGAATTGTCTATTTCCCATCTCCGAGTTGGGAAATCTAGAAGCTTCAATCACAATTTTGAGAAACTCAAACTCACTAATAAAGGAGGCCTGTGGATGGCTTTTATCTTATTTACTCAAGGCTCTTCAATGCACTCTGTAATCAGTGGGGTACACTTAGACGGGTCCTGTGCAGGGAATTGCATACCCAGCTCTTATTACTGTTCATAAATTATTGTTCCCCAATGCCCCATCCTGGGAATCTACCCCAATAGGCTACATTCCAGTTGCTTGCTTCTCCTACAGGCTGTATTGTCAGGAATCTCATCAGAAAACCGGAACACACCAATTAAAAGGCAAGCCCTTTCTTCTCTCTCTAATAAAACTGACCAGCACATCTGAACATACGGAGATAAACATGAATTATGCCCTGCATTTTGCATAAACACTGTAAATTAAAAGATAGATTTAATAGTGAACCCTCTATAATGTCCCCTAGGGAGATCAGCATTTATGTGGCCATTTGAGCAAGCGCTGGCCTCAGAGTCCATCCACCTTTCAATGTTTCCAAATATGGAGGAGTGAAACAACTTTGCCTGCCAGTGTTCCAGTAGTCTTCATACCCAGTGAGAGTGGAGTGAGCTGCTTCCCTCTATCTAGACCTGCCCACCACAGATACTTGCAGATGGACTGGAGTCTGCATCCCAATTGATGCTCATCTGAGTTCTGATGGAGCATTCTACACTCAGCAGTCAAGTGGCAAATGTCTCAGGTCAGAGTTTGTCCCGAGCAGTAGGCTTGAGGAAAATGAGAATGGTAAAGACAAAGGATGATCTTTCTCCTTGCTAGTTAGGGTGACTGTGTAGTAGGAAAGGCGGTCATTAAGTGAAATAGTAGGGGGGCAGCTAGGTGGTGCAGTGGATAAAGCACTCACCCTGGATTCAGGAGGACTTGAGTTCAAATTCGGTCTCATACATTTGACACCTGGGCAAGTCACTTTAACCCTCATTGCTCTGCCAAAATAAAAAAAAAATAGAATAGTATGAACAGGATTTTACTTCAAAGGTTCTAAAATTGGGAGTGAACAAGCACTTATTAAGCATCTGCTGTGTACTAAGCACTTTACATTATTTTTTAAAAAACAAATTATTATCTCATTTGATCATTTGAAGGCATTTGCAGCACTGTCCCGAGCCATTATTCCTCTACCCTCAGCATCCACATGCACATGCTTTGGCTCACTCCCACCTCTGTCTCCCTGGCAACATAAAAGTCTCTCCATGTCCTAGAGGTTGCTTCCTCCCCCTGGTGGCCAAGCCTCGGAATACTCTCCCCTTCCCGTATTTCCCCAAGCACAATTCCTTGTTATAACTCTAAGAGAACCAGAACTGGATTTGAATCTTGAAAGAACACCGAGGATTTAAACCTTAAGTCTCTGCTATTTACTGCTTATGTGACCTGTATCAAGTCGCTTAATCTCAGCCTCAGTTTCCCTATCTGTAAAATTAGAGAAAATAGATCATCTCCAGACTATCTACTCTGTAAATGAACAAATACTCTGTAAATGACAAATATAAGACTTTTTTTTATTTTTGGTTTGGTTTGGTTTTTGTTTTCCCTATGAGCATTTAATCAGTGAAGGGAAAAAAAATGATTTCGACTCTGCCTTCTCTGTAACTTATTGAGACTTTGTGCTGCCTTCACAAACAGTGACATTTCATGAGGAATGTTTTCCCTCAAATAGCTACCACTTCAAAACAAAACAAAAATAACAACCACCAAGTAATATGCAGTGATGGGGCAAATCAAAATGAATGCAATAGCTGACAAATGAAACAGGTAGAGTGGAGCTCAGAAGGAGAAAACAGAAACATTTGAGTAATCACACCAGGGGTTGGGGTCCAGTGCTCTAAAAGCCCACTACCATTTCCAGCAGCAGTTTACCTCCATTGGACAATCCATTTTATCTTTATTAAGGGTGATGATGTGGTCTGTGATGCTTTCCAAAAAATGCATAATGAGATGAATTAAACATCTTTTTCAGCCAGTCATGTGTACTGATATTGTCTAGCAATTCCCTGCCCCCCTTGCCCCCTGCCGAGGCAGCCAAGGCATTTTTCATTATTTTCCCCATATAGTCCCAATTGTTTCTCTCCCAGCCTGATACTGCAATCTGATTAATGGACTAGTAGCCCTGGCTACTTTTTTTTTTTAAATGATGTTTTGCTTAAAGCATCTGATTTCGTTTCAACTGAACAAATAAAGTGTTTGGAAAACAAAGAAAACAACCACCATTAGAAGAAAGTTAACTGTTCCCCAGGGAGAAACCCTAGTGGTTAAGCTGTTTCATCAGCAACAATGCAGAAATTGTTTTAATGGTGTTTTAAACATCTTATTCTTGCAAAAAAAAAAAAGAAGAAGAAGAAGAAGAACGAAAGAAGGAAAGAAAAGAAAAGAAACACCACAGTACACATAACACAATGCACCAATTCTGAAATCAGATCCATTGCTTTGTAGTTTGGCATTTTCACCCCCTACAGAGAGTCTAGCTGGAGTCTGTTACAAGAAATTCAGTGAAATTGCTTGTGGATGAGGCAGCCAGCTTTGGAGGTAGGCAGAACTTTCTGCTGCATCTTGGTTATGGATTAAAAATTAATTCCTGCTTAAGTGACCTGTAGAGGTGAGAATACCAATAACTTCTCTGAGGGAAAGTGTGGTGATTCAATATCTTTTTTTGGGAAAGAGGAAAGGGGGTGGTTATTGCTTCCACCTTTACCCCCCCACCCATCGATATGTGACTTTTCTAATATGTATTTCTTTTTGAGATCTTTATCTTAGAAATGAATGGATATTCCTAAATATATTTGGGGTGAGGGGGTACTAGTGATTAGCACAGACCGTTGCACTTAGTAGGCCCCTTAATAAAAGTTTGTTGGCATGGAGTGGAGTCAAGTGGATTAAAATGGATTGGGTTAGGTTGAATTGGATTGGATTGGATTGAATTTGAGATTTTTTTTCCTTTCCATCCTACAAACCACTGCAGCTTTTCTTTTCATATTAGGGTGATGCAGATGCTCACATTTGTGATGGCCTATTGCTTTTTTTTTTCAGAAACTTAAAAGTATTTATAGCCCCAGCAAAACCAAGCCTTTTTTTTCTGTGTAAACTGTACCAGGCTGGGGTATGGTCATTCTCAGGCAACATCTGGCCAAGGTGGATGTTTCTGGTTCAGTGGGTGGGGTGTGTGTGTGTGTGTGTGTGTGTGTGTGTGTGTGTGTGTGTGTATGTGTGTATGTGTTTTGGGGGCGATCCATTAGGAGCTCTGGTTTGTCGAGATGAAGTCTGCTTATCATAGCCTCTGTTTGGGGGCCAAAGTTCTCCAGCGAAACTTGTCATTATTTATGTACCCCCAAAGGAAGAAAAAAAAGCTTGCCTATTAATTTAATTAGAGCAGCAGCATGAAAGGGGAACATTTTTGATCAGTGGAAACAGGACTCCGAGAGTAAAAAAAAAAAAATGCAGCCAGGTTCAAAACAGAAGTGCGATTGTTTGCAAGAAAGCCTGCTGTTTCCTTTCTGTGGTTGATCTGTGCCAGAAGCCCTCTTGAATTTCTCCAAGAATACAGCTTCAGATCATCTGCATTCAGTGCCAGAGTCATGGCCCTGGAACCGATAATTGCCTCTGACAGGATTTAATTACCTTCTCTAGGACCTTTTCTCTGTTTGATTGGAGACCACCCCCTGCCTCCGATCAAATCAGACAGTAATAACACACTGAAGCGCAGCAGCCAATCACGAGTCAAGTCTGAACAGTGACCTTGCTGAGTAGAAGCTGATTGGTCATGTCAGCCTTGTCAACTGTGTCAGTGAACCATCAGACAAGAAAGGAGAGGGGGAGAGAGAGGGAGAGAGAGAGGAGAGAAGGAAAGGAAAGGAGAGAGAGAGAGAGAGAGAGAGAGAGAGAGAGAGAGAGAGAGAGAGAGAGAGAGAGAGAGAGATAAGAGAACAACATTAACGCTAATGGAGTCTGTCAGCATTCAAGGCTTGATGGTGCATTACAAACATGGCAACCATACAAAACCAAAAATATCTAAGAAACTAATAAGAGCTGAAATATTTAGAATAGGGAGGCATTTGGGGGTCTCATTTTTTTTTTTTAATTTGGAGGAGTGGGGTGGGGAATATATCCAAGGTGTAATTCATAGGCAATTCAGAGAAAATGACAGCTACATGCACATGATGTGACAGGGTAATTTTCATGAAGGGGAAAAACAAAACCCCACATAAGTCAATGGGATGCTTGGGTTTGTGAATCCACCACGACACGACTCTTTTATGGTACAACTGAGAATGCCCATATTTAGCATGCACCACAGAACCCCTGGTTTAATGCTATCCTGATGGAAGCAGTCACTATATTATTTATGGCTATTTGAATGGAGGCTATAATCCTACCTGTAATTGGAACAAAGCACAATTTATTCACAAGTGGTAACCATTTAAAATATATGTATATAAATGTATGTGCATGTATATATATTCATATATATACACTTTTTTTAGCATTTAGTTAAAGAATTGCCTGGGGCCATGAGATGTAAAGTGGTACACCTATAGCGGCACAGCTGATATGTGTTAGACACAGAACTTATCGATGGTCTTTCCTGATGCCAGTGAGGACCCTATAGCCAGTACCCTATGGGCACACCACCTTTTTCTAAGGTAATCTTCTATAAGAGGGGAGCAGGAATCAAACTCTGTCTTTTACCTCTAAGACTATGAGTCACAGGTAAGTTGCCAGTTTGCATCAGTGGAGCAATTCCTTGTACAAATGAAATAACAAGCCTGGAATAAAATCAAATAGGGGACAGAGAGAGAGAGAGAGAGAGAGAGAGAGAGAGAGAGAGAGAGAGAGAGAGAGAGAGAGACATACACACACACAGAGACACAGAGAGACACAGAGACAGAGACAGACAGAGAGCCAGACACAGAGACAGAGAAAGACAGAGACAGACAGACAGAGACAAAGAGAAAGAGACAGAGAAAGACAGAGAGAGACAGAAAGACAGACAGACAGACAGAGACATAGAGATACAGAGAGACGGAGAGACACAGAGAGACAGAGAGGTGAGGACTTAAGAACAAGAAAAAGATAGAAAGATAAAGAGGCAAAAGAAGTGAGAGATTAAGATAAAAAAGAAAGAAAGTGAATGACAGAGATATAATTATACCTCATTTAAGAGAAGTTACAACATAACTCACAATCTGCTAAAAATGTTTTTGGGAAGACATGGCAAACTTGGCCAAGTTCTCTTTCATTTAAAAAAAAAATGCCTTTCCCCTGGAAAAACAACCACAAAGCAAAAGTGAGTTTAATACATTTGTAAGGATGACAGAAATTCCAATTCAATTTAACACTTATTAAGCATCTGTTCTGTGCCAGGCACTATGCTTGGCACTGAAGTTATGAAGAAAAAAATCACAATGGTTCTTGTTCTTAAGGGGATATTGTCTTCAGAAAAGATTATAATATCAAGATGCTTTGAAAAAAACAAAAACTGCCATTTATAGTGTTTCAAAGCTCATGAGGCACTATACACACATTATCATTTGAATGCTCTTTTCTTGGCCCATGATTATTTGAGTTTTTATTTTCATTCATCCAAACCTATGAATAAGATAACATTTCTAAAAGTCAATCACTATCAACAGGTATTTCTAAGTGCTTTTTAAAAATGGGCCAAGCACTGTGCTAAGGGCTCCTGCCCGCCAGCAGCTCACATTCTAATCAAGAGACAAACATAAAAATAATCAAGTCCACAGGAGGTAGAGAGAAAGAATAGATGGAAGGTTCTAGTAACTGGGCACGCTGGGAAAGGCTTCTTGCAGAATGTGAGATTTGAGCTGAATCTTCAATAAAATTAGGAAAATGAAGGGGCAGAGGAGAGGCGGGAGAGCTTTCCAGGCAAGGGAGATGCCTGGGCAAAGGAAAACATGGGAACTGGAGTGTTGAATGTGAAAACCAGTGAGCAGCCCAGTGTAACTGGATTGTACAGTGTGTGGAGGGGAAGGAGCCACAAGTCTGGAAAGGGACCGATTGTCGAGAGCCTTAAATGTTCTTTCCATTTGATCCTGGAAGTTACAGGGAACCACTAGGAATGGGCATGGGCAGACCTATGAGAATTCCTTTGGCAGCTGAGGGAAGGGTAAGTCGGAGTGGCCAGAGACAAAAAGAACGTCTTCATCTTGATTAATACAGGCCTTTAAGATTTGTGAAGGACCTGACTATCCAGGGAGGTAGAAGCTATTATCACCATTTTACTGAGCAGGAAACTGAGAATTTTGTCTGAGATTGCTCATGTCAGACAGGGAAATCAACCCTTTGCAGCCCTAACTCTAATTCCAGTGCTCTTCTCCACTCTGCCAAGGGGGCCTCTCTATAGGTCAGCCATTATTATTCCTCAACAGGCCACTTCAACATGAACTCAGCTACCAGTGGATCATCTGCTTTGGAATAGTTAATTGGTTGAAGCTTCTCTTCGTGGTCCATTGACAGGAGCCTTGGATCAGAAGACCTGGGTTTGTGCTCTCAGGCATGTCTCATAACTTTCCCAGGTTGATACAAAATGAGATTGTATGAGATGACCTCTAAAAGTTCCTTCTAACTTGCAGAATGTATTACATTCTTTTTTTCTTTTTTAAGCATTATCAAATGTAGGGTAGAAATCATCATATCACCATTGTGCTCTGTATATACAAATGTTTTCTCCCTGTCTCTCCCTGTCTCTGTCTCTCTCTGTGTCTCTCCCTGTCTCTCTGTCACCGTCTCTGTCTCTCACTGTTTCTCTCTGTCTCTTTCTCTTTGTGACTCTCTGTTTCTCTCTTTGTTTCTCTGTCTCCCTTTCTCCCTCCTTCTCAGTTTAGAATGAAAAAATAAAATCTAAAAAGCTAAATCAAGTCAGCAAACATTTAGTAAGAACCTACTATGTGCCAGGTACCGTGGAAGAAAAATGAGTCCCCACCTGAAACGGGTTACTGAATGATTATGTCTTTGGTGTCAGACACCATGTGGACATAACCGCCTTCCATAGCAACCAGCAGGGTAGAGCACTTCCCTGTATCTCCCAGAAGACAAAGAACGTTGACACCCCACTTCCCACCCCAACCTGTGTAAGGTTTTAAGTTCCAAGTTTTAAGTTCCAAAACTCTAAAAGTTCACATTTTGGAGGCACCAGTTCACTGTGGTATTTTAGCTAAAGGACACATAGTCTACGCATTTCCCTTATCGCACACAGCATTGCAATGAAAAGGGTTTCTCAGTTTCTCTCCAATTCCTTCCCCACATGGTCAGGGAATTCAAAAGGTGATTTTAGTTTAAGGTACCAATATATCATATTTTTTTCCCATCCTGACAGAGTTTTAAATAAAAGCTCATTCAGGTGATAAAGTTATTTCATCTTTTAGATGCCCTCTCTGACATGTGGCAACCTCAAGAGAGATGACCCTATTCCAGGAAGATGGTCCTGTTTAAGTTGACATCTCAAATGCAGGCACTGGAACATAGCAACAGCCTTCTTCTAAGATGCTCTCTTTGGCTGGAGGGAGAGATGGGATGGTGGAGATTGCCCCCAAAATATTTTGACTCTGATAACTTAGATGAGTTCACCTATCTCTCACCTCAAGTTTCAACTTGAAAATGTCAATGCCACAAGAAATGTTTCCTCAACCAATGTCGCACAGTATCTAAAACCTTGCCAACATGGAATAACATGAAGGGCAAGGTATGAATGAATGAATGAATGAGATTATATAATTCTCTTAAGGAATTGAATTTTTGTTACTTTTAATTTCAGATAGTAACAATTTTGTGCTACCCAGTCTTAAGGGACCTACTTTAATAAACAGTTGAGAGGCATTTGGACTTGTCAAGAAGTAGCATGATATCAGGGGAGACTGGATTCTAGTTCTGCCTCCAATACTGGCCAAAAATAGGTCCCAACCCAAGCCTCATTGGCCATTGCTTGGCCTTTTAATGGCTCAGAGTGAGAGTAAATAGCAAGTGCTTCTGTTTTGGCCAGAAATTCTAAGGGCCTTCCCCTCCCAGAATTCCTTCCTTCTTTCCTTCCTTCCTTCCTTCCTTCCTTCCTTCCTTCCTTCCTTCCTTCCTTCCTTCCTTCCTTCCTTCCTTCCTTCCTTCCTTCCTTCCTTCCTTCCTCCCTTCTTTCCTTCCTTCCTCCCTTCTTTCCTTTTTTCTTTCTTTTTCATTCTTTTTCTCTTCATTCATTCATTCATTCGTTTGTTTGTTTGTTTCAACTAGGTAAAGGAGGCCATTCTTTGCCTTACTTCTTACCTAGCCTTAATCACTGAATGGGTGTTGCCTCAGGTAAACTGAGACCTGGGAAAGACCTTAGCTTAAAAAGGTCAAAGTCTCCCACTGCATCTGAGGCAATCTCCAGTCCTCCTGATGTATATCTTGCCTCTGGACCCAGATGGCTCTGGAGGAGAGAGTGAGACTGGTGACATTGCAAAGCCCTCCCTCATTTATATTCAATTCACTGCAAATCATGACATTACCTCCCCAATGTCATGGTCCTCTTCTAGAATGAAGGACAAACAACAACCATCAATACTTACTAACTGTATAGCCTGGGTAGAGTTACTTAACTTTCTATTGCTCTCATAGGCAACTGTCTAAAAAAACATGTCACTGAGAGTTGCAAAAATGATCATAAGAGGGCAGCTAGGTGGTGCAGTGGATAGAGCACTGGCCCTGGAGTCAAGAGGACCTGAGTTCAAAGCCAGCCTCAGACACTTAACACTTACTAGCTGTGTGACCTTGGGCAAGTCACTTAACCCCAATTGCCTCACCAAAAAAAAAAAAAAAAAAGACAATGCTCTCTCCAAAGTTACCAGTGATGTCTTATATCCTAATGCAAGTGTTCTTTTCTAGATCCTTATCCTTATCCTGAAGCATTTGATACTGTTGATCAAACTCCTCCTAATAATAGCTCCTCTCTGTATTTTTGAGATATTGCTATCTTTTGGTTCTCTTCTTAGCTGTCTGACTTCCTTCTGAGACTCTTTTGCTGGATTTTCATCTATAGCACACCTACTAATTATGGATATTCTTTGATCCAGCGATACCACTGCTAGGTTTATATCCCAAAGACATCCCCCAAAAGAGAAAAAGATCTATTTGTACAAAAATATTTATAGCATCTTTTTGTGGTGACTAAGAATTGGAAATCAAAGGAATGCCCATCAATTGGGGAATAGCTAAACAAACTGTGGTACAAGATTGTAATGGAATATTACTGTTCTATAAGAAATGACAAGTAGGATGATTTCAGAAACCCCTAGAAAGACATATATGAACTGATGCATAGTGAAGTTAGCAGAATCAAAAGAACATTGTATACACAGACAGCAATATTGTTTGATAAAGAACTGTGAATGACTTAACTATTCTCAGCATTACAATGATCTAAGACAATCCCAAAGGATTATTGATGAAACGTACTGTCTACCTCCAAAGAAAGAACTAATATTGATGGAATGTACTGGAACATGCTATTTTTTCACTTACTTTCATTTTTTTTCTTTTAATCAAATTTTCTTGTACAAAATGACAAATATGGTAATGTTTTGTATAATTGTACATGTATAACCCATATCTGCTTGCTGCCTCAGGGAGAGGAAAGGGGAGGCAGGGAAGGAGGGATAAAACTTGGAACCCAAAACTATAAATAAAATTTTTTATTACATTTAAAAAAAAAGAAAAGGCAAAAAAATTGTGGATATACCCTGAAGGTTCTTTCTTAGGTCTTCTTGTCTTATCTCTCTATCTTCCTTTTAGGTTCTCATTTGGTGATTTCATCATGGAAGTGTGGATTCTATTATCATCTCTGTGCAGATGACTCTTACATGTATATACCCTGTCCTAACCTTTCTCCTGAGCTACAGATCCATATTCATGAATCAGTGACTGAACATAATTTAAAAGCATGTGGGGCTACTGAACTAAATCTACATTTGTATTTGAAGAGTGCTTGAAAATGTGCTGAAAAATTTTGTTTTGCTTTTAAAGAAATTATCTGCACTTAAACTTCAGAACTTGTGTTATATTGAATGTCATTTTCAGAACCAGAGCAAATATTGTCTCCAGGTTTTGAATAGCTTATTCTAATCATTAGAAACCAGTGGTCCCATTTGCTTCTGTTAAATGGAAAACAGGATCAGTACTAGAAAAATTAATAAATTTGGATTCTTTGTAAGACCAAGATTGGTCCCTGAAATATATGAATGTAGGTATGTGCATATACACATATGTACATGTACATGTATACCTATATATGTATGTGTATATGTGTATACTTGCATAATTAAATATGGTTAACAATTCAAATATTTATTAAGTAACTACTACTCACAAAACACAAATCCAAAATGCTGAGGTTACTCCCCACCCTAAAAAGATTAAATGGTCTCTGCCCTCAGGGAGAGACCTGGTACTCCATGCTAGGGGTAATCATGGACAAAAATATTATTGGTGGTGGTGGTGGTGGTGATGTAAATGGTGATAATGATAATGAAAGACCAGCCCTAGTATCTGAGCACATTCTACTTTCTCCTACTTAGATTAAGAAAACTTTATGGGGCAGCTAGGTGGTGCAGTGGATAGAGCACTGGCCCTGGATTCAGGAGGACCTGAGTTCAAATGTGGCCTCAGACACTTAACACTTACTAGCTGTGCAATCCTGAGCAAGTCACTTAATCCCAATTGTCTCATCCAAAAAAAAAATACTTGTAAAAAAAAAAAAAAGAAAACTTTATGTAATTTTAGGCAACATTCCCTCAATCTAAAGGGTCCTGGTGCTCTAGCTTGAGCACATGTGACCAGAAAAGAAGAAATTAGAATTCCACTACTACTCCTGTTCCGATACGTGAGATTTTACTTTATCTATCTGGGGCCAGGCCTCTTGGGGGCTCTTCACCACGACTTCTCCTTCTCCTCTCTTTCCTACTTCCCTTTGTGTGTTGTCCTCTTCTGTTAAAATACCCTTGACGGGGGCAGCTAGGTGGCGCAGTGGATAAAGCACTGGCCCTGGATTCAGGAGTACCTGAGTTCAAAGCCAGCCTCAGACACTTGACACTTACTAGCTATGTGACCCTGGGCAAGTCACTTAACCCTCATTGCCCTGAAAAAAAAAAATACCCTTGAGGCAGGAATTGTCTCTCTTGCTTGTATTTGAACCCCAGCACTTAACATGGGGCTTGGCACATAGTAAGCACTCTTTAAAAAATGTTCATTCTATCATCTATCTATCTATCTATCTATCTATCTATCTATCTATCTATCTATCTATCTATCTATCTATCTATCTGTCTGTCTGTCTGTCTGTCTGTCTGTCTGTCTGTCTGTCTGTCTGTCTGTCTGTCTGTCTTTCTGTCTGTCTGTCTGTCTGCCTGTCTATCTACCTATCTATCTATCCAGCTGTCCATCTATCCAGCTGTCTGACTGTCTATCTATATAAATTATCTTTCTATCTCTATATCTAATCTATCCATTTCATCTATCTACTTATATGTGTACTTATGTATCTGTCTGTCTGTCTGTCTATCTATATAATCTGTCTATCTAATCTATCTAATCTCTCTCTCTCTCCCTCTCTCTCTCTGTCTCTCCATCTGTCCATCTGTGTGTGTGTGTCTGTCTGTCTGTTCATCTGTTGTGCTATCTATCTTTATAGTTTATATTTCTCTCTATATATAATTTATCTATATCATCTATCTATTCATCTGTCTGTCCTTCTATCTATCTATGTATCTATGTATCCATGTATCTATGTATCTATCTATCTATTAGGAAACCACAAAGGCAATCCTGTGTTCTATCCTAGCCATTCTTTCTGAATGATCATCAGTGTTACTACATGACAGAACGTCTCTAATTACCAATTCAATCACTATTTGATGGATATCCAGAAGGACAGTCCCAGTGAAATATGACACACTATGATTAGAAACAATGCAATATCCTGTACTTTGTCATCTATTGCCTATTTAGTGAATTCTTAATGCAATAAAATTTATGCCCATTCTCAGATACCCATGACAGTTATCTCTCATGTGAAGTTTGGCATGTCATTATAAAACTATGTAAATGTGATGGAGAAGGCTAGTCATCCTTATGTTGTCTGATATAGAAAAAGGACAGTCCCTGAGACCCAAACAATCTGCTTCATGAGCCAAACTTTCCAACTTGTTTCTTATTTCTTATCGATTAATAAACATGAGTATAATACTTACAATATTTTAAATATATGTATGTTTACATATAAACATGCTATTATAGGCAAGACTCTCAAGCAAGTATCCTCTTAATTCAAGTTCAATGTTGGGAAGAAAGGAGGGACTCATTATTCACCAAACATTTAACAAAGGAGAAGGCTTATTCTGCCCTAATAGCACAGCTTGGATGTGCTTCCAGAAGACAGGAGCTCATAGCTTCCCTGGATGCCACCCCCACCACACACACACACCACCTTGTCTCTATCTGTAAACATATCTAGACAGTAAGTCATTAGGGTCTTGGGCACACACCAAGTCTGATAGATTTGAACCCCTTATGCTTTGGTTTGGGGGCTCAGAAGCTGTTCCAGGAAAGCTTCTAGGGAAGCTGGGGCCAAAGGAAGTTTTGTGGGGAGGGGGGAGTTGGATCTGGGAGTCTGGGGCTAAAGGAAGTTGGGTAAGGACTAGATAAGGGGAGTAATCTGTACCAGGGAAGCTGGGACCATCAAGGGGAGGAAAAACACTTGTCCTATCACACATACATACATATATATTATATAGACATATGATTTATATGTGTTTATATGTAAATACATATGTATATATTATCTTATAGTTTTATGTATATTAATCTTAATAAAGAAATAAGGAAAAGGTATGTATACATATATTTGTATGTATATATGTATGCATATATGCATACAAGTATATGTGTGTATATATGGACATTGTTCTATATCGAGAGAGAGAGAGAGAGAGAGAGAGAGAGAGAGAGAGAGAGAGAGAGCAGGAAAAAAAGTGACCAACTTTTCTACAATGAAAAGGGGCTTTCACCAAGAAAAATAACACTGTGGTACCAATCTATATATTTGACCCATTTTAACAAGCTTTCATTTATTTATTCATTCGTTCATTTATTTATTTGTTTGTTTGTTTGTTTACTTGTTTATTCATTTATTCATTAATTTATTTATCTATTTATTTCTCTATCTATTTATATCTATTTATCTATCTATCTATTTGTTTGTTTGTTTTTGCAGGGCAATGAGGGTTAAGTGACTTGCCCAGGGTCACACAGCTAGTAAGTCTCAAGTATCTGAGGCCGCATTTTAACTCAGGTCCTCCTGAATCCAGAGCTGCTGCTTTATTCACTACACTACCTAGCTGCCCCCAGTTTAAACAATTTCAATTCCATTCAACAAGCAACCTAATATACATACAGAGTTTGGGGAAAACACTAGTTAGTCAGACTGGTTGCTATATAGAATGCATGAAGAGGGTAATATGAACCAAGTATGGACATGCAGGCTGGAGCCAGCTTAGGAAGGACTTGGATATATTACAGGAAGTTGTTTGCATTTTATACTAGAGGCAACAGGGAACCAATGAAGGTTTTCAGGCAGGGGAGTGACAGGGTCAGACTTGACTCATGTAATACTATTTGGAGAATCTGTCTGAAATACTTCACTCTTGTTTTGGTTTTTGGTTTTTGGTTGTGGGGTTTTTTTTTGGGGTTTTTTTGTTTTTTGTTTTTTGGTGAGGTAATTAGGGTTAAGTGACTTGCCCAGGGTCACACAGCTAGGACACTTCACTCTTGAGTTGGTTCATAGACTGTCCAAGGGAAAAAGACAAGTAACCCGAATTGAAAACATATGTGTACACACACAGACATACCCAAGGCACTAGTAGATGATCTGAAGTTTCACAGAACTAGCAAGTTCAATAAACTAGTAAAATAACTCAGACTGACTAAACCAGGGCTTCTGAAACTTTTCCACTTGCGACCCTTTTAAACCTGAGAAATTTTTACATGACCCCAGGTATATAGGTATATAAATCAAACATTTGCTGCCAAATCTTTCACGACCCCCACATTCAGTTATGCAATCCCATTGTGGGGTTGTGAGCCACAGTTTTAGAAGCTTTGGATGTGCACAGATCACCATATGAATCTGGTGTCAGTTATCTTGAGATAATATATGAAAATCATTTTGCAGATTTTAAAGTGCTATATGATGTGAATTATTATCATTTGTTCCTAAAAGGTGGAAAGGACCTAAGAAAAATAACAGAGGGGCAGCTAGGTGCTCAGTGGATAAAGCACTGGCCCTGGATTCAGGATGACCTCAGTTCAAATCCGGCCTCAGACACTTGACACTTGCTAGCTGTGTGACCTCGGGCAAGCCATTTAACCCTCTTTGCTCCATAAAAATAAACAAAACAACAAAAAAAGAAAAATCACAGAGAGATTTTAGTTGCAGATATGCTTAGAAAGCATGCCAACAGATTTCTCTATGTATAAAGTATGTGTTTTGAGACTTCCCAAAAGAACTAAATTCATGGATTCTTCCTTTACAATTCAATAGGTGATCGTAGGCAAGTAGAATGACTTCCCAAATACTGGTTTTCCTTTTGGGAACTTGAACTCAATTCAATTCAACAAACATTTATTTAAGTAATAACAACAAATCATGATAACAGCTAGCATTTATATATTATCTGCTATGTCCTAGGTACTGTGTTATACACTTTACAAATATTGTTTCATTTGATCCTCACAATAACCCCAGGAGATAGGCACTATTATCACCATTTTACAGTTGAGGAAACTGAGGCAAATAAACATTAAGTGACTTTCCCAGGGTTAAGATCACACAGCTGGTAAGTATCTGATGCTGGATTTAAATTCAGATCTTCCTGACCCTAGACCCAGTGTTCTATCCACTGCACCATCAAGCGCCTAATATGGGGCATTATAACAGGGACTTGGGATACACAGACAAAATTGGACCTCTTCTAAATTGGCTTATGTTCTAAGGGTGTGTCTGTGGGGATGGGGAAAGGAGAGTTAGGGTTAGGCTCACCACCTAACCACAAAAATGCCAAGTATATGAAGAAAGCAGTGTCAACAGAGAAGATGCACTAACACTAAAGGGAGGTAAGGGGAGGTGAGGGTCAAGAAAGACTATATATGGGGGTACCTGAGTTGGGAATTATGGGAAGCCAGGGATTCTGTGTCTTTACAAAGACACAGTGGTGGGAGATGGAGTGTCAAGTGTTAATAGAATAGCTAATAGATATATTTAACTGTAATGGGGAACATTTGAAGGGGAGTGACATGAAACATAACTGGAAAAGTGGGTGGGAGCCAGACTAAAGGGGACTTTTAGGCAAAGGAAGCAAGACTCGCTAATAAATGGTTTTATTTTGGTAAAGAGCTTTGTGACCCCTAAATTTAAAAAAATGAAATTATTTGTGTTCTATTATAATCTTTTATTAATATTATTACAATATTAGCACATTGCAAGTAGGTTGAGGGGTTTTTGAAAAAAAAATTCTGAACATTTATTTTAGAATTTGCATCATTTTGAGAGTCTTGCATGTCAAAGACCTAGAAATTGCATCCAAAATAAGAAACTCCAGTCAACTGATTACTCAGCTGGCAAGAGGGAAATTTCAAGTTGCATAGACAGCTAATTGTGGCCTGCCTATAGAATGACAGGTCTATAATTTTTAGTTTTGTGTGCATTGAAAGCCAGTCACCTTGACACTCAGTAGTCCATTATTTACTGGCCACCAACCATATGATGATGTTCAAGGAGTGACAGGCACTTTCCATTATGGGATGATGAAACATCCCATGCTTTATTTGGATAAATCAAGTCTTCAGAAAAAGAGAAAGCCAGGTGTCCGGTCTGTCCCTACAGGCAGCGATGATGCTGTGGGGCCACCTTTAAATCAAGAGACCAGTTCTTTTCCACTAAAAACACAAAACAAAATACAAAAAGAAACAAAAAACGTTACATTTTCTTTCTTTGGTCCAGTCCTCTAAATTGTTTTTAATATACAATGTTGAATACCATCTACGTGATTTACCCCAAATAGTAATACCCTTCATCCCCCTGAAAAAAACCTCTGTATCTTTTACTCATTTTGAATATATTTTGTATATCTGTACAAGTGTAGTTAAGAAGAAAGCTTGATTTGGAGTGAGAAGACCTGATTTCAAATCCTGCCTTTGTGATTTACTACCTTGTATGACTTTGGGCAAGTCACTTAACTTTTCGGGGCCTCGTTTTGTCAAATATAAAGTGATGAAGTTCAACTAGATGGCTTTGAAGGTCCCTAGGTGATTAATAAATGCTTCTTAATTGATCAAATGACCCTAGTAATTTTTAAATCTCTTTCTTCTATATTTTAAAATGCTTTCCTGATCACATCCTGTACAAATCATGTATTCTAGGTAATATTTTACTTTTTTCCCCTTAAAATTAAATTTTTGGGGGGGCAGGGCAATGAAGGTTAAGTGACTTTCCCAGGGCCACACAGCTAGTAAGTGTCAAGTGTCTGAGGTCAGGCTTGAACTCAGGTCTTCCTGAATCCAGGGACGGTACTTTATCCACTGCGCCACCTAGCTGCCCCCAAAATAAAATTTTTAATGGCTCACAAGAGTGTGGTGAAAAGAATCCTTGTCTAGAAACTGGGAGCTCTGGCCACTAATAAAGCCTCTATCAATAGCCAGATGTGGAAAAATTTCACTAGCTCAGCTTATCTCCTCCAGTGTGGGTTTTCCTTACTGTGAAATGGGTGAACGGGGGGAAGGCCACCACCATTTTACCACTATGGTAAATGTATGGAAGGACATGGCCAAGAGTCTCACTGGATGGGCAGGCATGAATGGTTTGCTTTATTTAGGAGAACTCAAATAATATTTTTATTTAAAGTTTTTATTTCCAAATTCTATCCCTCCTCTTCCTTCCCCCTCCCTGATGCAGTAAGCAATCAGATATAGATTATACATATGCATTTATGTAAAACATTACTGTATTTATCATTTTGTACAAGAAAACTTGAATAAAAGAAAAAATGAAAGAAAAATAACATGCTTCTGTCTAGATTCAATCAATACTGGTTCTTTCTTTGGAGGTGGATACTATGCTTTATCATTAAGCCTTTGGGATTGTCTTGGATCATTGTATTGCTGAGAATAGTTAAGTCATTCACAGTTCTTCATCAAACAATATTGTCACAGTGCACAATGTTCTCCTGGCTCTGCTCACTTCACCATACATCAGTTCATATAAGTCTTTCCAGGCCTTTCTGAATTTGTACTGCTTGTCATTTCATATAGCATAATAATATTCCATCATAATCATATACCACAACTTCTTTAGCCATTCCCCAATGGATGGGCATCCCTTGATTTCAAATTCTTAGCCACCACAAAAAGAGCTGCTATAAATATTTTTGTACAAATAGGTCTTTTCTCTTTTTGAGTATGTCATTGGGATATAAACCTAGAAGTGGTATTGCTAGATCAAAGGGTATGCACAGTTTTATAGCCCTTTGGGTATTGTTCCAAATTATTCTCCAGAATTGTTGGATCAGTTCACCAACAGTGGATTAGTGTTGCAGTTTTCTCCAACATCCCCTCCAACATCCAATATTTTCCTTTTTTGTTCTATTTGCTACTCTGGCAGGTGGGAGGTGATACCTCAGAGTTGTTTTAATTTGAATTTCTCTGATCAATAGTGATTTAGATCATTTTTTCATATGATTATAGTTATTTTTGATTTCTTTGCCTGAAAACTGCTTGTTCATATCCTTTGCCCATTTAATCACTGGGGAATGACTTGTATTTTTATAAATTTGACTTGGTTCTCTATATTTGAGAAATGAGGCCCTTATCAGCAATATTTGTTTCAAAAATTCTGCTTTCCTTATAATCTTTGTTGCATTGATTTTGTTTATGCAAAAGCTTTTTAATTTGATATAATCAAAATTATCTGTTTTTACATTTTGTATTGCTCTCTATATCTTCTTTGTTCCTAAATTCTTTCCCTGTTCATAAATCTGACAGATAAACTATTCCATGCTCTCTCTCTTTTGTTTTTTGGTGAGGCAATAGGGGTTAAGTGATTTTCCCAGGGTCACACAGCTAGTAAGTGTCAAGTGTCTGAGGCCGGATTTGAACTCAGGTCCTCCTGAATCCAGGGTCAGTGTTCTATCCACTGTGCCACCTAGCTGCCCCTACCATGCTCTCTTAATTTGCTTAT
Organism: Dromiciops gliroides; assembly: GCF_019393635.1. NCBI lineage: Eukaryota > Metazoa > Chordata > Mammalia > Microbiotheria > Microbiotheriidae > Dromiciops > Dromiciops gliroides. The sequence continues at coordinate 40,232,354 of NC_057866.1, forward strand.
GGTATCACCCTTTATGTGTAAGTCATGTACCTATTTTGTTATTTTAGTATACAATATGAGACATTGGTTCATAACTAATTTCTGCCATACTGTTTTCCAGCTTTCCCAGCTGTTATTGCCAAATAATGAGTTTTTGTTCCCAAAGCTTGGATCTTTGGGTTTATCATATGCTAGATTACTATAGTAATTTACTATAGTGCAATTTGTACCTTTTCTATTCCACTGATCCACCTCTCTATTTCTTTTTTTTTGGGGGGGGGGGCAGGACAATGAGGGTTAAGTGACTTGCCCAGCATCACACAGCTAGTAAGTATCAAGTGTCTGAGTCCGGATTTGAACTCAGATCCTCCTGAATTCAAGGCCAGTGCTTTATCCACTGTGCCACCTAGCTGCCCCCAACTACCTCTCTATTTCTTGGCCAGTACCAGATTTTTTTAGGAGAACTTCTATATCAGTTAAAACACAAATTCACTGGTTTATCAAATAGGGAGGGAGGACTAGACAACCTATGACCTTTTCTGCTTTTATACTTGGTGGGCCAAAATAATATAAATATAAAATATTTATGTACTTGTTAAATATATAAATATAAAGATCAGTCAAATTTCTCTGGCTACAAATAATTATACTCTTCAATTTAAGGTAAATTTATGAACCTTGAAACTTTGTTTTATGCATGTTTGAATCAATAATGCCAACATTCAAAAGTCATAAGATTCTAGAGAATATTGGCAGAAGAAGCAAATTATAGTGGACCACGTGCCAGGTATCTAGTTAGTTAAGACCTGGGTTTGAATCCTGCTACCTAGAACAGTACCTGCATCACCTCAGGCTGCCTAACCTAAGGAGGTAAGTACAGATTCTATTTCTTCATCTGGAAAAGAACAATAATGATGCTTTCACATAGTAAGTGCTTAATAATAGTTGTTGACTGATAACATACAGCATAGACACAAGAGGGATGTTGTGAGGATGAACATTATACATATGTATATGTGTGTGTGTGTGTGTGTGTGTGTGTGTGTGTGTGTGTGTATGGAACCTTGAAGTTCTATGTAAATGTTAGTCTTCTTTAGTGCATCATGGACAATATATTGACTGCGAAGTCCAGAAGATGTGGGTTCAAATCCTGCCTCTGACACTTATTAGCTGTGTCTACAGATAATTCACTTGGCCTTGCTGAATATTAGGTACCCTTCTAAGATTCATCTACAAAATTAAAGATAGGTTCTGATTCACAGTAGTGTTCCACTAAGGACATCCCAGATCTTTGATGCAATGAGTGACATTGAGCTTATTCCCAAAATACCCCTAGGCCAACTAAATTTTTACCTATCCAAGAAATAGCTCACTCTTGCATGTTTGGCTGCAGTCACTTTGAAACTTTGCCCATATATACCTACCCTTTTTCTTGTGTGTCCCTGGCTCAGTACATTACACACACCTTAGTCAATTAGAGAGAGGCCATCTACGGAGCAATTCCAGGATTCTCATCTCATTCTTCCATGCTACAATAGTGTTAACACACCGTATACTCCACAGGAGACCTTGCACTGAGGGAATTGTATTTCGTCTAATTTTCTTACAATTAATGAACAAGTTCTATCCTCCTTAATAGTATTATCTTGGGCCCACATTTTTGGTGTGAATTATTTATCCCACTAATTTAATGGCAAACAGTCACCAAGGCGTACTTACTTAACGGCGGTTAATTTTACATAGATATTGGTTATAGGTTAATTATTTAGGTGCCACAACCAGCTTTGCATGTAATGAAGTCTCCATGCCTGGGACCACCTATCATAAAGACTTCATCCCTGAAAGAAGTTTGAGGTCTAGCTTTTTTTCTTAATCTCACTTTCTGGTTGTCTCCATACCAAGCCACCTACATTCTGGCCATTGTCCCCACCATCTCCCTTCCCACCAGAACCTTGGACTCCTGCACCAGTACTCCTGATCCTGATAGGTGAGACTTTCACTTGTCTTGCTTAGAATTAGACTTCCATGCAGATTTTTTGAAATCTCCACAACATACCACCACATGTATTAATGCTCCCCATTCCTTTTCCTCTTTCCACCTTGTCTTTTCCCATTAAAATGTAACCCCCTGAGGGTAGGAACTGTCTTGTTTGTCTGTATTTGTATCCACAGATCTTTGGACAGTGCCTGTTACTTAGCAAGCATTTAATAAATGGTCATTCTAACATTTATGTATCTGTGTATGAAACCTACCTGAGCTAGATTGAAATTTTAGAAGGGACAGAATTGGAAATTCCTGGAGGATAATATTTTGCTTTTGTCTTTCTGTCTCCAATCTACTGCATCCTGGGCCATCAACAGCCATCTTGACTTTTGTCCTGCCACTGGACTTTAATGACTCCAAAAGAGAGAATGAGGCTGACAACTTTGCACAGCTCTGCTTCATTTAAATAACAATTCACACACAAGTCAAGACATCTCCTTTGTGATGTCTTTGGTCCTCTTCAAGAAGGAAGGACAAATAATGATGGTGCCTTGGCCATTTTTGTTTTAGATCTGTGTTCTCATCAGTGTAGGGAACTCCTGGCATGAAAAATACCTATATGGAAGCAGATTGGCCACTTCTCAGAAACTTCTGTCAGCAGGTCCACATTCAAAGTAACCTCCAGTCCAGAGGGTAGAAGAAGAGTGGCAGAAATAGGGATATTCAGAAGAGGAATGTGTCTAGGGGAAGGGGCAGAATATTGAATTCTGTTTTGAGCTTTTAAAATTTGAGATACCTCTGGAACATCTAGTTTGAAATCTCCAATAGACCATTGGTGATATGAGACCGGAAGTTAGGAGGGAGACTAGGGAGGGATAAATAGATCTTAGAGTTATCTGCTAAATAAACCCATGGGAACTGATGAGGACATGCAATGAGAAAGTTTAGTAAGAGAATAAAGAGGACCCAGAACAGAGCTCATAAATAGGATATGTGCATAAAGGACTAAGATGTGGCTGTATAGATAGGAGGGGACACAAGGCAAAGAAGTGTCATGAGGGCCCAGAGAGGAGAGACTAGTCAGGAGAAGAGGGTAGACAAGTATTGAAGACTGTGGGGAGGTGATTACAATTTCTGGAATGTCCTACAAACCTAAATAGCTTCAAAAGTTGGTCTAGCTGCAGACTGTTTATCTGTTGTCTAAAGACCAGCCCCACTAAGAGGAGGAAGACTGACTCCTTATCAAAAGGTTCATGAATACTTTTGGCCATAGAAAATCATATTGTCTATGTGGAGGGGTTATAGTCTGTGTTGGGTGTGCCCAGGCTGGTAACATCACAAGTCTCTGAAGTACTAAATATTTCTGTTAAACAGAAAAACAAACAGTAGCCTAGATGTAGAGAAGTACACAGAATTGGAGTCTAGAATGTTGAAGCATTGACCTACATCTTTGATTCAAGTTATTTTGAAAAACTCTTTGGATAACTCCATTTAGGTAGCTGTAGAGTCCTAATATTTATGGCATGGCAGCTAGGTGGTGTAGTGGACAGAGTGCCAGGCCTGAAGTCAGGAAGACTTATCTTTCTGAGCTCAAAACTGGCCTCAGACACTTACTAGCTGTGTGGCCCTGGGCAAGTCACTTAGCCTTGTTTGCCTCAGTTCATCATCTGTAAAATAAGCTGGAGAAGGAAATGGCAAAGCTCTCCAGTGTGTTTGCCAAGAAAACCTCAAATGGGCCACAAAGAGTTGGACACGACTAAAACGACTGAGCAACAAATATTTACAGTGTCTTATATTCTACATAAAAATGTCATTCAAGGAGATGTATAGGGGAAGGGGAATGGAAGTGTATTTTTTTTTCTAATTAGCGGGGGAAAAAGTTTATGAGAAAGAACTAGGACAGCTCTCATGAGGGTAGTGAGTTTTATATATGTGTGTGTGTGTGTGTAATGTATGTATGTATGTGTACACATGTATACATATATATGTGTGTTTGTGTATATAGTGTGTGTGTGTACCTAGATCTCAATGTATAGATTTACTCCATTAATTTAGATCTGAAACTACACCCTTAAGGAATAGCCTAAGACACCAGCAGTTATGTGACTGTTACTACCCCTCCCCCCATTACTTCCCATCGTTCTCCTCTCTCCCCACCCCCCAGTCTCTCACACACTCAGGTAGTATGTGTCATAGGTAGGAACTGAGTCCAGGTTTTCCTGATTGCAAGAGCATATTATCTCTCATAAGAACAGTAATAGAACTAAGCATTTGGAGTGGAGGGAGGGCAGCAGATTACTCTGTGATCAAAGACTTTACACCTCCATTTACTCTCCCAGAGTACATCTCTCTCCATCTCTGTTTGCCCCTGTGTGATCATCACGTTCATATTCATTCCCCTCTCTTCAGATGCTAAGTGGTCCATTAGATTAGCCAGCTAACATTTCACCTCTGCAAATCTGGGTTCAACTGAGCCATGTGGGAAACTCAAACTGTGCAACAGCTTGATACCAAGAGGAATCTTCTAACTCTCATATCTATTTCATTCTCTCCTGACACATGATCTTTCAAGTATCCCTTTAATTCTCCCACCTAAAAGAGGCCCCTCTGCTTTTCTTCTTTTTCCTTTCCATAGATTCTTTTCCTTCTCCCTTTCTCTCTCTCTGAACCTCCTCTTTCTTCCCTCCTCTTCCCCCCTTCAATACCTTCATTCAAAGAAAGAAAAACCATTTCTGCCTTATTCAACCTTTCCCTTATTGATTTCCCAACTTTGTTTTTTGCCCCAGAGAAAACTCACTTTCTAAAGGTAACCAATAAAGGGACTAAATCCAGTTAATATGATCCCCAGTCCTCAAGATGCTTTACAGGAATCACTTTTACAATCAGATGGCAAGATGGAAAAGGTAATAATCATCCCCTGAGGAAAGTACAGGAAATATATCTTCCCCTTCCCAGAAGATAGGTGGGGAACTCCTAGGGCAGCATGCTGTATACACAAGAAGACAAAGTTCCTATATTGGGCATTTTTGTACAATTGTTTTCCTTTGTTACTGGAGTATTCAAGATGGGGTGGGGGGAAGGATTTTCAGAAATGGCTATAATGTTCAAACAAAAAGCATCAACAAATATTTTTAAAAAGTTATACGTTTATAACTTAAGAATAATGTTAATTATATGATTTTTCCTTTTTATATTTACAATTTTTAAGCTCTTCTTCCCCTAAAATATCATTTTGTAAAGCACATTTTCTTTTGGTGCCTCTCCAAATGTTTTCATAGAGGACTGCTAAATTTAAAAAGAAATTGAGATATTAGCATTCCTGCTCAGTTTCTTAGTTGGTTTCTTCATGGGGGAAAAAAGATCCATTTGTCATTCTGATCTCTCTTTTGTGGATTCTAAATCACTGTCCCTTAATTAAATCTTAACTTCCCAGGTGTTCCTCTATTTTTGGACCCTGATAAATGCTGCTTAGAAACTTACTCAATGAAACACTGGGACTAGAAGTCATTGATGATCCTGGGTTCTTCCAGGGCCTCTTCCTAATTTTATAGTAGTCTGATTACTGTCCCTTTTCTTTCTTCCCTCCCTTCCTTCCTTCCTTCCTTCTTTCCTTCCTCCCTCCCTCCCTTCCTTTCTTCCTTCCCTTCTTCCCTTTTCCCTCTTCCTCTCCTTCAGTATTTCCCTCCTTCCTTCCTTCCCTCTTCCCTTCTTCCTTCCTTCCCACCTTCCTTGCCTCCTTCTCTCCTTCCTTCCTTTTTCTTTCTCTGTCTCTGTCTCTCTGTCTGTCTCTGTCTCTCTGTCTGTCTCTGTTTCTCTGTCTCTCTCTCTTTCTGTCTCTCTCTCTGTCTCTCTCTCTCTTTCTGTCTCTGTCTCTGTCTCTTTCTCTGTCTCTCTGTCTCTCTTCCTTTCACATCTGATAATTGTCCCTGGGTATCTGTGGTTTTCAGAAGCCTTAAGTAGATACCCTCCATTCCAAGAGTTTTCTCAATGTCATCAATTTAATTTCTTGATTACATTTTGAGGCAAAACCTGTATTTCATCAGTACTTTTTTCCCCCTGGAGAAAACTGTAGACTTCTTGCATCTGTTCCTCATATTCTGCCATAAATAATGAAGAGATATGTATGTGTATGCATATACCTATTTTAAAAGCCTAACCATCCTTTTCAGAAAATCCTCCCAACTATTACTCAGGTTTACATCCCCAGAATCGAAGAATGTCAGAATGATAGGAGACCTTGGAGGTTTCCTACTCTAACACTCTCATTTTCTAGATTATAAAACTGAGGTCCAGAGTAGTTAAGGGACTTGTCTAAAGTTATGTAGCTAGCTCATAGAAAATCATGTGCTCCAATTAGGGTCTCCTGCCTCTGAATTGCACCAGACTGCCCTCAATGAATCATGTTTCTTATGCAGTTGCACGTGGAATTCATCATCTGACTTATCAATAATAGTTATGGCTGAGGAGAAAGGAGGAAATGGTGTGAAAGGCATTCATTTCCTAGCTTCCATCCTCAATATTTGAAAGGTATTTTGTCATCCAACAGGCCATTAATTTGAGGAAAAGTTTAGTGATTTGCTGTTTGGATGGAGTTTCATGGGAACCGAGACAGATTTTTTGGCTCTATATGAGGAAAAACTTCCTTAAATTAGAGTTGTCCAAAACTGGAGAGAGCTGCCTCAAGAGATAATGAGCTCCATATCCCTAGAGGCCTTCAAATGTAAAGTGAATGACCATTTTCATATGTACTAGGGGGGATTCCTTTTCAGCCACAAGCTGGAGTAGATGGAGTCTGAAGTCTCTCCCAACTCTTAAAATTCTGTGAGGACTCTTTCTCCTGGGAGATGGGGACATTGACTAGAATTCACATTAATTGTAGAAGAATTATTGGGCCAAATTTCTGTGACAATGAACTCAAAAATAAATTCCATTAAATGGCATCTCAACTAAAGATGTGAAAGTAGAATTGGGTTTATTTTTTAAAATGAGAGTTAATGATAAAAGGGACCTTAGAAAACATCTAAGGATCTGACTGTCATGTTACAGATGGGAAAACTGAGGGATAGAGCAGGGATATGACTTGTTCAATAATTGTAACTGACTTCATTGTTGTTCAGTCATTTCTGACTCTTTATGACCCCATTTGTGATTTTCTTGGCAAAGATACTTGGATGGCTTGACATTTCCTTCTCCAGCTCATTTTACAGATGAGGAAACGGAGGCAAGTAGGGTTAAATGACTTGGCTATGGTCATATAGGTAGTAAGTTTCCAAGGCTAGATTTGAACTCACGAAGATGAGTCTTCCTGGTTCCAAGCCCAATGCTGTATCTGCTGATGAGCCACCTAGCTGTCCAGCTAACTAAATAAAAGGCTTTAAAGTTTTCAAAGAAATTTACACACACATATGTATGTGTGTGTATATATGTACATTGTGTATATGTGTATGTATGTGTATATGTGTATGTATGTGTATATGTGTATGTATGTGTATATGTGTATGTATGTGTATATGTGTATGTATGTGTATATGTGTATATATGTGTATATGTGTATGTATGTGTATATGTGTATGTATGTGTGTATGTGTATGTATATATATATATATATATATATATATATATATATATATATATATATATATATATAAAATTTCATTTCATCCTCACAGTAAAGAAGACTCATCTTTCTAAGTTCAAATCTGGGGCCTCAGAGATTTGCTATCTGTTTGATCTCTGTTTTCTTAGTTTTAACCAAATCTGTAAAATGTGCTAGAGAAGAAAATGGCAAAGCACTCTAATATATTTGCCAGGAACACCAAAGGGCATGTCACAAAGAGTTGGACACAACTGAAATGACTGAACAAAACATGAGTATTATAGAATGAAAATTTGTGGATGATATATCACTTGTCAATGGAAAAGGTATTTAGATCTGGATTCAAATCTAGATTGCTGATTCCTGCTTGTGTGACCTCAGGTAAGTCATTTTATGTCTCCAAGTTTGTTTCCTAATCTGTAAAAAGAGGGGGTTAGTATTCCCAAAGGGCTATAAAACTGCATACCCAGCGATATCACAACTAGGTCTGTATCCCAAAGAGATCATACAAAAGGGAAAAGGACACACATGTACAAAAATATTTATAGAGTTTATAGAGTTCTTTTTGTGGTAGCAAAGAATCAGAAATTGAGGGGATGCCCATCAATTAGGGAATGGCTGAACAAGTTGTGGTATATAAATATAATGGAATACTATTGTGCTGTAAGAAATGATGAGTAGTCAGATTTCAGAAAAACCTGAAAAGACTTAAATGAACTGATGCTGAGTGAAGTGAGCAGAACCAGGAGAACCTTGTGCACAGCAACAGCAGCATTGTGTGATGATCAACTGTTATATACTTAGCTCTTCTCAAAAATGCAATGATCCAAGACAGTTCCAAAAGACCCATGATGGAAAATGCTCTCCACATGCAGATCAAAACATACTATTTTCACCTTTGTTGTTGTTGTTTTGTTTTCTTCTTCTGTCTTTTTGTTTTTCCCTTTTGTTCTGATACTTCTTTCAGAACATGACTCATGTGGAAATATGCTTAATGTGATTGTATATATATTACCTACATCAGGCTGCTTGCTGTCTTAGGGTGGGTAGAGGGAAAGGAGGGCAGGGGCAGAAAAATTTGAAACTCAATCTTACAAAAATGAATGTTGAAAACTCTCTTGATGTGTAATCAGAAATAAAATAAGATAAAATACTATTAAGGAAAAAATCACCCCCAAAATGAGGTGATCGGGTGAGATGAACCCTTATGGCCCAATGTTGGTCTAATCTGGGTTACTCAGATCATCTATATAAAGACCAGCGAGGGACTGTCTCTTCCCTCAATTGCTACTTTTCTTTTCTCCAATGAAACCTTGAAAATGAAGCATTATGTATCTCAGCATCTGATTGGGGGATGCTGGACACCCATGGTCCTTAGGGACAATATCAGGACCTCATTCTTATTGTAATTATTTCAGTAGAAATTAATTCTTCAGGAGCTTCTGTGTAAATAACATCTGTATGCTGGAGGCCACCATTTTTATGCACTGTGAAACTCATGAAAGACGGAATAACTCAAAAACATTTGCAAAAAACCCATATCTATACAGCATTATGTAGCTCAATCATTCAGAATTATGAGGACCTTTGTAACAAAATAAACAGACCACAGCAAAAAAAATAAGGTTTTATAACTGTGCACTAGACAAACATATGAATGAAGGAAGACCAAAATATCCCCATAGAATTGAAGCATTCTTAGAATCAAAAGTGCACAACCCCCCAGCATAAAGCAAATCTGAGAGGAAGCAAACAAAAATGTACTCCTGCACAAAGCCTGACCTTTAGCCTCCAACAAGTTATTACAGTGTTCTTCAATTTTGTTCTTAATGTTGCTAGAACGCCAGGTCTGTGTTTAAAGAGCAAAGCTATCAATAAAGCATGTTGAGTATCAGATTTCACCCTTCCCCCATTCTATCTGAGGGAGAGAAGACTTGGGTTCTAATTCTGACTTTACCACTTTATTAATCTCAGTCATGTTCCATACGTATAACTGTAGATGAATCCTGTCACCTAAGGATTACTCCCATCTCCCAAGGAAGAAAGTCATGGAGAGGAGTTGAGGTGACTTTTAACCCACTTCCTCTTTAAAATGTCTACCAATCAAGATTGCCTTACATTTGCAATGGGAAGTCCAATGATCCACTGTTGGGTCAATAAGAAAGAAGACACTCCTGGGTTTAAAAGACCCTGTCAGGGGGCAGCTAGGTGGCGCAGTGGATAAAGCACCGGCCTTGGATTCAGGAGGATCTGAGTTCAAATCCAGCCTCAGACACTTGACACTTACTAGCTGTGTGACCCTGGGCAAGTCACTTAACCCTCATTGCCCTGCAAAAGCAAACAAAAACAATAAATTTTTTAAAAAAATTTAAAAGACCCTATCAGCCCTCACTCAGGGTCTTTGGTCATTAAGAAAGGCCATTGACTCAATGTATTGATCATTGCTAGTCTAACTGATAAACTGATCATACTCAGACCATTTTCTCTCAGTTAACCTTCATTTTCAAACATAACAATGTAAAAAGATATTTCTTTTTAAAAATAATTTTCTTATTTCTCACTAATAATTATAGAAACTTCAATTTTGTGTGTTTTATTCTGCTATTTTGCTTACATGATTACTTCAAATTATTATTTTGTTTGTTCTTTTGGGTTTTCTTAAGGAACCATTACATCAATCATTGATGAAAATTTTTTTGTCTCACCTTATAAACAATCTTAGTCATGTTTTTGGGGTTTTTTTGTTTGTTTTTTGTTTTGTTTTTGCAAGGCAATGAGGGTTAAGTGACTTGACCAGGGTCACACAGCTAGTTAAGTGTCAAGTGTCTGAGGCTGGATTTGAACTCAGGTCCTCCTGAATCCAAGGCCAGTGCTTTATCCACTGCACCACCTGGCTGCCCCAATCTTAGTCATATTAATCTCTGCAGGCCTCAGTCTGCTCATCTGTAAAATAATGAAGGTATACTAGATAGCTTGTAAAGTCTCTTCTAGTTCTTTATCTTTGATCTTAAATAGTTGACATGGGAAGAAAACCCTCAGATTTTAAGAGAGAAGTTCTAATTCACTATTGGGACAAAAAGATGAGGGAATATTTTACCTTCTTGATTTCTTTTTGCTTTTATTGTTTTGATTTGTTTTGTTTGCTTTTCCCAAGAAGGAAAATTGGTGTCCTCACAGGTGAATCAGGGGAGATGATATTGTGATAACCCAATCTATCAATAGGCTTCTCAAGAAGAAGTTGTTGTACCCCTTGAACTCACATATTCTTTCTTTCTTTCTTTCTTTCTTTCTTTCTTTCTTTCTTTCTTTCTTTCTTTCTTTCTTTCTTTCTTTCTTTCTTTCTTTCTTTCTTTCTTTCTTTCTTTCTTTCTTTCTTTCTTTCTTCCTTCCTTCCTTCCTTCCTTCCTTCCTTCCTTCCTTCCTCTCTCTCTCTCTCTCTCTCTCTCTCTCTCTCTCTCTCTCTCTTTCTTTTTGAGGCAATCAGGGATAAGTGACTTCCTCAGGGTTACACAACTAGTAAGTGTCTGAGATCATATTTGAACTCAAGTCCTCCTGAATCTAGAGCCGGTACTCTATCCACTGTACCACCTAGCTGCCCCTTCACATATTGTATTTTTGAGACAAAATCTTTAGTAATATCTGTTCTAGGGGAAAACAGACTGAATCCATAATAAATAAATTATTTATTGAGGAACCAAGTTGGGTGGCAGTGAGTGGTGTGCTGGACCTGAAGTCAGTAAGACCTGAGTTCAAATCCAGCCTCAAACATTTATTATATGTATCACCCTGGGCAAATTGCTAAACCTCTCTGTGCTTCAGTCCCCTCATCAGTAAAATAGGAGTAAAAATAGCACCCAATTTCCAGGGTTGTCATGAAGATGAAATGGGGTAATATTTTTGGTTTGTTTTGTTTTGGTTTTGGTGAGGCAATTGGGGTTAAGTGACTTGCCCAGGGTCACACAGCTAGTAAGTGTCAAGTGTCTGAAGCTGGATTTGAACTCAGGTCCTCCTGACTCCATAATGGGGTAATATTTTTAAAGTGCTTTGCAAACTTTAAAGCATTGTATAACTAAGGAGTCAAGGATGATACCAATGTTGAAAACCTGGCTGTCAAGGATAGTGGAACCCAGAATAGCAAAAGGGAAGTTCAGAAGGTTGGATTTGAAGTGAAATTTATTGTAAATCATCTGTGCATGTTCACTCTGTGTAACTTACTTTGTCTCTCCTGACCTGAAAAGGCAGGAGGTAGGACTTTTACTCGCTAGTTATTTCCTTATAGCCAGAGACCATCCTCCAGAGCATTATTAATGTAGCCATGTGGTGATTTAGAAAACAAAGGTTGAGTATGTCCTTTCTTTTTTGTGGGGCAATGGGGGTTAAGTGACTTGCCCAGGGTCACACAGCTAGTAAGTGTCAAGTGTCTGTGGCCGGATTTGAACTCAGGTCCTCCTGAATCCAGGGCCGGTGCTTTATCCACTGTGCCACCTAGCCGCCCCCCCTCCCCAGTACGTCCTTTTCAGGGAGCGTGATCAACCCACCAGAGAATAGGAGCACAGGTACCATTTCACTCTCTGAGTAATAGTTCTTTGTGAGGCTTAAACATATGGAATTCAATATGTCCAAAATGATATTCTTTATCTTCCCCCCAGTGCCTACCTTCCCCATTACAGTAGAGGATGCCACCATGCTCCCAGTCCCTCAGGTTCACAACCTGGAAGCTGACCTGGATTCTTCACTATCTCTCACCACCCCACCAGCCATATCCAAACTGCTGCCAAGGCCTGTTGATTTCACCTTTGCAACATCTCTTGAATATGGCCCCTTTTTTTCCTCTGACACTGTCTCCACTCTGGTCCAGGTCCCCATCCCCTCACACCTGGACTGTTGCAATAGCTGCTGGTGGGTTTGTCTGCTGCAAGTCTCTCTCCCACTCTAATCCATCCTCCCTTTAGCCACTAAAGTGATTTCTCTAAAGAACAGATCTGATAATGTAATATACATCCCATCCCCAATACACACACACACACACACACACACACACACACACACACACGCATGCGTGCGTGCGTGTATGCTCAATAAACTCCACTATCTCCCTATCTCCTCCAGGATCAAATAGAAAATGTTCTCTTTGGTATTCTGAGCATCTCATAAGCTACCCCCCAACTACCTTTCCAGTTTTCTTTTACCTAATGTCCAACACATACTCCAGTCCAGTGACACTGGCCTGATAGCTGTTCTATAAACAAGACACTCCATCTTTCAGCTCTAGACATCCTCTCTGTCCTGGAATGCTCTCTGTCCTTTACCCTCACTACTCACCTTCCTGATTTACTTTAACTCTGAGCTAAAATCCCACTTTCTTTTTTTTTTTTTTAATCCCACTTTCTATAGGAAGCCTTCTGCATCTCCTCTAAATTCCAGTGCCTTGCTTGTGCTAGTCTCCTACTTATCCTGGACATTTTCTCCCCTGTTAGGTTGTAAGCTTCTTAAGAGTAGGCACTGTAGGGGCAGCTAGGTGGCGCAGTGGATAGAGCACTGGTCCTGGATTCAGGAGGACCTGAGTTCAAATCTGGACTGAGACACTTAACACTTACTAGCTATGTGACCCTGGGCAAGTAACTTAACCCCAATTGCCTCACAAAAAAAAAAGGAGAGAGAGAGAAAGTAGGCACTGTCTTTTGCCTCTTTTTGTATCTCCAGTACTTAGCACAGTGCCTAACACATAGTTGGTACTTAATAAATATTGATTGTTTCATCCCTAAGCACATTAATTTTATCCTCCAAAACTGCTTCAGCCCACATCTTCTCTCAATTCTGAAATTTCTCATTTTGGAGACCACTGATCTAGAAAATAAGTATTTTTCATCCATTTGGTTAAACCTGTGTGTATAGTTAAGTTATGCTCTTTTGAGTAGTTATGGATCTTATTTAGGAGGTTCTTTGATATTCTGGAAATTGATGCAATTATCACAATATCATCCTGAAATTGGAGCCTTCAGGACCTTACCATCTATAGGGAATCCTTTCAGGTCATGGGCTCTGCACTCAATATCCTTGGTGAAGTGATATCTCCTTGTTCTGAAAATATTTTCATAAGTTGTTATCCTATCATGTACTTTGAGAACTCTTATTGATACTCTTTCTACTCTTTGGCCAAGAAAATATTCATCTTTCCATAGTTGCATTAAAGTGATGGGCCCCCTGTTTTTCATTAAATCATGAAGCTTTTTGTCAGGATACTTTCCAAATCTGTTTAGTCCATGTTGTGGTTCTGAAAGTGTATACTAATTCTAGTATTGCATAGCTATCAATTGTTTTAAGCATATTCTTCCCATTGAATTTTCTTTTTAGGATTCCAGTAAGTCTCTGGACTTAGACAATCACAATTGTCTTCTTAAAAGCTTTAGGCTTAATGTTCCTTGCCTGGAGAAGACCAAGGTATTTGTAAATATTACCTTCTTCCATTGGTTGAGTTTGCTCTCACACCCAGTGATTGATAAGCTTTTTTGTATGATTTACTTTTTAAATTTGAATCCGTTCTTGCTTCTATTTGGAAGAGAAGACAATAGGTTAAGGCAAGGTAGAATCTTAATGGGCTTAACTTGTCTCCCCAAAAGATGCTTTATTTCATATCAGTTGAAATTGACAATATCATGTTGATGGCAAGTTTTAAATTAAGACCAATTTTCCATGTGGATATCAAATATTCTAGCTTTCTCACCTTACTTGGGTCTTTTTCATATTACAATACAGAAATAAGCCATGAGTGTGGAACTGAATCAAAGGTTTTGTCATAATAAATTAAATCGGTAATCAATTTACTTGTGCACCTTTTTTTGGCCAGCCTATTTTATTTATTTATTTATTTTGGTCTTTAGCCCATATGGCATATTCATGTTAGTTTTTGCAGATTTTTAAGATGATACAAGTAGTGAATGCTTTATACATTAATATGAAATTAGCATATAGTGGGAAGAGTTACTCATATCTTCATCTTCTGTTAATTAATATGTGATGCTTTTTGTTAAGAAAGGTAGGATCAAGTCTGCATGTGAGAAGAAAATGGCAAATACCTTTATAACTTCATATACACCACTATAAAGCATTTGAGTCAATAATTACCCATCTCATCCAGCCCCTCCGCCTTCCATTTTTGCAGAGAACTTATAGTTTCAGTTATTTCCCTCCCTCCCACGATGTTTTGTCATTAATTGTATAATGGGAGACTAATCAATCTTATTGGCCCAATCCTTCCAACATTCATGGTACCAACTCATATGGATGCTTCTGGAAGCTTCTTCTGGAAATGCATGATGATGTATAAGAGAGGGGGTCCTGTCACCAATTTAGAGCATGCATAATATGCTGTGAATGTTTCCTAACCACTTCCTGTATCATTAAGAAAACCTTTTGATTGATTCCTGAGCTGGAATTGTGTGTACACACAAAAGGTACTGATGGAAGAAATGACATCTACCTCTTTCTTTCCTTGCCAACTTTTGAATGTGGAACAAGAAAGTCTCTGAGCAGGGTGATACACAGCACTTCAGTTTCCATATTTCTCTCTCTGGGTCACCATATAACCTAATGAATGGCCCTACCATTTCTATTGTCCCTACTGTGTTGATTCTTTCTTGATCTTAAGTGAACAAGTTTTGGAGATGGAATGACCTTGAAAGCTTTTAAAGGTCAGAAGAGCCAACAGAGGGACTTGAGTATGCCACTTGGATAATGAAGGCCCATGACAGCAACAACTGTCACTTGTAAGATAGGTGAGCAGCTAGCTCAGCCAAGAGGAGCAACTTGTGTGACCTAGCTCAGAAGTGACCAAGCAGCAGTGACACCATCATCTACAAGGAAGGCAACTATTTGTACCTCTGTTCCTGCTACATCTTTTTAAAAATAAATATCCTTTTATAAAAGCTAATTGATGTTAATTGCTTACTAGTGATTTCAAGAAATATCAACTGAGAAATATTGGAAATATAACAAATAAGCCTTGCAAATGATATTGGGAAGTAATCACTGGAGACTGATATTGGACAATCTGTGGCCTATAAAACAGGGGTGCAAGCAATAGCATTAGAGCCTCCAACCTTTTAGGCTTACCTCCAATACCCAAAGGAAGCTATTGTCACGTTCTAGGGACCTGATCTGGCATTGCTAGAAGGGGTTGGAGAATAAGTCCATAGCCTAAACAGGCTATAGTTATGGTAACAGCATACAAGCTTTCTGTTTTACATTTGATCCAATTTGCATTTTCACATAGCACCATACAGAAGAATAGAAACATTCAACATCTTCCTTCTTCAAGGGTTCTCCCTCTCCTCTTATTTCTTTGCTTCTCAAACCTCTGCAGAAAAAAAAATGTTATGGGTGTTGAACTGCTTATTCTGATCATTACACTGATTTGATTCTATGTATCATTTTAATCTTTTGGCTTTTATTTTTAGTAACATATTAGAGGAATCTAGAATTTGTCATTTGTTTTCCAGATTAGTTTTCCACATGGTTTGGGGTTTTTTTTGGTGACATTCATCATTCAGTTTTCTATTTTGCATAGCCACTTAATATTGATATCATCTTCCAATGTCTTTCTGAAAGTCTTTTAGAATGTCTCAAGTAATTTCTTCTAGTATTGTTATATAATTGCCCATCTTTAGAAGTATTCTTTGTTGCCTCTATGTTTCTCTTATGGGTCTTAATCATGGCAATGGCCACTGTATATACTACTGTTAGTAGGTCCTGAAATGTTTTCTTTTTACATTTTCTGCCAAACATTTTGGGAGAATGTAGTCATTCATTCATGATGTTTATAGCAAATGTCAGCTTTTTTGAATTACTCTGTTTTGATATAGTTGGTCTGCTAGCTGGATTCTTGCCATCCAACTCAAAAATTTATTTTCAAAATTCCAGTCTGAGTATGCTCCCCCACTACTTCTCAAAATTATCTTGAGACATCAGTATTCTTCTTGCCATCCATACATTATTGGGCACATTTTTAGAGTTTGTGTCAAACAAATACTTTCATTTAAATGTTGCATATTTTAGTAGTTTCTCAATTTAAACTCTCATTTTAGCTAATCTTGGTTTAAGAACAAAGTTATTTCATATGATTGAATTATACTGGTGTATAATATGTTTCTATGTGACTCAGAGATGAGGGTATCAGTCACAAAAAGCATTGTTAAACCCTTGCCTTTAATGGAAAAATTTTATTTCCAATTTTATCAGATAGTATATAATAAAAGCAACCATCCTTTCAATCCATTTCACGTATACTCATGGTTTAACCACTTTGGCAATCAGTCCCATCTGCCCAAAAGAAGGTGGGGCATTGGAATTTCTGTCTTGTCCCAATTTACATTATCTTCTTCTGTTAACAGAACATGAAGGAGGACCACTCCATTGTCTTTCCTGTTGAGCTGATTATCCAACACTGGTGGTCTGTAAAAACAGAGAACAGGCAGCAGGGGTGGATGAAGGGAGACGATTGATGGTAAGAAGCACATTAACAACAAAGACACCATAGAAAAATCTGTAGAAACTGACAAAGATAAATAAAAGCTGAATGAGGAGAATAAATAAACAAGCCATTCAAAACAAGAGCCATCTCCATGAAAAAGTACTTTGCAACAAAGGCAACCAAATCAAAATCCCAAAGAAGGTAAAGGTATTACAATGACTTTTTATGTCTCTTTGAAATGACAATGGAGCAACTCTAAGAATTTCTGCAATGACACACAGAAGCATTAAAGAATTACATGAAAATAACAAAGAAACAAGAACAGAAATTAGAACTTTTAGAAAGAGACAGAGAGAGGATTGAGAACAAAAGACAGAAACATTCTGCAAAATAATAGAGTCTTTGAAAAAAATAATGGCAATTAAAATATGAAAATCTACAGACAGAACGAAAGAAAAATCAAAAGACAATAATATAGAAAGAATATGAGAGCTTTATGAATCAAGAATACTGAACTTGAAGATGGGATGAGAAAAGATAACCTAAGGAATATAATATTTCCAGGAAAAAAATATTTTAAAAACTGGAATACTGTACTTCTAATAAAACATACAGGATATCTGCCTGTAAAATATTGAAAGTAGATGGCAAAGTACAAATTGAGAAAATTTAGAAAATACTAAGGGAAAGAAATACAAAGTTTACCCCACTAAGAAACATCATTGCCAGAGTTCAGAATTGTATCAAACAACAAATTTTGTAGGCATCAAGGTAAAAAACAAAAAACCCAAAGCCTTTCAGGTTTCAAGGAGAATAAATTAGAAGAAAATAGGATTACTTCTTCTCAAGGAGGCAGCTAGGTAGCTCAGTGGAAAGAGTACTGGGTCTGAAGTCAGAAAAACATGAGTTCAAATCCAGTCTCAGACACTTACTGTGTGACTCTGGGCAAGTCACTTAATCTCTGTTTGCCTTAATCTACTGGAGAAGGAAATGGAAAATCACTCCAATGGTTTTGCCCAGAAAACCCCATGGACAGTATGGTCCATGGGATCATGAAGAGTTGGACACAATTGAACAACAACATTGTTTCTTTGTTAATAAGAAAGAAAAGGGAGAAAAAACTTATATGATACTCTAAAGAGTAAGAAAGATTGGTCGACACCCTAAAATAACATATTTTTCTTTTTTTAAAATTAATAAAGTATTTTTTCCCATTACATGTAAAGATAGTTCTCAACCTTTGTTTATACAAGTTTTCCAATTTCAGATTTTTTTCCCTCCCTCCCCCCTCCCCTAGACAGCAGGTAATCTGACATATGTTATATATATATATATATATATATATATATATATATATATATATATATATATATACACACACATATATATGTATATATGTGTATATATGTATATGTATATATACATAATAACATTAATCATATTTCTGCATTAGTCATGTTATAAGAGAAAAATCAGAGCAATGATGAAAAACCTCAAAATAGAAAAACAACAGCACCGAAAACAAAAGAAATAGTATGATTTATTCAGCATCTATACTCCACAGTTCTTTTTTTTCCCCCCTGGATTTGGAGATCCTCTTCTATCATGAGTTCCCTAGAACTCTTTCTGTACCATTGCATTGGTGAGAAGAATATAGTCCATCACAGTAGGTCAACACTCAATGTTGATGATACTGTGTACAATGTTCTTCTGGTTCTACTCATCTCACTCATCATCAGCCCACACAAGACCCTCCAGGTTTCTCTGAACTCCTCCTGCTCATCATTTCTTACAGCACAATAGTATTCCATTGTATTCATATACCACAACTTGTCCAGCCATTCCCCAATTGATGGGCACCCCCTCAACTTCCAATTCCTTGCCACCACATAAAGAGCAGCTATTAATATTTTTGTACATGTGGGTCCCTTTCCCATTTCCATGATTTCGTTGGGAAAAAGACCCAAAAGTGGTATTGCTAGGTCAAAGGGTATGCACAGCTTTATCACCCTTTGGGCATAATTCCAAATTGCTCTCCAGAATGGTTGGATCAGTTCACAGCTCCACCAACAATGTGTTAGTGTTCCAATTTTTCCACAGCTTCTCCAACATTTATTATTTTCCTTTTTTGTCATTTTAGCCAATTTGATAGGTGTCAGGTGGTACCTCAGAGTTGTTTTAATTTGCATCTCTCTATTCATTAGAGATTTAGAGCATTTTTTCATATGGGAATAGATAGCTTTGGTTTCTTCATCAGAAAACTGCCTGTTCATATCTTTTGACCATTTCTCAATTGGGGAATGACTTGGATTCTTATAAATTTGATTTAGTTCCCTATATATTTTAGAGATGAGGCCTTTATCAGAAGTACTGGCCATAAAAATTGTTTCCCAGCTTTCTGCCTCCCTTCTAATTTTGGATGCATTGCTTCTGAAAATAACATATTTTTCAATGCAGTGCCTAAATGTTAAAGACAATGGTAGTGTCCAAGAAAGGAAAAGAATTCAAGCCATTCATTTCAAAGAAACCAGAGATGAACAGGGTATTCAATATTCATGCTGACCAAAGAGAAGAAAAGTAAATACTTCCAGATAGAAACAAAAGATTAAGAAATGAAATGTTTGTTTTCATGTAGCTAACTCTAGAAAGAATCATTAATATGGACTGTTAATTTCTGTTGTCTGATTTTCTTTTTTAAAAAATCTTGCATACTAATTGTGTCAGAGATGAGAAATTAAAGTATCAATGAGCTAAATAACATCAACGAAATGACAGCTAGCCTTTATAAAGTGCATTGTTGTTGTTGTTTAGTCATTTCTGACTCTCCATGACCCCATTTGAGGTTTTCTTGGCAAAGATACTGGAGTGGTTTTCCATTTCCTTTTATAGCTCATTTTACAGAAGAGAAAACTGAGGCAAACAGAATTAAATGATTTGCTCAGTCACGTAGCTAGTAAGTGACCAGTTTTGAACTCAGGAAGATGAGTATTCCTAACTTCAAACCTGGCACTCTATCCACTGTGCCACTTAGCTGCCCCACAGTTAGCTACCTGCCCCACGTAATATATATATATATATATATATATATGTGTGTGTGTGTGTGTGTGTGTGTGTGTGTGTATATATATGTATATATATGTATGTATATGTGTGTGTGTGTATATATATATATATATATATATATATATATATATATATATACTATTAGTATTCCTATTTTACAGATAAGCAAACTCAGGCTGAGAGAGGTCAATTGACTTTTCCACAGTCACAGAGATAGTGTCTAAATTTAGGATTTAAATCTGGGTCTTCCTGACTCCAAGTCCAGTGTCCCATCCATTATACCACCTAGTGGCCAAATTAATTGGGGAAAGATACAGATAGAACAATGAGAAAGATTAGGAGAAGAAGAAGAGGAAGAAATGCATTAATATTTGAGGGACAAACATAATCCCATCCTTTATTTAGTAAATTAATATATAGTGGTAATATAAAAAGAACCCCCTCTCAAGCAGGTGGATCCCCCTCTGGTTAGGCATCTGGAAGAAAATTACATGAAAGGTTTTCCTTCTGCCTTTCAGGTGTTGAGAGGGTAAAGAGACGGTGGAGGTTGATGGAAAGTTATTTGGAAAGATATAATGGAAGTTGCCAAATGATTTTTCATAAAGATCAAGCTTGACCATGTCATTTAAAGCTTTTGTCCCCCAACATACTCAGTATATTTAAGGAGCTCTCTAATACCTCCAGGATCAAATGTAAAGTCCCCTTTGGGGCATGCAGAGCCCTTCATGGCCTGTCCCTTTG
Source organism: Dromiciops gliroides (assembly GCF_019393635.1). Lineage (NCBI taxonomy): Eukaryota > Metazoa > Chordata > Mammalia > Microbiotheria > Microbiotheriidae > Dromiciops > Dromiciops gliroides. The sequence goes on from NC_057866.1 coordinate 40,253,186, forward strand.
GGCTTTTCCATTCTCTGTACACTTTCCTTTCTTCTAGAGAGTCTATCATCCAGCTGTCCTCTCTTACCAGCTGTTTCTCAAACATGGAACCCCATTTACTGACTCAGCACCTTTGGATTGGCTGTACCCCATGCGTGGAATACTTTTCTTCCCCTCACCTCTACCTCTTGGCTTTCCTGGCTTTTTTCTTCTTTTTTTCTTCCTTCCTTTCTTTTTCTTTTCTTTTCTTTTTTTTTAGTGAGGCAATTGGGGTTAAGTAACTTGCCCAGGGTCACACAGCTAGCAAGTGTTAAGTATCTGAGGTCAGATTTGAACTCAGGTTCTCCTGAATCCAGGGCTGGTAATCTATCCACTGTACCATCTAGCTGCCCCAAATTTCATCTTCTTTAGGAGATCTTTCTTAGTTATCTTCCTCATCCCTACACCTCCATTATTATTGCCTTCCCTTGGAACTTACCTTCCATCTCTTTAGCATATCTCTTAGATGTTTATAGTTATTTATATGTTATCTTATGCATTGGCGTGTGAGTTTTTGGAGATAAAAGAGGATTTTTGGTTTTATTTTGTTTTGCATTTCTTTATATCCCCAGTTTCTGCTGCAATGGTGGGCAAAGTGCTAATAAATACCTTCTTACTGACTATATTATGCTTGAAGACACTTGAAAGTGCCTCATTTCACCCCAACATCAAATCTGAACTTTGAGTGTACTGGCTTTAGAGCAGTGCCTACAACAGGAACAAGCAATGTTGGAGGGACTAGAGGAAAACAGTCACACTAATATACTATTTGTGGTGAATTAGTCCAACCATTCTGAAAGTCAGTTAGGAATTATGAAAGAAAAGTGGATAAATCCTCTACACTCTTTAGTCAACATCTCCTATGGGCAAACATATCTATCCATGCTAGATCTATACCCTAAGGAATTCAGAAACAGAAATGGAGAGCCAACATGTACCAAAACATTCATATTGACACTTTTGTGGTAGGGAAGAACTGGAAACAGAAGTGAATAAACCATGATTTAATAACAGATAATGAAAATTCCTTACCCTCATTGTCAAATAATGGGCAATTTACTAGAGAATAATAACAATACATACATACATACACACATACATACATACATACATACATACATACATACATACATTAGATTTACCACTGTCTTGGGGTTTTTTTTAATTAATTACATTTCTTTGGTACAAGAAAGGATCAACTCCATTTAACATAGACCCTTTCCTCATCCCTACTTTGTCCATGTCAACATATGTCATTGTCAGTCAGATGGAAATTCTGTTAATAAAGGCTGGAAGTTCACCAAGCAGTAGTAATCTATTGAGAAACCTATATCAATTTCTTTCATTTTTCCTAACCTATAGAATTTGATGTCCTCTGACAGATAAAGTGAAATCCTTAGAATTCACTAATATTCTTTCTTTGTATAAAAAAAAGTGTGGGGGTATTTTAAACATGGCACATCTCTTACAAGCATGCCAAACCTTGTGAATATCACATGATGAAATAGAGCATAGATTATCAAAACGACTCTGGTAAGTGCTACAATTTAAAAAAAAATCTTGTAAATTATTCATAATTTGAATCGCTTACAACACCAGAATATCATTTTCTTGATGTAGAAAATGTAACTTAATTTCCCTTCCTGAAATGATTAGTGTTTTCCTCTTTTATGGCTGTTTTATCACTGAGACCCCTTAATGATTGTCCTCATGGGTCTTGTAGTTTTTCTAAGAACAGCAAGTGCTGTAGATTTTCTAGAAACACAGGTCTCTTTTCATGTCCCTAAAAAATAAAAATGGGAAAAAAACCCAACCCACCTACCTCTTGATTTATCTTGAGAAGAAATAGTTTCTTGCTGCCTTCTCCCACTTTGTTCCCATTTGGAATAGCTTCAAAAATGCATTAGGCAGTCAGGAAGAAAATGTAATCTCAAAGCAGTGCTGGACTTGGAATCAGGAAAACCTGAGTTCAAATCCTGTGTGACACTGGGCAAATCATTTAATATCTCTGGGTTTCACTTCTCTGATCTACACAATAAGAATGTTGGAATCCATGACTTTTAAGATCCCCTTTCTAAATCTACGATGTTATGCATGGGAATCAGGCTTCGGGATACAAAATGAAATAGGGGGCAGCGAGGTGGAACAGCGGATAAAGCACCAGCCCTGGATTCAGGAGGACCTGAGTTCAAATCCAGCCTCAGACACTTGACACTTACTAGCTGTGTGACCCTGGGCAAGTCACTTAACCCTCATTGCCCCAACCAAAAAAGAAATTAAATAGACTCTGCCCTGTAGGTTCTTAAGGTTATCCCTCCCACATCACTGGATTAGGGGCATGCCCTCATCATGTGGAAACTCCACATAAAATTTTTTGTCCCTCCCTTTGTACCAGAGAAGTCTGAGTTATTATGGTATTAAAAATAAAATGTGATGAAATTATACAATATTATTCATATATTTTATGTATGTCTGAGTTTCTGAACTTTTTCTGTGTCCTCTTTGTGTGTCATCAGTGGCTTCTGGAAAGCTCGCCCCCAAATTCCTATTTAATCTCTTATGCCAACCCACAATATATTGAAACCTCATTGGGGAAAGTTGTGATGTGGGAAGGATAAGCATACATTCATTTGAGCAGGGAGTCTCATAGAGCCAAGGAATTTTAGAGATAGGAAGGACCTTAGAGAACATTTTGTCCAACTATGTCATTTTAGACATAAGGAACCTGAATCAGCCCAGAGAGGATAAAAAGAGTTACTGGAAGTCACCAAGCTAAGTGTGAGTTAAACCTAGGTATCCTGAACCTGAGTAAAGAGAGTTCTTTTTATGCTCATTGAATTTATATCATCTGTTTCTTCCTAGGGTTCTCCTAGAGCAGGGGAGGGCCAAATTGAGCTAAGAATTATTTTTCCATTTTAAACAAAGTTTTACTGTAGTAAAAATGTAAAAAAAAAAAGACATCCTTAGTTCAGGCTATAAAAATCAATGACTACACCAGGTAGGTGGGCACCATCGTTGGCCAACTTCTATTAACAAAGTTGTCCTTATCCACAAAATAGCCCCAGGAAATAAAAAAAAGTCTCCTAAGTATCTCAATAACAAGGAACTATCACAAGTTTGTCCTGAGGTATGTCTTGCCACTGGACTCTGAGGACTCTAGAGGAAAGAGTGAGGCTGATGACTTTGCATGGCCCTGCCTCACTTAAATCCAATTCACTTTTAAGTCGAGATATCGCCCTCTTGATGTCATTGGTCCTCTTCAAGAAAGAAGGATGAACAATAAGGATAAGGGCAATAGATCTAGGATATCATTAAGTTTTATCCCATCATCTTACCAGTAGGAAAACTGAGGCCCAGAAATGTTAAGTAACCTGGCCAGGTTCACAGCTAGTAATGGCCCAAGGTGAGATTCAAACCCAGGTCTCCCCTGCCTCCAGATATAAGCTCCACCCATTCATTCATTCATTCATCTATCTATCCATTCATTCATTCATTAATTCAGTCATTTACTTATTCACTTATTTATTTTTTATTTATTTATATATATATTTATTTATTCATTCATCTATCTATTCATCCATCCATCCATCCATCCATTTATTTATTATTTATTCATTCAATCATTTATTTATTATTTTAATAAACATTTTAATTTAAAGTTTTGAGTTCCAAATTCTATTACTCCTTCCTTCCCCCCTCCCTGCTCCCTGAGGTGGTAAGCAATAAGATATAGGTTATATGTGTGTAATTATGCAAAACATTACCATATTAGTCATTTTGTATAAGGAAACTTGAATAAAAGACAAAAATGAAAGAGTGAAAAATAGCATGTTTCAGTCTGTATTCAACCCATATCAGTTCTTTGGAGGTAGATAGTATGCTTCATCATTAGTCCTTTGGGATTGTTTTGGTTCATTGTATTGTTGAGAAGAGTTGTCATTCACAGTTCTTCATCAAATAATATTGCTGTCTCTGTGTACAATGTTCTTTTGGTTCTGCTCACTTCACTACACATCAGTTCATATAAGTCTCTTCAGGCCTTTCTGAAATCATTATGTATATGCTTTATTTAGCATTCCATGGTTTACAGGTGTACACTGGTGTCTTTGTGAAACTACCATGTAGTAAAGGTCTGTATTCTCTCCACCCATAGCACCTAGGAACTCCAGATCTGAGGTTTTCTCCCAAGATTTTGCTAAAGCCAGCACTGAAACACAATTTAAAAATTTTCAGTGTAAGCATTTATACCTTGGGAAACAGTAAACTTCATGAATCAGGGATTGATTTATTGCTGTTAGTTGTCTAGATTCTACAAAGTGATAGGAAAAAAAATCTGTTGCAGATTAAATTTAAAAGTATGTTGAACATGCTCCCCCCCCTCCCCGAAAGCTGGTTGTTAAACATTTACACCCCCCACCCCTGCTGCAGTCTCTCACCAAATTGAATTAGTTTTCAAAAGTTGCTTTGAGGTCATCTATGGTACCTGGGTTCCAGGATTGTTATTTATAACTGAGAAAGATAAATCCATAAAAAGGATTTCTATAGGTAGTCAAGTAGTGAAGGCAGCAGCAGGGAAATCTTCATGATGGAGAAGACCATGGGACTTGAAATACTGATAAGATTTGAGGACAAAAATGAAGGCCAAAGGCATTCTAAAAAGTGCAAATTTTTCACAAAGGCACAATAGTGGGAAGAAAAACTATACCACAGACTAACTCAGATTTAGAATGAATTCCTCTATTCCTTCAAGAAACAACCCAAGGACTGCCTTCTTGGATAGAACTCTGGGCCTGAAGTTAAGAAGACCCAAATTCAAATCCAGCCTCAGACACTAGCTGTATGACCCTGGGCAAGTCACTTAACTGCTATTTGCCTCCGTTTCCTCATATGTAAAATGGGTATAATAATAGCACCTACCTCCCTAGGGTTACTTTGAGGATTAAATGTGAAAATAATTGTAAGGAGCTTAGCACAGTACCTGGCACATAAGTAGCAGATATTTATTGTTATTCCCATCAGAGGCAGCGAAGTGGTGCAATGGAGAGTGCACTGGGTCTGGAGTCAGGATGAACTGAGTTCAAACCTACTTGAAACACTTATGACTTCCATAACCCTGGGTAAGTCACTCAGCCATTGTTTGCCTCAGTTTCTTCAATTGTAAAATTGGGATAATAGTACCTATCACTCTCACTGGATCAAATGAGATAAATTGTAAGAAAACAGTACAGTAGGGGCAGCTAGGTGGTGCAGTGGGGGGCAGCTAGGTGGCGCAGTGGATAAGGCACCAACCTTGGATTCAGGAGGACCTGAGTTCAAACCCAGCCTCAGACACTTACTAACTATGTGACCCTGGGCAAGTCACTTAACCCCCATTGCCCTGCCAACCCCCCCCCCAAAAAAAACCCCAAAACAAAAGAAAACAGTACAGTACCTAGCACGTAGTAGGTATTATTTTATAAATGTTTATCACTGTCTCCATGTGAAGCCTTTCTAGAGTTCTCAACTCCTAATGTCATCCTTTCTAAATTACCTTTGTAACAATTGGAATGACGCCACCTGCTGGAGACTTACTGTAGAAGAGTTCCGCCCATGAAGCAAAGGTCTTTGAGGACCAGCAGTCCTCAAAGAAAAGACCAGGAGTCTTTTCTTTGGCGTCAGGAAGTGACGCGGGCTAGTGGGAGGAGGAAGGAAGAGACTGGCGCTCGGTCTCAGTCTCTTTCCTTGGGACTCTGGCGGAGAGCAGAGCTAGAAATGTGCTGTTGTTGCTTGTCCTTCTTTCTCAAAGAGGACCGTAACATTGGGGTAATAGCATGATTTGTACTAATTTGATTTAAGTGAGGGAGGGCTATGAGAGTGTTGGTTATCTCACTCTCTCCTCTAGAGCCATCTGGTCCAGTGGCAAGATATGCATCAGGATGACTGGAGATGGCCCTGGATGTTTAAGGCAATTGGGGTTAAGTGACTTGCCCAGGATCACACAGCTAGTAAGTGCCTGAAGTGAGATTTTAACTCAGATCCTCTTGACTCCAGGAACAGTGTGCCACCTAGCTACCTGCCACAATGGGTAGATTAATGTGAATGAAGATAGCATTGAAGGCCAACAAAGTCAGGTGAAATATAATGAGCAATGTTGAGCCCAGTTGGACTTTAATTCATATTGGAGAATTGTGGGGTAAAGTTGATAAAAACAACAAAAAGATTTTGGAGGGCCTTGAATGCTAGTTTAAATAGCTTCAACTTGGGCCTTTGAGCAGGGAAGACATAAAAAATAAAGGCATTTTTTTCAACCGCTTGATGGACTACTAGCATCCACATGCTGACAAGGTGATTCATCCTTTTATAGGACAAAAGGTTTATTTTTTCAATTCTCTGATTTTTGACCTTTTAAAATAATTATACTTCAAATATATTGCTTAGATTTGATATTTTTCTTTAGAGACTTACCTAGCAGGAAAAAGTAATAAGTTTGGATTAAAAAGCAATAGATGGGAAAACAATGGACTTTAGGAACTAAATAGGTAAAGTCTCTCCCTGTATGAGAAGCAGCGGTGGATTTGCAGACAAAAGACCCCAGTTCAATCCCGACTCAGCTTCTTAATAGTTGTATGACTTTGAATTAGTCCCCCTTGGCCCGCGGGGGCCCCCCCCCCCCGTCCCTGTGCCTCACTTTCTTCCTATGTAAAATGAAATTAGTTGGGGGGGCGGCAGCTAGGTGACTCAGTGGATAAAGCACTGGCCCTGGATTCAGGAGGACCTAAGTTGAAATGCGACCTTTCACACTTGACACTTACTAGCTGTGTGACCCTGGGCAAGTCACTTAACTCCCATTGCCCTGCCCCCCCCCAATTTTTTTTAAATTAGTTGTATTATAGAGGTAATAGTTCTTAGCATTTATCCAGAACTTTTAAGGTTTACAAAGCAATTTACAAATGTCATCTTGCCCTATCCTCACAACAACCCTAGGAGGAAGGTGTTATTATCATCACTAGAAGCATCATCATTCCCATTTTAAAGATAAAGAAAATGAGGCAAACAGAGGTTAAATCACTTGACAACTAGTTGGCGAAGTGGATAGAGTGCTGGGACTGAGGTGAGGAAGTTATTGTTGATTTGTTTCAGTTGTGTCTTGACTCTTGGTGACCCTATTTGGGCTTTTTTGTTTTGTTTTGTTTTTTTAGTGAGGCAATTTGGGTTAAGTGACTTGCCCAGGGTCACACAGCTAGTAAGTGTTAAGGTCTGAGGCCGGATTTGAACTCAGGTACTCCTGACTCCAGGGCCGTTGTTCTATCCACTGCGCCACCTAGCTGCCCCTATTTGGGCTTTTCTTGCAAAAATACTAGAGTTCTTGGCCATTTCCTTCTGCAGCTCATTTTACAGATGCGGAAACTGAGGCAAACAAGGTTAAGTGACTTGCCAAGGGTCACACAGCTAGTAAGTGTCTGAAGCTGGATTTGAACTCAGGTCTTCCTTACTGCTTGAGTAGCTAGTGATATACTGCATAGAGTGACTTGCCAAGGGTCACTCAGCTAATAAGTTTCTGAAGCTAGATTTGAACTCAGGTCTTCCTAATTCTAGGCTGGCACCTTCCATATCACAGGAGTTAAGGACACTATCTGGAAAATCTGCATAAATTGTTTTGGCCTTCCCTTCATACCAGAGAAGAAGTATGATTTTTAAATTTTTCTTTTATGGGATGCTTACCTTATTGTAAAATTTGAGTTAAGTATTCAGTCATAGGTTCTGTGGCTTCTGCAAAACTCCCTGAAAATTCCCATTTAATTTCTTATGCTGACCTGAGATATATCAAAACCGTTATGGGGAAAGTCAAGATGTGGAAGGGATAACTGGAAAAAAACTACAAAAATGGACAGTTATGCATGAACTGATGATGAGCGAGATGAGCATAACTAGAAGAACATTGTACACAGTATCACCAGCATCATGTGTTGATCAACTGTGATAGACTTGATTCTTCTCACCAATACAACGGTACGAGAAAGTTCCAAAGGACTAATGATGGAAAAGGCTCTCCAAATACAGAAAAAAAGAACTGTGGAATATGGATGCAAATTGAACCATACTATTTCTTTTGGTTTTGGTGCTTTTGCTATGATTCTTCTCTTATAACATGATTAATGCAGAAATATGTTTAATGTTACTGTACATATATAACCTATATCAGATTACCTGCTATCTTGGGGAGGGGTGGAGGGAGGGGAGGGAGAAAAATTTGAAATTAGAAATCTTATAAAAACAAATGTTGAAAACTATCTCTACATGTAACTGGAAAATAATAAAATACTTTTATAAAAAAATGGACAGTTAGTCACTGCCAGGCAAACACATTCTATTGGGTAGTTTTGTTTAAATGCATTTCTCCAAAATGACTCCTCAGATCTGAGATTTTACTCCCTCCTTACCTCTGCCTTGCTCAGGTGCCACCTCCCCTGTACAAGACCTTTCCCGAAGTACCCCCAGTTTTCTCCTTCTTGAAATTCTTTGTCGATGTTTAGATACAGAGCCATATTCATGTCCTGCCCTCTGACACATGATTGTTTTTTGATGCTGGACAAATAAATCATTTAACCTCTCAGGCCTCTAGGCAGCTAAGATTACAGGTTGTAAAACAGGTACAGACCTGGGTAGGTAGAAGTAGTTTTCTCACCTGGGATTTCCCTACATCAACTAAATCATGGGTCTAGTTGTTCTCCTTATATTTAGTTGCATGTATCTCCCATCCCTTCTCCCCTGCCTGCAGTAGAAGCAAGCAGAATTTTTCTTTTTCCCCCCCTCTACATCCCTAGCATCTAGGGCAGTACCTGGAACATAGAAGATACTTAATAAATGCTTATTGAAAAGCTTTTGTTTAATTGAATTGAAAGGTTTTTTGTTTTTTTGTAATGGAAAGGTAGTGAGGGAGAGTCAGAAGGTGCCTGTTGGTTACCAACTGATGTGTTAAAACAAAACATATCCAAATGAACATCCAGGGCGGCCTTGAAGGGAAAAACGAAGGGGAAGGGATGTCACAAAAGGCCAACCTGAAGTCTAAGGGGTATGAGTGGAAGGGGGGATGTCGTTGCCAGGCAGCCAGTATTGCCTAGGCAATAGTGGAGACGTGTGCATGCCGAGTGTCTATGATGTCAGATGTCAGGGTTAACCACACAGGGAGGAGGGGGTGGTGGTTAATGCAGCCTGGGAACACAGCTTCAGGATCTCCTCATTCCCAGGCAGAATCATTTCACAGACAGTCACTGCCTGATCTGACCATAGTCCAACTTGAGATGACTACAGAAAAGCATCTCTCTTTCTGCCAGTTTAAATGTCTTTCTCATGAATGAGACACCAATGCCAAGCTTTGACTAGCCAATGTAGTCACTGAACAATTTAAGATTACTGAGGACCTAGCAATAGTGCTTTTTTAAAAAATAAGGTTTGTTCCTTTGGTCAAAAGGAATGTTTTTAAAAAAAAAAAGCATGCACCTATTGATTGTGGTTATTTCTCTTTTAGGCAAAGTCTACACACACAAAACCAAATCAGCCAAATGAAGACAGGGAAGTGGTCAGCATGAAACTACAACCAGTTTCTGTGTCATGGTGGTGCTCTTTTTAAAACTGACTGAATGTCCTCAAAGTAATATTTTGGAAACCCATCTTTCCTGGGTTCACAATCACAGATCTGGAGCAGGAAGGGATCTTGATGGTTACCTAGTTCAAACCTCTTATTTTACTGATGAGAAAACTTGAAGCACAGAGAATTTACAGTGCTTGCCCAAGGTCACACAGCTTGGCTATTTCCATGCTATGAAAAGTCCTGTACTACAATGTCACAGGTTGGTACACAAATATATCAGGTCACAAAATTACCTTCCTACCTTCTCTTGCCTCTCCTTTATAACCATATGTAACCATAAATGTACTCAAATAACATGATCAACCAAGTAGTCAATTATGGATCAATTATGGACAACGATGGATCAGCGCCTTGAAGATCCACAGGCCACTGTGTGGCTGTGCAGTCCGATACAGAGCCGCGGTTCCTGCCGCAATGAGGACATCGGAAAACTGCACTCTCTGTTGCCCATTGGTTCCTGCGTCTCATTCGTTTTTCTTCCTCCAGAGCTTGGAGGCCCATCTCAGCTGTGGGCAAGCTACTCCTGAGTACTGAACTCCATCAGGCCCGGTCCTTGGCCATCTCCTCCCATCTGCCGGTGTCTATTCCCAGAGCCCTCAAGTCTCGCTTGCATATATCTCTGTAGCAAAGCTGGGAGCATCCAGCAGGTCTTTGGCCTGGAGCTAACTCGCCATAGAGTAGGTCTTTAGGAATGCGCCCGTCTTGCATTCGGTGCACATGACCAAGCCAGCGCAGCCGTCTTTATTTCAGTAGCGTGTAGATGCTCAGAAGTTGTGAGTGTTGGAGCACTTCTGTGTTGGTGATCCTATCTGACCAAGATATGCCAAGAATTCGCCAAAGGCGGTGAATGTGGAAGCTGTTAAACTTCTTCTCTTGTCTAGTGTATGTAGTCCATGTTTCACTGCCATACAGTAAGGTACTCAGGACGCATGCTCTATACACAGCAAATTTTGTTCATCTTGTCAGTTTACTGTTTGTCCAGACATGCTTGGCAAGCTTAAACATGTTTGAAGTAGCTTTCCCAATCCCCTGATTGATCTCAGAATCAAGTGACAAATTGTCACTGACAATAGAGCCAAGATAGGAGAATTGGCTTACAACATCCAACTGATAGCTACTGATGTGTATCAATGGAGGTGACATAGCACTCTGACACATGACTTTCATCATTAATTAAGTCAATTAACCTTTATTAAATACTTACAATGTGCCAGGCACTATGCTAAACGACTGGGGGGGGGTACAAAAAGAGGCAAAAGATACTCCCTACCCTCAAAGAACTTACAATCTACTGGGCTGTTACATAAGAATTATTTAGTCATCCTTGCCTACAAATATGCATGTTTGTGTATGTACCTCCTCTATATGTATATACATAGGGAATCATGAAGAGTTGGACACAACTGAAAATATAAAACATACATACATACATACAAATGTATTGGCCTTAATCATATAGCTATTCTTGGACTTATCTTGGGTTTATATAGATCAGGACACACACACACACACACACATATATATATATATATATATATATATATATATATATATATATATATATAGAGAGAGAGAGAGAGAGAGAGAGAGAGAGAGAGAGAGATATTAACCTACTAATTCAGATTAGCACCTTCTCTCCAATCTATAGTTGGACAGAGCTGCCTGGGGCATTGAGAGGAAGGATAAGCATTTGTCCAGCATCACCCAAACAGTATTGTGACAAAGGCAAGACTTGAATCTAGGTCTCCCTAACTCCCAGACTGGTTTTACTATCTATCACAACATATAATGATTTTATTTGTTCAGTTTTTTTAGTTCTTTCCAACTTTTTGTGACCCCATTTGGGGTTTTCTTGGCAAAGATATAAGAGTCGTTTGCCATTTACTTCTCCAGTTCATTTTACTTGTGAGGAAATGAAGGCAAACAGGGTTAAGTGACTTGCCCAGGGTCACACAGCTAGTGTCTTAGGCCAGATTTGAACTCAGGAAAAATGATTCTTCCTGATTCCAGTCCTTGCCCTCTATCTGTTGTGTCACTTAATTGTCCTAACTATATAATAATGCTTAGCTAAATGACTTTTAAAAAACTCACCGTCATTTCGCAGTATTGCTCACTTCCTCACCAGACATATCTTAGAAACTTTTCCTTGTGATGAAGAAATATATAGGTAAGTAAAACAGACACATTGACCATGCCTAAAATCATGCTTCATTCTATTACAATAATCCAACACTTCTCTTCAGGAAAAAAAAAAAAGTTTTATTTTCAGTCCCCTGGAGTCAAAATTGGTCATTGCAATGACTGAAATTCTAACATCTTCTAATGCCGATTTGCTTTACATTATTGTGATCACTGCGAATATAGTTCTTTTGGTTCTCTTTGCTTTGCATCGAACACCAAAAGTCACCCTAAGTTTCTCTGATTCTTCTTCATATTTTTCATTTATGGTACAATAATATTCCATCACATTCACATACCATAATTTGTTGAGACATTCTTCAACTGACAGGCATCTACTTTGTTTCCAGTTTAGGGCTACTACAAAGGGAGTTTACCACAGTACCTGATACATAGGAGGTATTTAATAGATGCTTATTGCTTGATAGCTATGAATATTTTGTTACAGATAGGACTTTTCTTTCTGTTATTGACTCCTTTGGAGTCTATGCCCAATAGTGAGGTGGCGGAATCAAAGAGTCTGAACAACATAGCGTCAAATTGTTTTTGGAACTTTTGGACCTATTTGCCTCTCCGCCAACAGTATATTTATGTGCTTGTCATATGTCCTCCTACTGATAATGATTTCAATCTTTCAAAAATCATTTTTGCTAATTGATGGGCATAATCTGAGTGGTTTTGATTTATAATTGTCATTGATTAGCAATTCAAAGATATTTTCCCCCTTCTTTGGTAGTGGTTCCTTTTTACTTCCTCAGAGAACTGTTTGTTCACAACTTTTGGTCACATCCTAGCAGGGAATGACTACCACATTATCTTTTTTAAGTGTACGTGTTTGGTTCCATTATATTTTGTCTCCATGTGCATGCAATGTGACTGAAATATTTGGGAAATTTTCATAAAGAAAAATGTCTCAATCAGTAAAATACCTTTATATTTTTTTCATCATTTGGAAATCTCAAAAATAAAGGTTTTTTTGCTGGTTATTTCATTGTTCCTGCTAACTATTGTCACTAGGCAACAGGGAACCTCCTTCAAAAATTTCGTTGATCTGGATATTTTTCATTGTTGATTCCTATTTCAATCCTTCCCTTGTCTTGGTGCACAACTTCATGAGTTGTTTCATCCCATCACACCACTCTATCCTCCTCAAAAAAAAATCATGGAGTGACCAATTTTTCTGGTGATCGACATGTATGAATTTGGTGAGGCTATTTTTTCTCTCCAGCTTCATAATAAGACTTTTTTCTACTTGCCAAATTTCTGAAAGCTCAGAATCATGTTGGAAAGGATATTAGAGGACATTTGGAGTTTAACCCTGATGCTCATGAGGGCAAAACATTATAGGGCTATTCTGGCTATCGAATTTATGACTGACAATTCAATTTGGTCCAACAAAGTGCCAGATTCTATCTAGAAACTTCTATCTTCCCCACCTCTCCATAATCAGAGTAGCTGATTGAATCGACCAGGTCAACTATTTGTTTTAGCTTCATATTAGTTACCCCCTCGATATAATTGATAAAGATCTGCATTGTGAGAAACGTGGATCATCAAAGATTTTTGAAAGACTACTTTTGATAGTAAAACTTTGAGGCCAGCAGGTTCCAAGCAACCTGTCAAGCTTTTGAGGGGAATCCAAGCCAGATTAAAATATAACTGAGAAATGTTTAACAAAATAAATAAATATACAATACAACATAGATAATGCTAATTTGTGGTTTTCTAAGTTAATATTTGTCTGGCAGTGATCCTATTCTCTTTGATTTTGACAGGACCTAGTCCTATGTATGTAATTCTAAATAATAAATACCCAATTTTTAAGCATTACTTTAAACACATATCACACAAAGTACATTAACATCTTTTGACAAATGAATTTTTTTGACATAAAACCCATTTCAATAACATATTGATACCATCAAGAGACAAGGCATATTTATTATTTGTAGTTCTTTTGTATTCAAATATACTTATATAAAATTGCTTAATCATAAATTAACATTAAATAAAATTGTTTTAAAATAGTGTTTTTATCCATTCTAGGTGAGTGACAATGGGCAAATCATTTCACAAAGAGCCATAGCCAGGGTGAGATGACCAGAGCTTCTTCCTAGAGCAGTTAAATTTAGTTAGTTAGTTCCTGGCTAAATACTAGCTCCTATTCCTACTTGGGTAATAGCCAGGTGCCCCCTCCCTACCAACACACAAGGGCTGGTGTTGATATCTGCCCAACCTAAGGTTAATATGAAAATTCATTTGGTGCTACTTGCCCTGAGCATCAAAATGGCTAGCTATACTTGAATTACCTCTCTTGACCTCAGTTTCTTCACTTGTAAGATAAACAGATTGGACTATATGAGCTCTAATGGCCCTTACAACTCTGAAACACTTTCCACTTTAAAAAGTTCCAAATACACGTATGCAACTAAGAATGCTTTGCTCTTTCAGCAAAGAAGCTCAAAATGCTTTATCAAGGTTTAAAACACTTCTGCAAAATAGATGTTATTACAAGGGAAAAACTGAGGCAGAGAAAGGCTATTTGGCTTGTCTTCTCTGACAATGGGTCATTAGTATAGCACTTCCAGGAATAGGCCTGTGAGTATTAATTCCTAGGGCTAGGCTGGAACTATTAAATCACAGAGAAATCTCAAGAAGAGATAAGTTACATGAATCAATGATTGCCAGAGCTAAACAGGCTGTAAGTTCAGGAGAGCCCTTAGGGCTTGCTCCTTATTCTGAAAATCAAAAATAAAAAGGAGGCAGAGTATATCAGATTAGAGGCCTAGCTACATATTATCTTATGATTTTAATCTCAACGTACATTGGAGAATTTAGGTATGTGTATGTGTGTTTAAGTACAGTCTTGAAAAGAAAAAAAGAAGGGGGGAAGCGCTGGTTCATCTGTACACATTCAGACAAAAAAAACCCCAAGAATACCAATTAAAATCAACTCCATCAGCCAATGATCACAATAGCCTCTGGGAGGCTGGGAGGGAAAAGAAGGTTTGAATACTCTTTTCTCTCTCTACCAAAGTAAAAGTAGATTGATATCAAACTATAGACAAGTTTAGAAATAATCCAACTTTATTCACAAAAACTATTGTTTTGAAGAAAAGACTCGTATGAAATTGTTTTACAGGAAATTTGGGGGAAATAGGACCAAACTAGATGAAGAATAATAGTGGATGAGTTGAGCCTCTTCTAGAAAACCAACAACCATCCTTTACTACTCATTCCAACCAAATTAATCAGTTAATTTTATTGAGATGGCATGATACTAGATGATGTCGATTCTCGAAACTATCATTAAATTGTACTAAAATTTCTCCCCATTTGCTAATCGGTTTATATTTTGAACCAATTATTTGTAGCCCAGAAAACCAAATTAAACAAATCAATAATAAAATTTTAAAAACACACACTTATTAAGCACCTACTATGTGCCAGGCATTGTTCTTGATTCTGTTTCTCTAACTTCCTTGCTCAAAGGCAGAACCCATTCCTTTTCTTCTCCTTGATTCCCTTTCTCTTGTCTTCTGTAGATGACAGCCTTTAGAGATCCCTCTCTTCTGTGACAGACATCTCAATGTGACCACCGGGGTGTGTCATGGAGATAGTTTGCCTCTGTCTCTTTTCATGTCTATCACAACAGCTGTGGCATATCTCAATCTGAAAAGAAAACGAGCATCAACCCAGATTACCACACAGACCAAATATTGTCCTAATAAGACTGGAGAGAATATTCAATTTGTAGGCATTTCAGAAGTGAATGACAAATTTAAAAAGACTATTTATTGACTGTTAGATTTGGAGGGCCAGGATGAATTCTTCAAAAGTGCAGCTGAATTGTACCCCAAAGGAAAAGGTCCAGACAAACAGATGGCAGAGAGAGACAGAGACAGAGACAATGAAAAACAGCAAGAAACAGAGGCAGAGACAGAAACAGACAGAGACAGAGACAGAGACAAAAACAAAGAGAGGCAGAGACAGATTGTGAGAGACAGAGAAAGAAAGAGAGGCAAAGAAAAAAGCTTTTTATCACTTTGTTCTTAATTCTTTAAAATGAACAAAATAGTTACTAAAGTTTGCAGAAATCCCTGCCATTAGAAATTTGACAAGCTCAGGAAAACTCTTTCTGGTTCCTTTTTTGTTAAACTCATCATCTTTCCCTGTTTCATATCAAACATGCTACGCTCCCCAATAGAAAGCAAGATCCCTGAGGGCAGAAGCAGCTTTATCTTTGTGCTAGACACAAGGTAGGTGTTTAATAAATATTTTTCCAAATGAATTTTTTTTAAACCCCTGATGGATTTTAAAATAAGTGTAGTTTAGATCCTTATTCTTTGTATCAAAGAATATCAAATGGGGGAAAAAGAGAAAAAAAATGTTGTATTTTAAAGCAGGTAGGTCACTCACTTGGTATAATGGATGGAGAGCGGGCCTAGTAGTCAGGAAGACCTGAATTCAAGTTCCATCTCTCATCATTACTAGCTGGGTGACCCTGGGCAAGTCCCTTAATTTCTCAGTGTCCAGTTACAAAGAAGGTGGTGACCTGCATTGGAGAGAGTTGTTCTCATCTAGAAGTTCTCCAGCTAATAAAAACAGAATCTTTTCAGATCCTTTTAGAGGGTCTTCATGGTCAAACTGATTTCTTTAATAATACTAAGGCATTTTCATTTCAATATAGTACATATAATTGCACATGTATATCTGATTGCTCACCACCTCAGGGAGGGGGGAAGATAGAGAGGTAGGGAATGAGAGAGGGATAGAATTTGGAACTCAAAACTTTAAATAAATAAATAAAGTACATTTATACTCTCTATCGAGAGATTACAATAAATTATATCAATATAGTACATATATTAATAGATATGATCCTCTTTTGAGGGGTTGGTCCTTAATAATTTTAAAGGGACCAAAAAAGTTAGAGAATTCCTTCTGGCCTAGACCCCTTCAGCCTTCATTGGGAAAAGATTTTCCAACAAAATAAGAATCGGGACATTGCTGGGTTGTCTCCCACGTGGGTTTCTTTCTGTGATGTCCGCAGTCTTTAGTATTTGTTTACTTTTTACTGCTCGTTAAGAAGTCATTATGGATGAGGGGTCTGGCAATCCCCTAATCCTTTGCTCTGTGCTCCCCCCCTCCCAGTTTTCTTTATGGTTCTGATTATGTTACAATATTTCCAAGCCCTTCTCATCTTAACCTCCTTGTTAAGTCCCGCTGAACTGAATAGCATACATAACTCCCCATCTTCCATCCGCATTCCCTTCGCATTAGGTGTAACGTTGGCATGAAATTCTGAGCCCCAGCTCCAATTTTTCCAGCTGTCTCTGTCTCCCTGTGATCTTTTGGTACAAATTTTCGAGCGTGTCTTTTGAAAAGGCAGCCGCCCCCCACCCCCGGTGCTTGTGCTTCGGCGTTCTGCCAGCCCGAGACATGGATTATTGTGCACAGAATCACAGACTTTTCCCCCTGAACCGAAGTCATTTAAGTGTGTGTGGTGTGGCACACAGAGACGCCGGGGAGGCAGGACGTCATTCCTGCTTTGTGTACAGTTCAGATGGGTTTGAATTTCACTCTGACTACAGAACAAAGCAACCGCCGGATTTTCCTCAAACTCAGCCCTTACGGAGTGTCTTTTAATGACTCAATGAATTGCTAACATTAAAATGATTGGAGCAGTCCCCCCACCCCCTTTCTCCACCTCGAGTTTTCTCCCTTTGTGGTGCCTCCTGTTTATACCTTGTGGAATACACACGGATTCTGTTCCCAATTTTGCTCCCCGCACGCTTAAACTTGAGACAATTTTTTTTTCTATTTGGCATGCTTTTTAGGTTAAGGGGTTATGTGTCTTTAAGTCCCGTGCCAACCCCGAACCATGGCATTCTCTAGACATGTGCCAATTCCAGTGTCTGAATAATTTGGCGGAGACGTGATATCATTGTCTACTCAGAGATAAATGGAGGGCAAGTGGGGGGGGGGATGGATTTTGAAGTGATCTTTTCAAGGGGAAAAAAAAAAAACCCAGCAATTAGAAGAGAATGACCTCATGTATTTTCTTAATTTTTCCATGTACTGTATGCTTTCTAACCTCCCCCCTTTGCCCAACATTACTCAGATAGTGCTAGTATTTCTGTTTCATTATTTTTCAAGCACTATTTGATGACACTGATTTAACAGTTTCTCACAGTTCACTGCTTCAGTTTTCATCAAATTATATTTCTAGTTACACTAGACACTTTCATCATCAATTTCCATATGCCTCAAAGACATGCAGGGACCAGTTTGCCAACAGTGCACTCAGATACTAGATAATAGCTTCAGTCAGCCTGGATCCTTTTAAAATAGCCCTTTCAGAAATGGAAAGCTTAAAATCCACTGTACCATTTTCTTGACTCCCCCAAACTGGCTCATCTCTGTTTCAGTTGCTTATTCTGCCTTTGTGATGAAAGCAGAGGATTACTGCTGAATGTTTATTTCAATGTGCAGGTTTGGTGCTAAAATGTACACTGGTTAAGGAAGGACCCTACCATCACTTTGTCTCCGTATCCCAGCTGCTAGGAAAAGCAACAGATGTCCAGTTAGCCCAAGAGTGGCTATGTTCCAAAGAACTCCCAAGTATCCCTTTCAAGTTCCACAAGTCTCTCTGCTGTCACTTTCATCATGTCCTGACCACCTCTCATCACCAAGGATGGCTGTAGATTTTGTCCCATGATATTTTCCAGAAAACCCAGAAATGTGAAAAAGAGAAATGACACTCACAATATTTTACGTTCACGCTTGATAGCAGTTCTCATATTATGATCACCACCATACAAATAACATTTTAACTTCACCATTTTGCTGATTTAATTCAGCAACACCAAGGAAGACCCTCATAAAGTGCTGGCTTCAGGGTGGGGAAGTCCTAGATTCAAATCCTACCTTGAACACATATTCATTGTGTGACCCTGGGCAGGACTTTCACATTCTCTGAGCCTCAGGCTCATATGATGGTAGATTGAGAGTTAAAAGAGACTTTAAAGGCCATGTAGTCCCCACTGCCAGCACACTTACAACCTTCATTTTACAGATAAGAAAGCCCTGGAAGGCTCAAGGTCACGCAAGTAGCAAGAGGCAAAGAAAGGCAAAATTTCTAGGATTTAGCTACTAAGAATTCATAAGTTATGACAGGTCCTGGTAGAATTGCTGGTAGCTGCCCATACTGAAGAAGTGAGAGATCCAAGCTGTGTTCTTATAAGCCAGTAGCATCATTACCAAGAATTAACAACATTTAGCAAAACACATTTGTCCTCTGTCATTTAGAATATTGCTCATGTCTGGAACAGACTAACAAGCTAAACCTGCAGTGAACTGTGAATTAATTTGATGCCAGAATGATACATACATCCCACACCACATACACACATGTGCATCACACATACAAATACACATGTGCAGACACATGCAAATGTCCACAAATGAAAATACACACTGTATAAAATATATGTGTGTCTATACATACATGCCTGGCTAGTCTTGCTTAAGCATATGCACCTGTATGAATGCAATAAAATGCACATACACATGCCTGTGTGCACCATGTGATTACACATGTAGGCATGTAGGAGCACATGCATGTGCTGCAAATGCATACACTTACTTGTATATTTATGTGTATACATGTAAACATATGTATAAATCTGAGCAATTTTCTTAATGCTCTTTGGCACTGAATCTTTCACAGAATATTCAATTAAAGTTATCTTGTTGGTCATATGTAGGCATAGCATTCTATTAATTAATTAATTCATTCATTCATTTATATTATCTATTTATTCATTTATCCATTCATCCATTCGTTTATTTATTTATTCATCTTTCTATCTATCTATCTATCTATCTATCTATCTATCTATCTATCTATCTATCTATCTATCTATCTATCTATCATCTGCGGGGCAATGAGGATTAAGTGACTTGCCCAGGGTCACACAGCTAGTGTTAAGTGTCTGAGGTAGGATTTGAACTCGGGCTTTCCTAAATGCAGGGCCAGTGCTTTATTCACCTAGCTGCTCCTGGTGCAGCTTTCTAAAATGGAATGTGGAATCTCCTTGGGCATTTCGTGTTTATAATAAGCACAGAGCTGGCAGAACTCCTTTTCATGAAAGTTCTTTCTATGAAATAAGAAGAGGTGGTGGAGATTTTGCAGCACCACTGAGTTGATTGTTCCCTCACTACAGCACTGTCCAGGAAATCTTCCTTTGATCTTGATGCACATAATAAAATACCTTCTTATCAACCTCAGTAATACAAGTGGCTTCTCCTCACATGTAAACTTTACCCATTTTTTTAAAAAAGAGAGTGACTATAAACAGGGCAAAAGGTACCAGTGATAGGCATTGCAAAAATGCAAGAATGCACAACTAAAGTGTCAAAAGTGTTTTTCTTTGTGTGTTTATTTATTTAGATTATTTTCCCCCAAATTACATGTAAAAACAAATTTTTACACTGATTTTTAAAACTTTTGTGTTCTAAATTCTCTTCCTCCCTCTCCACCTCCCCTAAGAACTTAAGCAATTCAATATAAGTTATATATGTGTAGTCATGCAAAACATTTCCACACCAAAATGTGTTTTTCATTGTCTAAAAGCATTATTTTGCTATACCTTGGGCCTCTAGTTTCATCAAGGAGGATAAAAGAGACTATAACTGACAAGTACTAAGGAACAAAGGATCCATCTCTCAGTTCTGGGTTCATTGAGGGTGGAATTGCCCACGTGGTCATGTTTATTTTTGCCTGGGTGAGGGGGCAAAAGTGGAACAGTGCTGGCACCATGGTGTAGTTAATGTCTATGCTTCTTTCACTTTCCTCTACTTAACATTTCATCTCTTACCTCCATGCTTTTGCACAGGCTGGGCTCCCCGCCTGGGGTGCTCTTCTTCCTTCTTCTATATCTTTTAACTCTTAACTTCTTGTGAGTGTCAACTCAAGTGCTCCTTCTTTCAAGGGACCTTTTCTGTTTTCCTTGGTTGTTAGTGGTCCCTGCTAAAATTGCTTTTCATTTATTTTGGCTGTTATCTGCTTTTACTGATCTATGAATATATTGTATCCTCCTGTAGGATATAGCAAGCTTCTTGATTATAGGGAGTTTCTTAATGTATTCATATTCCTAGTGCCTAGCACCTTACCTAGAACACAAGTAGGTGCTTGTGAAACCACTGTTAAATGACATAATTTCTATTTCTTTAAAACACATCATCAACAACTAAAAATTAATGAGGGTAATGGAGCTTAAGGTACAGAAGAGGCATTAGGGATATGGGCAGAGGAGTAGATCATCATGTGTTCTTCAACTCCACCACTCCCTCCCAAATCCATAAATAAATAGAAGATCAAGTATTGCATTTACAATGCACAAAGTTAAGAATAATTTTATCTGTAAGCCACATTTCTAAAGAAAGAATAACTATCTGCATATAATTTATTTCTACTAGTAAATATAATCATTCTATCTGCATATTTCTGTAGATACAGTTAAGAATAATTATACCTGTAAGCCACCTGTCTAAAGAAGTCTAAACCCATTGCTGGGAATGGGTAGATAAAGATAAGAATGAGGATGGGGCATTAGAGTATGTTGTGGTGGAAAGATGCCCAAACTTGAAGAAAGAAGCCCTGGATACTTGTCTTGTTTCCCTTTTATAGGTCTTGCTTTCCATCTTTGTAAAAAAGAGGCAACTGGAACAGATGAACTTTAAAGTCTCTTCCTCATTGCTATGGTCTTATGTTACCTGTTTGAACAGGGTGGGATTAGATTATATGGTCAACCACCCCTTGGATTGTTCTTGGAAGGCTGCATAGCCTCAGCAATATCTTTTTTTCCCCAGCAATATCTTAAGAGCTGTTTGAATGACAGAGAGCAGATGGCTTGGAGGTAAGATTGGAATGACCAGATGGAGAAAGGATTGAAGAGGTTTGCCAGAAAGGAGTGAACAGGTGAATATGCTTCTTAGTCCTTTCCAACTGCAACCCTCCACCCCAGCCCTGAAAGAAATTTAGATGTGCAGAGACATTCTTTTATAAGTGATTTATTGAAGTAGTAAGTTGGTAAAAAGCATGTTAATAAAATTAACAAATGGGTTTTCATTTTATTTACAGCCTCTCACTGCTCTGAGTAGAGTCCTTCCTGTGACACATTATGGCAGTGTAGCCTTGGGTCAGTCCCCTAAACTCTCAGTGTCCCAGGCAACTCTCAAAGACAGAGATTTGTCACCTTTTTTTGATTCATGGACCCCCCTGTGACAGTCTGGTAAAGCCTATGGATCCCTTTTCAGAATACTGTTTTTAAAGGCATTACTTAACAGATTTGGAACACCAAAGGAAACCAATTCTATTGAAATAGAGTTGTCAGCATATTTAAAAACAAAACAAAACAAGTTCACTGATCCCAGGTGAAGAACTCCTGCCTAAGAGTACAAATTGCAGAGAAAGTACTTATCTGTATTGGTAGGAAGACTTTCCTTATCTGGGAGCTGCCTAAATCAATGGAATTATGGGTCTAGTCTCAATTGCTATACTGATCAGCAAACTCGATATTTTGTTCTTTGACTAAAAATGAAAACATTCCTATTAAAGAATTATTGTATCTCCTGTTTTCCACTAGAATGGAAACCCCTTGAGGGCAGAGGATAGCTGCCTATATATCCCCAGTAACTAAATAGTGTCTGGCATGTAGTAGACATGTGATTGATTTCTATGAAGCAATGAATGAATGAATGGGCTTATTAAACTGGGAAAACAAAATACAATTTTTTTAGTGAACTTTTTATAGGCTTCCTGCATTTTTGTTTCCCAAACTTGGTTACTTTGATGTATGTTGAAAGAAAGTAACTCCTTCTACAATGGCAAAATTTTCCAAAGCTATGACTAAATTCTGCTACTTAAGCCAGTTGGGAACATGCCCAATATGGCAGGAAGCCATAGATCTAGGCAGGCCCAATAAGAATTCATTGATACCAGTAAAAATAGGTGACATAGTGGATAGAGTGCCAGGCCTAAAGTCAGGAAGATTCATTTTCTTGAGTTCTAATCTGAACTCAGACACTTACTAGCTGTGTGACCCTGGACATGTCACTTAACCCTGTTTGCTTCAGTTTCTTCATCTGTAAAATGAGCTGGTGAAGGAAATGGCAAACCACTTCAGGATCTCTGCCAAGAAAATCCCAAATGGGGTCATGAAGAGTCTGAAATGACTGAACAACAAAGACCCTCTAAGCGAAAATCTTGGTCTATTAAGAATAGAATATGTCTATATATAGTAATAATATATAACATACTTAATAATATATATTTGTGTAATATACATGTGTGTATGTATATTTGTGTATGTGTGTGCTTTGCAAACTTTAAGGTACCAAGTAACTGTGTTTTCATTATTATAAAAAAAAATTAAATCATCCTTACTCATCTCTAGCTTTAGACAGCTAGTACATAGCATTGCATATGGTGGACATTGAAAAATACTTATTGGTTGAAACATATTATCTATTGGCTCAGTGAATATCATAAAAGTGCTAAGTATAGGAAGTGGTCACCATTTTGCAAAAGGATTTTTTTGGGCAAACAAATATACATTATTTCTACTTCTTTTAGTAAGCATTCTGCCTGGCTCAATTCAATACTAATGCTTCTGATAGGATCACGCTTTTGAAATACAATTTCAACCTTTTCCTAGTGTGCATATCTATAAAACGTTTTACCCATCAGCCATGAATGTGGTAGGATTACACTAATAAATTAAGTCAAATTGACTTTTAGTCTCTAATTAGCTGAATGAGTACAAGAGAGAAGAATACTTTTTCTTTTTATTTGAGGAATTCTTCAAGGATTCCTTAAAGAACTGAACTAACCATACAAGTTACTTTGATGTGTATTTATTGGCAAGGTTACTCTTGTAAACTTCAAATAGTATGTCTGTCTCCCCCTTCCCCTTTTTGCATACTGCCAAAGATATTACACATCATAAAAAACACTTGTGGTAGTTAGATATTTTTTTAAAAGATGGCTGCCTCTAAGGGAAAGAGAGACAAATCTTCCATTTCCTTCAACTGTGTGAAAAGTTCTTTTCTTCCTTCCCTCTCTAAGTCTCGGTGTCAGGTATAATGTAATGTTTGCAAATTCATTGAGCGAAAATTCTTAAACTGGACATTTTGTGAGAGGGAAGGAGTGTGTATTTGTCCAGTATCCTGTGATGTTTTATTGATATCTTTCAGTTGAACTTCAAAAAAAGTATACCTTTTTTCAAGGTAGAACACAAATGATTTTTCTTTTATAGTTTATTTGATTGGATACTTCATCTGTTCAACAAGTATTTGGTAGCACCTACTATGTTTGAATCACTGAGCTGGATAAACAACATGGAGTATACAAAAGAAACAGGAGTCATTAATTCCTTCCCTTGATGACCTGGGGTGGGGGCGGGGGGGGGGGAGACAGAGAGAGAGAGAGAGACAGAGAGAGAAAGAGAGAGAGAGAGAGAGAGCAAGAAAGCAGGAAGGAAGGGAGGGAGGAAGGAAGGAAGAGAAGAAAAGAGAGAAGTCAGTGAGTCATAGAAAGGAAGGAAAGAAAGAAGAAAGGAAGAAAGGAGTAAAAAGAAGGAAGAAAACAGGTTTATTGACTATTAGACTGAAAATGAGGAAAAGAACAGTGTAGATTAATCCTTGTTTTAATGTATTATGTCCATGGACTCTATTTCCATTTGATTTTCAGAGCCTCTATTTTTAGAGACTAACCATTATTTTAGGCATTTAGAAAAATGTAGACTAGTAACAGGACAAGGAGAAAACAAGGAGGCTGCTTTCTCTCTCTTTGATTCTGCCGGTCCAATGATTTCAGTAAAAATGTCAGTCAGTAAGACTAAGAGCAGGAGATGGGACTTAGTTTTAATTGATCCATGCAATAGCACAATATTGTTGGTGGGGCTGAGGGGTGGGGTGTAGTTAGTGAAAACCAAAGACCAAGGAGCCTTCAATATATTTCTTAAGATTCAGCCCCCAAGTTCCCCTATCAAACTCTCTATTGTTTTCTCTATTGAATGTATTTGCCAAGGATGTTTTTAAAAGGCACTGAATTAGGGTACCAGGAGTCACTTTCCATGACTTCAAACAAAATTCTGAATGAAAGTTTCAACTTGATGCCTTATAAGGACACAATTTAGATAGTTTTCATTGAGAGCTGTCATTCTGGCATTTGGCTTTTTTAAAAAGAAATCCTTCTTAGGATTGCTTTATAAACAATAAAAAAATTGCATTATATAAAAAATTGTTAGCACTGACAGTTGTAGAACCTATTTTTTTTTTGGTAGAACCTATTTTTAAAAATTCAGGCCACAGAAATTGGAATGCAGTACGGTGAAGTTCCCCCCTTTAAAATTAGTATCAAGGGAAAATAATTTATACATGTTCTATTAGGCCTTTACTGTATAGTTATAGTTGTGGATGCTATATCCAAGCCTATTTTAACACGAAGTCATGCTATAAAGACCTACTGCTCTTCATTTACTGTTTGGGTTCATTCACCTAATTTTCTCCATATTCTGGTTGTATTGTTGTTGTTGTTGTTGTTTTGTTTTTAAGTAGCCTATACAAAATAAAAATTCATCATCTAAATTAAATGATTGATATTTCTCCCTTCTGATACAAATAAACACTACTTGTAACAGAGGGGGCAGAAAATGAAGTCTTCTTTCTTCACCATGAACATGCACTAAATAGGGCATGTTGCTAAATTTTCATGTGCCTTAATTTTTCCCAAATAGAAAAATCAAATAAAGAATAATTCACTGGCTGGTTAAAGTTTCATTCACTTGATTTTTACTAAGCCTCAAGAAAAATCTTTGCCTAAAAAGAACTAATAAACAGAGAGTATTGGTACTATTACACTCACTTTCTGGATAAGTTTTATGATAGATCTACACATATGTACATATATACATATACACATACATATTTCTATATATGTATATGTTTTTCAGCTAGGTCCATATGCACAGATTGTTCAGACTGCTTTGAATGACTTAATCAGTCAGTAAAAAAGATTGACTGATGACAATTTTTTTAACTGACCACTTTCCTGGGAAATGATGTAGTCAATCAAAATAGTCAAGCTAGTCTGTTCCTTTAATAGGATTTTAGAGATATACTATACACACACACACACACACAAAAATGTACACACATACGAACACACACACACACACACAAACATATACCTTGAACTGGGCAGAAACATTATTTCTAAAACATGAATACAGTCAAGATTTAATTCATTACTAGACTGTAAAAAAAGCAAAAAGGCACGTACCTAGTGGTGTCTGGTGTCCTGTTCTGTTGGTTCTCGGAGTTTATGCCAGTCAGGAAAAATCAGGGCACTTTCAATTCCAACTAAATTTGACATCATTGAAACTTTAACTCTCATCTAATTGTAAACCAACCAACACTCCTCCAAAAAAGCCCAAATAAACATCATTTCTGGCTCTCCCAGTCATGTGATGGTTATTTCCCCCTTCACTTCAGTGCAAGGGATGGAGATTGTGATAATTTCCGCTTAGTTCTAGGGCTCGGAATTTCCTCTTTCTGAGTGATTTTTGCAGGTGAAGCCTGATCTTTTTACTGTTGATCACACCACCCCCAAAGTGAACCTGAAAACAAATTAATCTTACAGCTGAAGGACACAGACCCAGGGTTGACAAGGCTCCTTTTTATTTTCCGGGGCTATAATTTCAGCTGGATGGTGTCCGGTCAGTTGTCATATAGTGTACTTAGCACACTTCTCTCACATGCACATACATTGTATTTCCCTCTGGAGAACGTCTAGATCTTTGAGTCTGACTTCTGGAAAGGAATGAGAAGACCCGGCTGTCATCCATGCCCTCAGCTCTGACAATGGCATCACATCACAGGGCCAACTCATCTTTCACAGGCGTCCCTGATCAACCAAGTTTTCAAAGATTGTTTTCCCCCTTTTCCTCTACTGTCTAGGTGTTCATTAGGGTTGGGTCTTTTTTGTTTGTTTGTTTGTTTTTTGCTTTTATGTTATTTGCAAGCAAATCTGAAAATCTCTTTTAAAAAAAATGGAGCAAAGAAAACTTCTAAGTTGTCTCACCGCTCGCCCCCCCCCCCACAAAGGGATTATTAATGAAGGAGAAAACAGTCTCCAAAATGCAAAAGTGGGAATAATTAGACTCTTAGCCTCTCCCCTTCCCAATTGTAATCTTGATTTAATTTCTGCAGCTGGAAAAAAAAAGAGAATTATGTGTACATCAGTTTCCCCCCTCTTCCATCATTTTCTTCATGGAGGAAAATCATACACATGAGAAAAACAGAGGATCACAGAAAAAGAGGAGAGAGAGAGTTTGTATATGTGTGTATGTGTGTGTGTTAGAAAAGGGGTTGAGGAAAGGAAGCCGCCCTTCCACAAGGTAAGGATTCAGGGCAGCAGATCGCAAGGAAATTGCAGCCTATTTCATTTATCCGAGTATTGCTTAAAGCCTGCAGCAGCCCAGTGGAAGCCTCTCTGGACTGGGGAGGTGCCAAGGGGCCTGACAGCTAGAGTAGGTCCAAAGCTCTGGGTTTTCTTCGCAGAAAATGCCCATGGGGGTGGGGAAGGGAGAATTCTCATTATTTCTCCAGCTTTAGAATTTCCCGCCCTGGTTATTTTTTTTATTAGAATAACAACGATGATTATGATCCTGAATTTGCTGCTCAGCTGCTTGCTGCCTCCTTTGACCTGAGACACCAGAGAGCAGATTTTCTCTTTGCCTTTCTCTCCTTTGCAGCCCTTTTCCCCTCCCCTTGTCTTCCCCCAGGTTCTCCTCTGAGGGGAGGAGAGCAGCACTTTGGCCGAGGAAAGCCTTGGCCCCCTTCTCCTAGTGGGGGGAAGTGAAGTGGGAGTCTGCAGGAGGAGCTGGCGGGGCGTGTGTGTGTCTGTGTGTCTGGGTGTGCGCGCACACACACACACACACACATACACACACAGCTCCTTGGCCGCCCTGTTTCCTGGTGCTCTGCTCCCTTGACCCCAGTGGCAGTCCCTGTCACTGCACTGCTCTGCTCTCTCCTCCAGCTCGCCTCTCGCTCTCCTTCTCCCTCTCTCTCTCTCTCCCTCTCTCCCTAGCTCTCTTTTCTCCTCAGATCGAGGCTGCTCTCATTCTCTCTCTCCCTCTCTCCCTCTCATTTCCAACCCAGCCAGCCGGTGGGACCTCCAGGGTCGAAGGTTCTGCCCTGCCTCCACCAACCTCCACCTCCCCAGCGCCTCTCTCCTTCTCTCCCTGTCTCCTTCTCTCCTTCTCTCTAGCCAGCTCTCTCCAACTCCCCTATGGATCGGCTCCTTTCAGAGCACTGAAGGCATCTCCAAGACCCACATCCCAGCCAGAGAAAGGTAATCTACCCCGTTAGAGAGGGGGGTGGGTGGGAGGGAGCGGGGAAGGAGGGGAAGGGAGGGGGTGGTGGTGGTGGAATCAGATGGAAAGGAAGGGGAAAAAAAATAACACACACAAAGCCGCGGGTTAGAGGTGCCTTGTCATGTACAAGTAGAAGAGGATCGGGCTGGATCTGAGGCAGCAGGCAGCGTCTGCTCCTGGCTGCTCTTTAAAATAATAACAATAAGGCGACTTTAGTGCAATTTTTATGACTCGGAATAAGCGTTTAAAGGGGTTTTGTTTTCCAGGAGTGAAAGAGAATTATTTTTAGGAGCTGTCTTCTCCCCCACTAACCATTTTCTCGCTCCCTTCCACGCGCCCCCCCCCGCCCCCAACCCCGACCTCTCCAGGGTGTCTTTCTCCTACCGGGGGGTGGCACGAAGGGGGGTAGGGGGAAGAAAGGGGGTTGGTGGGGAAGAGAAGGAGATAGGGAGCCCTGCAAGGGAAGTGATTTGGTCGCGGCGAGAGGCAGAGGAGATGGGGGGTGGGGATGCTGGCTCGGCTGCCTGTTTACTAGAAAGTCTCGGGGTTATAATGTTAGAGCACGGCCGGGCTAGGCCGGGGTGCATTGTGTTTGCCGGAGACCAAGGCAACAGCGGCGGCGGCCGCGGCGGCGGCCGATCCAGGGGGTGCAGAATGCAAAGTACAGTTACAGGAAAAGCCGCCTAACCGGGAGCGGCAGGCATTGTGAACAGGGGGGCTGTGCGGCTCTGCGCCGGGAGCCCCGCGCGCGTGTCTGTGGCTCTGTGTGTGTGTGTGTTGCGTGTGTGTGTGTGTGTGTGTGTGTGTGTGTGTGTGTGTGCGTGCGTGTGTGTATTTTTTCTCACCCTTTCCCCTCCACCCTAACCTCACTCCTTCCTCCGCTGCCTCCCCCGCCCCCTCCGCCGGTGCTGGAACGAGCACAGCTTGGGGTGGGGGTGAGGGAGGTGAGGGGGGTGAGGGGGGCAGGGGGTGGGGGTTAGAAAAGTAAAAATCGTGAAGGATTGTTTCTTTTTATTCAGAAACTGGAGTTGCTAGTGTAGGGTCCCCGTAAGCGAAGGAGGGTTTAGGAAACCTTGCAAATCCAGGGTCTTGCGGCCTAGGAGGTGGAAAGGGCAATTATTATTTTTTTTCTCCTGTAATGGGGAGGTGGAGACGCCGGAGTGGGAGTACGGGGATGAGAGGAAATACACAAAGGCTTTGAGGATCCAGGGTCCCCCTTCCCGCGATGTCAACTACATAACATAACTCATCTCTCACCCCCGACCACCACCTCCGACCCCCATCACACGTAAGTCTAAATGTGGGCCAAAAAAAAAAAAAGGTGCATTGATCGTGAAACACCAAGGACAAACAAAAACTGCTTGGGAAAAACTTTAAGTGCAAGAAAAAGATTGCCACCCTCCCTGTGGTCCTTTACACCACCGGCAAAGGTCCCTCCCTCGTGGTGCCCCCCTCTTCCTTCGGACAGAAGCAAGGCGCCCCAGTAGTTGGTGGACGGTGGTGGCCGTGGCGGCGACTGCTCCGGGGGGCTCTGGCGAGGGCCGATTTGGGATTGGTCATCGGGAGGATGCCAAGCCAGAGCAGCGGAGCCCGCTGGGGAGGCATAACGTGTGTGTGTGGGGGGGAGACTGAGGGGGCGGGTGGGCAGGGGGACTTGGTACAAAAACCCGGGATGATGCGATGTCAGAGCTATTGGGCGCGGATGGCAATCAATCAATCTGGGACCGGTAAAGAGAGAGAGGGAGGTAGCGAGAAAGAAAGGAAGAAGGAGCAGTCACCCAACAGCGGAGCCCAGTGCAGCAGGGTGGCAGGAGGGGCGGCAGCAACGGTGGTGGTGGCGGCAGCAGCAACCACAGCAGCAGCAGCAGCCGCAGCAGCAGCAGCAGCAGCCAGCGAGTGCTCACTGGGAAGGAGAGGGGGAGCTATAGACAGAACTAGCAGGACGAGAACCCATTGAGGAGGTGGGGTGTGTGTGTGTGCGTGTGTGCGTGTGTGTGTGTGTGTGTGTGTGTGTGTGTGTGTGCACCCATGGGACCAGGGGCAGACTGCCCCCCCCTTTTAAGTCATATATTTTAAACCTCCCTCAAACTCCCCAAATCTGAGAGTTCCTTCTTTCTCATTGCCAAGTGTGCCAGCGGCGTACCTGACGCTGGACACAAGTTCAGGTGTGTGTGTGGGGGGGGTATATTTGGGGGTGAGGGGTGGGGGAAAAAGCTTTGGAGCCTCTCTCTAACTTTCTGCTTCCACAGCTGTGAGCGCACTACTACCGAAGGTGGGTGAGCACCCTTGGTGTGAGTGTTACTGCAACACCGTGATATATAAAAGAAATAATTAGGGTCTGAAGTGGAATGGGGAGGAAACTGGAGAAAGTTGCTTGCGAAGTCTGGGGATGTTACTCGGTCTCTCCTCCCCCTGATATTCTTGTGGGGGAAAAGGGGGGGAACAACCCCCTTTCTTGCCAGGCTGGGACAGGTACAGTGCTCAAACTGTTATCCCTTTTTTGCTTATCATATTGGTCCTGAGTCGAAGGGTATTTTGTTGGAGGGGGGTGAACTCCTCTTTTAAATATTTTAATTACTCGGAGACTTTTAAAAGGGCTTCTGACCAGATTCCTGAAAATATTTTTCATTGAACAACTGAAGAATACAAGTGGCTGCTATCTAGGAAATAGCAAAGAGACTTACATGATTTTTTAAAGAGAGATAACCAAGCCGGCACCAGCACAAGGATTTTGGCAGTGTCTACACCATTTCTCTTTAGGCTTATTGACATAAACTACTATTTTACTTGGGGGTGGTGGTGGATGTGTTAGTGTGAACAAAATGAATGCTGACTGTCTTTATGTGAAAAAAGAGGCAAAAATCTATTTGGCTGAATCTGCTTTATAAATATGATATGGCTTAATGGCTATTATAACAATCACACTAATAACTTTTGATACATCCCTGA
Source organism: Dromiciops gliroides (assembly GCF_019393635.1). NCBI lineage: Eukaryota > Metazoa > Chordata > Mammalia > Microbiotheria > Microbiotheriidae > Dromiciops > Dromiciops gliroides. The sequence continues at coordinate 40,284,410 of NC_057866.1, forward strand.
GGTTACAGATGGCCACTGTAGCCGGTTTCTGCTTCTCAGGCTTTGGGGGACCATGATACACATCCTTGCTCTGTAGAAAATGAATTAATCCGAGGGTGCCGAGGTGAACACCCAGTTGTTGGGGTGGGGGCAAGTGGGGAGTAGAAATCAGCCTTTTTCTCTGCGGTCTGTAAGGGTATCTGTGAAAGTTTTGAAGTCTTCCCTTCTGCCTCAGAATGACACTCCTCTTCAAAGGACTCCAGATTAAAGGAGATAGACACTGCAGGTGCACTGTTCCGATAAGACATTTGAAAAAAAGAACACAGTGGAGACAAATTCAAATGAGTCTGTAGCCACCCATTCAGCCTTTGCTAGTTACATAGTCTTGCTTGTGCTAATGAAAGGATGTTCTATTTGGGCAGAGGTACGGAAATTTACAAATGTTAGCCCATCAGAGGAAGATTGTGGAGGTGAAGTCAGGATTCTGCTGCCCCTTTGAAAGAGGGCAAATGATTTCTGTTTCATCTAAGTTATCTCTCTTTGCACCTTTAAAATGTTACAGACTAGAAGGGGTAGGGGATGCGGTAACTACTGCAGGCTGCTTCCTAAATATTTAAAAAAGCTATGTATAATTCATTTTAATTAGTAAGTTAACTCCCCAGGAAATAGATGTAACATTTCAGCTGTTTCTTGGACTTAGGAAGCCAAACTGTTTTATTCAGAGGTCTTAGCAGTCTGGGCAAAAATGACGGTTTTCCTTTGCTTCTTTACATTCTGTATGTTACACAATAGGATCTGATGGTGAGGAATAAGAATTGCATGTAATTTTCATACCACTCTTTAATTTATGCAAGCACTAAGTTCCCACAGTATGAAAATGTGGATTTTTTTTCCTCCTCTGAGCTTTGATGGCTAACATTCTTTTTAATGACAGTCATTTTTGTAACAGGAAGATGTTTCCATTTGTATTTACTTTGCCGTACAGTGCAATTATGCAGCTTCTCCCTGCATAGAGTCTTCCTACTTTGTATCTCAAAAGAGAATTACAGTACTTAAAGCGGGACTGCAATTTCAAGCAGGTGTTGCGTGTTACTGTTATGCAAAATAACAGCAAAATATAATTGTAACGGGAAGTTAAGGAAACAGCTGCAAACTTGGTATGGAGACTGGTGACATTATCATTTGTAAGCAGTTCTTATAGATCCCTTACATCACACCGATAGGGAGCCAAATTTGAGTCTGAAACTGGTGGGCCTTTTTGTCACTGCTCCATAAAGACTCATAGGAACGAGACAGGAAAGTCAGGAGAGGGAGAGAGAGAGAGACAGACAGAGAGAGAGACAGAGAGAGAGAGAGAGAGACAGAGAGAGAGAGAGACAGAGAGAGAGAGAGAGAGAGAGAGAAAGAGACAGAGAGAGAGAGACAGAGAGCCCTGAGATGATGGTCCCTACAAGATGCCAAATCACAAGTGATTCATCTCTTGGCAGGGACACTGTGGTTGCCTATTAGCAGAGCGGGCAAGGTGGATGTTATTTAGCCCGCCTTGCTAATAGGAAGGAGGCAAATTATTTGAGTGGAATGCTGTGGAATGTCTTAGCCCAGATAGCATATGGAAGGCTACACAGGCCTGGGGTTGTAAAATAATAAAATAAATGGCCTATGGCAGGCCATCTGCCTTTTGCAGGGTGTTTGAGGTGTTCTATGCCAAATTTAAATCCAATCTTAGCATTCTAAATATTATTTTTTAGATCCCAGCAAAGACTGCCGAAGCTTTAACGGAACACATGGTAAACACATTTTGATTTGAGGAGCTTAGAACATGTAGAAGGCATCTTGCCCTGGGAAAATGCTGCTGCTGCTTCTGCTGCTGCTGCTGCTCTCTGTGTGTGTGTGTGTGTGTGTGTGTGTGTGTGTGTGTGTGTGTGTGTGTGTGTCTGTGTTTGGTCTAGAGCTCTGAACCATCTCCAGAGTTTGGTGCAGGTCTGAATTGTGAAAATATACCTATCCATCTCTGAGCCAAAGACAGACAAATCCCCTTTGTGATAGCAGATCACAATATGCCAACATTTTAAACAAAAATGACCAGAGGTCAGAGCCATTTCTTCATTTCCTCTTAAAGTGTATAAAACTAATAACCAATTATATAGCACCAAGAATTAGGTGCTCCGTAATTAGATACCTGACAAATGATATAGTGGTATGCTACCCTCTCCCCCAACACACACATCACTTTACAAATATCCTAGGTGACTGGTGCATTCCAAGTGCTGTATGTGTTTTACTTTCCTGCTGAGTGAGTCCCATGGTGTTCCCATTAGCTTAACAAAATTATACATAGCTTTAGAGCAAAGATAAAGTATACTATCATATGAGGGTTGCTAGCACATATGCATTTGCTGGTGGAACATTGTTGAATGGGGCTGCAAATTCTGTTTAAGTTCCAGATTTCCTTCAAGGGTGAAACACACATGCATGTATACACACGTATAATTGTACGCACACATACAAGGGAAGTATACACACACACACACACACACACACACACATATATATATATATATATATATACACACACAGTATACCTACACACATATACCTTCACCTGCACATATATGTGTGTATATGTACACACACACTTACCTAAGTAAAAGTGAAATAGCATTTTCTATTCTCTGTTTTATTGTATATACCCCTGGGTAACATTGAGTTTCAAGATGTCAAGAGAAAAAGTGAAATTAATCCAATAAGGAAGAAGGCAGTTTAAGCAATTCCTCTGTGCAGACCCTTGTAAACAAGGTGTAACCTCATAAATTTCGGGATTTTCAGTTGCGTGTAAATATATTTAGAAACAAGAGAGGCTATTTAGCTTAATGGGACATGGAAGGCTGAATTCAAAGTTAGGAAGGCCTGTTCTACCTGTGGCACACACTGGTTGTAAGACCCTGGTGGATGGAGTCTTTTAATCTCTTAGAGCTCCAGGCAAACTTTTGGGGGTGGGGTGGGGCAATGAGGGTTAAGTGACTTGCCCAGGGTCACACAGCTAGTAGTGTCAAGTGTCTGAGGTTGGATTTGAACTCAAGTCCTCATGAATCCAGGGCCGGTGCTCCAGGCAAACTTTTTAAGACTATTAAATTGCCTGACTGGTTCTGGGAGTTTCCTTGTCTGGGAGTTTGCTATATCAATAAAATCTTAGGGCTAATAAAAAAAATTAGTAAGAGACTCATAAAATATGAAACTTTAAAAAATTAGGTTCAACCTCAGCTGTGAATGTACCCATATTGGTCATTCATATAAGTGGCACAATTAAAATGAAAGATTGGGTTCACCTTTGAGATGATCTGATTGCAGCCAAGTGTTCTGTTTTAAATAACAGCCCCACAAAATTGGTTTTGGGGACAGGGGAAATAAGTTGGAGAAATGGTATTTGTGTAGAATTAACCCAAATTCCCAGGGCTGACTTCTACAGTTACCCACGAAATCTCAGTTTTCTCGTTCATTGGTCCAGTTGGAAGTTTTTTTTTTCAATGAAGTTTCTTTGTTTTCTGTTTTCTTGCTTTCAGAGACTCAGGGCCTTGATGAGTAAGTCGCTCCTTGGGTTCCGTCTTTGGCTGCGACACACAATGCCTGCTTCCATCCTTTGCTCTGGAAAGTTGTGAATTGCTCATGAGTATAAGGAGGAAGGATGGCACATGGGATCCCCTCTCAGGGCAAAGTCACCATCACCGTGGATGAGTATAGCTCGAACCCAACCCAGGCCTTCACCCACTACAACATCAACCAGAGCAGGTTCCAGCCTCCGCATGTACATATGTAAGTATTTCTTACGGTTTCTTAAGATTTTTTTTTTCAAGAAAAGAAAGCAATACCCAGAGAAGCAAACAAAAACAAAACAGCAAATAACAAAACTTTTCAGGAAAAAAAAATTAGGGAATTCTGCCAGGGAGGATGAAGTAAGATCTATGGTTAGCAAAACTGGGTATCAATAACTTCAACCTTTTTTTTTTAATATACTTTTCCATGTATTATCTTATCCAAGCCTCATAGCATCCCTGGGGAATATTATAAGGCAATCAGACAGATGAAGTAGTTTAAGATTAGGTAGGTGACTTGTCCAGGGTCACACAACTCCTCAGTGTTGGAGCTAAGAGTGGAGGTTTGATCTCTACAGTAATGTGTAAGGTTCATCACCACCCCACTGCCCCTACAACAGCTTATTTCTTTAAGGTTTAAACAGTTCTGCCTCTCCCTCCCCCAACACACACCCTTCTTGCCCCTTTACATTCAGCTGTGAAATAGGCCTAATTGGGGCTAATTGTCCAGTGATTACTGAATCCATTGTCTTTCCGTTTGTGAGTAGAAAGTGTGCTGGGCTGTCCCATTCCACTAACAATAAAGGGGACAAAGGATTAGGGAATTCTGGAACTGTTAGTCTCAAGAAACTGAACTCTTCCCTTACACCCCTGCTTCCTCCTCACGCCCTTTTGGGAGACCTAGGCTTGGAAACTAGTAGAGCCACGAGTAATTTCGAACCCTGGCATCCTTGCCCCTTGACCCCCACCCCACCTTGTCGTGTACTTGTGATTTAGTTAAACTGGTCCAGAATCCCCCTCAGCTGTGCTGAGCTTTCATCAAATAAGACGGGGGGGGGGGGGGGGGGGGCATCTTCCCGCTTTCCTTTATTCAAGGCCTTTAGCTCACTCTGTCACACCCTTCCCAGGGTCTGATGTGAATGATTCAAGATTGGAGTGAACCTTGTCTAAGAAGCTCTTGTAGCCAAGATCAGAGAGGTTAGAAAGCCTGCCAGGCCACCCTGGGTAGAATAAAACTTGGGGTCTGTCATTAGTCTTTTCTTTTCTTGGCCTTTAAACAAAAAAGGTAAAAAACAAAACAAAAACCAAACTAAAAAATCCAACCCATCCTTTAAACTTCAACATCCTAAGAAAATAAAAAAGGTGTTTTCCGTGACCCTGGAGAGTTGGTGGGAATACCAAGATTTTGCTTTGTGGGCATAACCTCCACAGCCAACACCGTTACCTGTGATGAGATGTCTGCAGAGCAAGGAGACTAAAATAGCAGGCACATGCAAAATCCTTGCAAAGAAAGATTGCAATTAAAATCTTGCCTGAGAACTGTGTATTTTGAAACATTTTGGGTCTCTTTAAGTCAGAAGTGTTTGTTTTATTTTCAAATGGTTTTGGAAAATAGCTTAATTTATGCCTTTGGTAGAAAAATGTTCACATTGACCAAACTTACCTGTTGATTGATTAGATTTTTTTCCCCTAAATAAGACATAAATATTCTAGTGGGTCTGTGGAAAGAACACTGAACTAGGGCTAAAAGATGTAGGGCCAAGTCCCAACTCTTTAACTTACTGTCTGTGACATGAGTAAGTGACTTCACCTACGTGGATCTCAGTTTCTTCATCTGTAAAATGAGAGAGTGGGACTACCTATTATTTGGGGACCATATTTTACTTTTCAAATTCATTAATTTTTCCTCTTTTGTGAGGTATGACAATACATAGAAGTCAGAATTCAGATTTTAACAACTCTGCTTTGCATATATTTGGGCACCCTTCATTAAAAAATAGCCAAGAACTTTATTGGCCCTAATCCCAGTCAGGGTTGTCAAGGCAGGAGAAAATTGGATAAAGCTCTTAGAAATTGGCTTATGGAAACCAAGTGAGATTGTGGGACCTGAGGATTCTCATTTGTTTGGCCTTCTTCATCAATATGCCTGTCAAGAGATGTAGTAAGTACTTTTGAGAGGCAGCCTCAAAGTCAGGTGAGTCCTAGGTTCAAATCTTGCCACTGACATGTGCTGGCCATGTGACCCTATACAAGTCATTTAACCTGTAGATGTTTTCTAAGTTGTAGAAAGGGGACCAACCTGCATTGGTAGAGGGAGCTTCTGAACCTGGAAGTTCCTTATGCTAATAAAATCACTGATCTAGTCCCTATCCTTCTTAATAACAGGTAACTTGTCCTGTCTGACACTTTGTAGGATTTTTTTTTGCAAAGATACTGGAGTGGTTTGCCATTTCCTTCTCCAGCTCATTTTACAAATGAAGAAACTGAGGCAAACAGGATTAAGTGACTTGCCCAGGGTCACACAGATAGTAAGTGCCTGAGGCCTGAATGTGATTGGTAAAAGCAGTAAGCATATTTTAAGATTCATCTGCGTTGAGAATTAGTAAAATAACAATAACATGGTCATTTACTGCTTGAAATGGGAGGTTTGTAATTGTAGCACTCCCCATTGTTTTCATATCATATAATGAGCTCCTGAGGTTGGCACTCAAGGCTTTCTACTTTGTCCCCAGATTACCATATTGACTTCTTCAACATTCTCTGTGAATTTCCAGATCTGTCTTCCTTCACACTACTCTACTTTCAACCTCCTCTCCTCTTTTCTCTTGACCCACCAAATTCCTAGCCCTGATTCAAAACCCATGCCAATTTGTACATAACTCAGAAAGCTTCCCTTGGCCATTTCATTACACTGTACTTTTTTCTTCCCTTGATCTCTTATTGTCTATAATACAATACAGTAAATTGTGTTTGTTAATTAGCTTTATTTCATACTAGCCTATATTTTGACTCCTACATTTTTAAGTTTTGGGGTTTTTTGAGGCAATCATGGTTAAATGACTTGCCCAGGGTCACACAGCTGGTAACTGTCTGAGGACAGATTTGAACTCAGGTCCTCCTGACTCCTGGGCTGGTGTTCTATACACTTTGCCACTTAGCTGCCTCATTTTAATTTCTTTTAAATAGGGCTGAACTTCAAAGCTTTGCCTCAAGGCAAGGAAGTTGAGAAGGCATGAAGAGCACCACCCTGGGGTGTTTGTTTCTTCTCCCCATAGCCACCTAGAAACCTGATAGTGTCCTCATCTCTGCCCCTCTGTCAAAAGTGGACTATCCTTCAACAGTGTAGAAACCTCATGAAGTTCGGAGAGTTCAAACCTGCCCTCCCGGCATCTCTACATATAAAGGCTTCTGGCTACAACTCTGTCTTTGGATCAGAAGCTCGATTTCTGGGAATGTCATTAATATCCCATGGATATTAGCTGGTTGTTTGATTATTCATTCAGAAGAAAGTAATAGGAGAGGTTTTCATTTGGAGTGGTCTGTTTCTTCATAGCATTGGGACAAGGTCCATGGCTGTTTTACTGTTTTTAAAGAATTGATTAGGTTTCACTAATAATTTAGATTTCTCTCTTTTTTAGTTGTGTTCTTACAAATTACTGAGATCAGTGCCTGATCAACAGTGTTGATTTTACTTTTTGGAAATGGTTAATACAGCATTTACTAAAGAACTCAGTATTCCAATTATCTTCATTTGTTACCAACAAGCTTTTTTAGCCTCTGAAGTCAAAGGACCTGGGCTTGAATATCTGTTCCTTGTTGTTGTTATTGAGTCGTTTTCATTCGTGTCTGACTCTTTGGGAGCCCATTTGGGGTTTTCTTGGCAAAGATACTGGAGTGGTTTGCCATTTCCTTCTCTGGCTCATTTTACAGATGAGGAAACTGAGGCGAACAGGGTTAAGTGACCTGCCCAAGGTCACATAGCTAGTAAATGTCTAAGGGCAGCTTTGAACTCAGGAAGGTGAGTCTTTCTGGCTTCAGGCTTGGTCCTCTAACATCTGTGATATTTAGCTGCCCTACAACTTACTGTGTGACCTTGGGCAAGGCAGTCTACTTCTCTGACTTTCAGTTTCTTCATCTATAAAATGAAGGGGTTGAATCAGATGACCTCCAAAGTCCTTTCTAATTCAAAATCTATAAAACTTAAGCAGCTCATTTTCCATGAAATATTTTGGTTACTTTAGCTCTCTGTACTTTACGTCTGGAGAAATAGTTAAGAGTCCACCAGGAATGGAGGTAGGTCCCAGTGTCTTTAACAACCTCTTTTCCCTCCCCAGCAATCTATGTATCTGGAAACTTCTCCCCCTGGCTTTGACTCTTTGACTTCAAAAGTGATTTGAAGAAGGGCAGCTACGTGGTGCAGGAGATAAAGCACTAGCACTGGCCCTGGCTTCAGGAGGACCCAGATTCAAATTTGACCTCAGACACTTGATACTTAATAGCTGTGTGACCCTGGGCAAGTCACTTAACCCTCCTCATTGCCTCACCAAAAAAAAAAAAAAAAAGGTTTTTAAAAAAGTGAATTGAATTATTGGTTCACCTGGGCTAAGATGTTTCTGCATATTAATGTGCCTCATTCTGTAAATTCTGAGAAGGATGCTTGCTAGCCTACAAAACAGATTAAGATGGGCTTGAAGCTCTGTGATTTTTGCCTGGGAAAGTCGTTGTCTTCTTTCTTCTTCTTGCTTCTTGCTTCTTCTTGCTTCTTCTTTCTTCTTCTGTTTCTGCTTCTTCTCCTCCTCCTCTCCCTCCTCCTTCTTTCTTCTTTAAAGAAACAATCTAATAACACCTAAAGAAAAAAATGAAAGTCATGTAGAAGAAAAACCACCCCACATTATGCAGTGCACCTCTCTTCATGCTGCACTATCAGCAGGCATATTTGTAACCTAGCCTTTGTGTGCCTAACTCCCTGTGCCTCTCACCCCTCCACCTCCCACTATAACTGCTTTGGGTCCAACCCTTGTGGTCTTCCTAAGGTCTTCTTAAATGAATGGTGTAGTGAAAAGAGTTTTTGTTATTCTTGTTATTCATTTCTTTTGTTATCCCTTTCATCACAGGGACAGCATACCTCGAGACTTATTAAAATGTCTTAAGAAGACATTTGGTAGGGGCAGCTAGATGGCACAGTGGATAGAGCACTGACCCTGGAGTCAGGAGGACCTGAGTTCAAATTCGACCTCAGACACTTGACACTTACTAGCTGTGTGACCTGGGGCAAGTCACTTACCCCTCATTGCCCTTCAAAAAAAAAAAAGAAAGAAAAAAAGAAAAAAAAAACATTTGATATTTGACATGGAAACAGTATCCAGCTCTATTTGGAATTAGTGATTATGAGGGGGCTGATGAGAAATTGCTTGAAATACCGTTCTTTTCATAGTGTTTACTTTTTTCTTTTTGGAGGTTTTTCCCTTGTGTTCTGATTTTTCTTTCACAACATGACTAACACAGAAATATGTTTAACATGATTGTACATGTATAACCTACATCAGATTGCTTTCTGTCTTGAGGAGAGGGGAGGGAAGGGAGTGAGGGAGAAAAATTTGGAACTCAAAATCTTATAAAAACAAATGTTGAAAACTATCTTTACATGTAACTGGAAAATAATAAAATACTTTTATGTTTTTGTAAAAGAAATATGGTTCTTTTAGAGTATTTTAGCCTTCTTCTTGAAGAACTGTTACCCTGTTTTCTCAGAGAAATTTCAAATTGCTAGACTTCATAGTGTTTCCAGATTTCTTAGTGTGGAGGAAGTGTATGACAAATGAATTTTTCTGATAGTGTGAAACCTCAAGTATCTCTGGGATTCATCTACTTAAGGGAGACAATGTTGTATCTTTTCTTTTTTCTTTCTTTCTTTTTTTTTTGCCCAGGGTCACACAGCTAGTAAGTGTCAAGTGTCTGAGGCCAGATTTGAACTCAGGTCCTCCTGAATCTAGGGCTGGTGCTTTATCCACTGTGCCACCTAGCTGCCCCCACAGTGTTGTATCTTAAGAAGCTTTCTAGACCTGGAGTTGGGGAAAACTTGGATTCAGATCCTAGCCCTGACATTTTCTGGTTGTGCGATTTAGGGTGAATCTTAACCTCTCCAAGTCTCAGTTTCCTCACCTGTTAAATGGGAATAATACTTGTAATTGTACAGAATTGTGAGGAAAATGTTTCTGGGAACCATGAAGCACTCCATAAACCAAGTTAATATTATTACTCTCTAACAGCAGCTATAGCTATAGTAGGTTACAGGGCTGAAGGTGGTAATCTGGAAGACCTAGTTTCAAATATTATAACTGACACATACTGACTGGGAAATTTTGAACAAGTCACTTAACTTCCAACTTCCCAATATCCTGGGAAACTGAGACTAAAAGGTACAGGTCAACTTCATTTATGGAAGACATTTTCCATAACTTGAACTCCTTAAACCAATGAAACAAACAGGTCAAGATTAAAATATATGTACATATATCTGTATTAAATAGATATAAAATGTAAAATATATTCACATACATATCTGTTTTATATATATACACACTTTTAATATGTATATATAGGAATACATATATACATTTTTATATAATAAAGTTGTAACATGGAAATGTGTTAGATGTATTTTATACACACATATACATACACATAAACATATATACATATAGACACATATGTATGTATATTAATTTCCACTCACTGTTACTCTCATAGTTATATTCCCAGGATTTGTCCACATGTATTTCACCATTAGAAGGAAATGTGATCGCCAAAGCAGGAAATTCTAGAGAAAGCTCTTAGTTCTGCATTCATGTGATAATAATTCCAGAAAAGAAATTTCCATTTCTTACCAGTGTTGTAGCATGGGGGGAATTATGCCTTGAAGGTGTGGTGGAAGTCACCCTTGGAGTCTTCAAACTTTCCCTAAATGCCTGTCTTCTGTTTGGCAATGTGATGAACTAAAAGCCGGGACATCTGAATTCTAGTCCAGTTTTAGTTATTGACTAGAGCTAGATCACTTAATACAATTTCTGGAAGCTCCCTCTGCTTCAGTTATGTAATTTTCTGATGAAAGAGTAAGAAGAGATATTATCAAAGGTCTTTTTTTGTTTCTGAGTGTCTATGAATTAAATCAGAAAAGACAGGTCAACAATACCCAGTAGCCTTTAAAAATTCCCTCCATTTGCTTAAAAACAAGGCATTTCACTGTCCCATTAGGGAATCTCTTATATTCTGGACTTTTCTTCTTCTCATATAAAGATCTCAGGGCTAAAAAGATACCCAAAGAAGTCAATTGAGTATATTAATCATCTCATCGTTCTCTTTTGGTCTCTCTGTAAACCAAAAAAAAAAATTCCCAAACTACAGATAACCACTAATCTCATGGATATGTGTGGGTATTCCCGTCAATGAGGGAGATCAAGGCCTATCTATCCCCAGTAAACCTTGTCCCTGTCCTCTCTTCAATTAGCCTCAGGGAAGTAAAAACATAGTCCTAAAATAATAATAATGGCTTCCATTTATAGAGTGCTTTATTGTTTGTGAAGTGCTTTTTTTTTTTATTTTTAATTTTTTTTAGTGAGGCAATTGGGGTTAAGTGACTTGCCCAGGGTCATACAGCTAGTAAGTGTTAAGTGTCTGAGGCTGGATTTGAAATCAGGTCCTCCTGAATCCAGGGCCGGTGCTTTACCACTGCGCCATCTAGCTGCCCCTGAAGTGCTTTACAAACATCTTATTTCATTCTTACAGCAAACCTGTGATTAGGCACTATTACCATCTTCAAGTTATAGCTGAGGTAACTGAGGCAGACAGAAGTCCAATGACAATTAGTGTTACACAGCTATTAAGTGTCTGAGGGAGGAGTCAAATTCAAGTCTTCCTGAGTCTAAGCCTAACACTCTATCTACTTCACCATCTCTCCACTTTAATGTTGGAAACAAAATTAAGGTATTGTGAGG